>NW_024097874.1:600000-1122116 GCF_016545835.1 Crotalus tigris | reverse complement strand
AAAAAACCTTTCTGCTCATAAAATACAAAATATTCATTTCCATGCCATAGAACAGTGGTTCTCAACCTGTGGGTCGGGACCCCATTTGGGGTCAAATGACCATTTCACGGGGGTCGCCAAACCACACTGTCCGCCATTTTTTTCCCTTTTCCCTAGCTGTCCTACTCCCTCTTATTGGTGGCCACACCCACTTGGGGGTCACCACAACACGGGGAACTGTATTATGGGGTCACGGCATTAGAAAGGTTGAGAACCACTGCCATAGAAGATATTAGCCAGAATCTGAGGGAGAGGCTGCATGCAGGGATGGTGTGGCCTCTCTTGAGCAAGGTCCAGCCTACCAGGGGTTCAGTATCCACTCCTGACCCTGGTCACTGGCTCCCCGCTGGGCGTGAGCTGCTGTAAGCAGGACTGGAGGAGCCCTGAGAGGGATGTTCCCTTCCTAGAGATGTGTCCACTTGTGTACAGAGTTTACCATTAGCCTAAGTTGAGGGTGGGGAGCAGAAATTCCCCTTGGCTTTGAAAGATTCTGCCCTGCAGACAAGTGGGGATGAGACTTTCATTGAGGTTTGGGACTGGGTGGATATCTTGCTAACCCAGCATGATACAGTGTCCAATGCACTTAGGGAGTTTGTGGCACCATGGAATAGTCCCAGGTCAAAGGAAGGAAGAAGAAGTTTGATTGTTCCCCTATTCTTGCTACAGTTTTCATTTTTTCTTTTCAAGGCTTTAATGGGCAAGAAAATAAGAATTGCAAGGAAGAATGCCAAATGATCCATTCAAAAGAGGGAAAAGAAAAGTTTCCAGATCTGATACAGCCAAAGAGTGATGAAACGAAGCAATCACAAAGTGGAATGAAAAAAGGCTTTCCGAGAGTCAGTTGGCTTCATAACCATACAAGCATTGATATGAGAAAAGAACTATATAAATGCATGGAGTGTGGAAAGACCTTTACATGTAGCAGTAGTCTCAATTACCATAAGAGGATCCACACTGGAGAGAAGCCATATCAATGCCTAGAATGTGGAAAGACCTTTACTTATAGGAGTAGTCTCAATTCCCATAAGAGAATCCACACTGGAGAGAAGCCATATCAGTGCCTGGAATGTGGAAAGACCTTTACTTGTAGCAGTCATCTCAATTCCCATAAGAGGATCCACACTGGAGAGAAGCCATATCAGTGCCTGAAATGTGGAAAAACCTTTTCTTGTAGTGGTACTCTCAATACCCATAAGAGGATCCACACTGGAGAGAAGCCATACCCATGCATGGAATGTGGAAAGACCTTTATTTGTAGCAGTAACCTCAGTTCCCATAAGAGGGTCCACACTGGAGAGAAGCCATATCAATGCATGGAATGTGGAAAGAGCTTTTCTTGTAGCAGTCATCTTAATACCCATAAGAGGATCCACACTGGAGAGAAGCCATATCCATGCATGGAATGTGGAAAGACCTTTACTTGTAGCGCTAACCTCAATTCCCATAAGAGGGTCCACACTGGAGAGAAGCCATATCAATGCATGGAATGTGGAAAGACCTTTACTTGTAGCAGTCGTCTCAATTCTCATAGGTGGATCCACACTGGAGAGAAGCCATATCAATGCCTGGAATGTGGAAAGACCTTCTCTTGTAATTCCTCTCTTAAAATCCATCATAGGAATCACAACGGAAAAAGACCTTATAAATGCATGGAGTGCGGAAAGACCTTTACTCAGAGCAGTAATTTTAATTCCCACAAGAGGATCCACACAGGAGAGAAGCCATATCAATGCCTAGAATGTGGAAAGACCTTTACCAATAGCGGTAATCTTAATTCTCACAAGACGGTCCATACAGGAGAGAAGCCATATCAATGCATGGAATGTGGAAAGACTTTTACTTGTAGCAGTAGTCTCAGTTCCCATAAGTGGATCCACGCTGGAGAAAAGCCATATCAATGCCTGGAATGTGGAAAGTCCTTCTCTTGTAATTACTCTCTTACAATCCATCATAGGAATCACAAAAGAAAAAGTCCTTATAAATGCATGGAGTGCGGAAAGTCCTTTACTCAGAGAAGTAATCTTAATTCCCACAAGAGGATCCACACAGGAGAGAAGCCATATCAATGCACGGAGTGTGGAAAGACCTTCACCTATAGCAGTAGTCTTAATTCTCACAAGACGGTCCACACAGGAGAGATGCCATACAAATGTGTGGAATGTGGAAAGAGTTTTAGGTGGAATTGTGATTTTATCTCCCACAAAAGAAGCCACACAGGGGAGAAGCCATATCAATGCATGGAGTGTGGGAAGAGCTTTGCCACGAGTTCCGCTCTTGTTTGCCATAGAAGGATCCATACACGGGAGAAACCATATCAATAAAAGAAGTGTGAGAAGAGCTTTGAAAGAAAAATTTAAAAACTGCACTGGTTTCCTTTTTTGTATTGAAAAGGGATTTCTTTCACAATGTTTTCTGCTGGTAAAATACAAAATACTCATTTCCATGCCACAGAAGGAACAGGAATCTGAGGCGAAGGTTGCATACAGGAATGGTACGGCCTCTCTTCTTCCCCTCAAGAATGGGCCTCTTATGGCAGCCTCTCAGTAAAATGTTCTCTGATAGCTTTTTATTTTTTTATTCTCTGTGATTTACTTTGCGTTTCATCTTCAAGAGACTAACTGTTAAGCATCGAGCAATGTTTTTTTTAATGGGCAACTTTCTGTGACTATACTCCCCCCCCCCAAACTTTATAAATGCAGAGGAGATTGTCATCAAGGAAGTGGCAGCTCTCCCTCAACAATGGAAAAACAAAAACCAAAGGAGGAGACAACGGGCGAAGAAGGGGTAAGCGAGCAGGGATTTTGAATGGACTAAGGAAAAATGGAACAAAAAACTCTTCCTTCACTCTTTTGCTAATAAGATGGATTAAATACTTCTTTTAAGCAGATGCAACTCTGATTTTTACAAACCAGCCTTCTGCTTCACTGAAACCTGGCTAAATGAGTCAATTGATGATAGCAGCTGGCATTTCCCAGGATTTCAGATACAGAGGACAGAGAGAATTACAGAAACCTCCAGTAAAAAGAAAGGAAGGGCGTCTCTGCTTCTATACCAACAACCGATAGTGTAAAAATGTAACCACACTATAGAAATTCTGTGATGTGGACTTAGAGAGATTAATTATCAATTGTAAACCATTTTATTCTCCACGAGAGTTTTCTTCATTCTATTTCCAGTGTATTGTTGGAGGAAAGGTCTTCATCGTGGTTCATCCAAGCTGGGAATAAACATGGCAACTGCTTTGGGAAGAAGGTTGTAGTTTATTGGAGAGGAGAGCCAGACAGGAAAATGGTTCTGGCAGCAAGAGAAGGGGGGGGAGGGAAGGGCTTAGCAGATGTAGGGAATAGGCTTTTATTCTTTCTGGAGCCTTTTGTTTGGAGCTGGTTTCTGCTTGGGGGAGGCAGACTTGGGGCTATTAAAAAAAACTGGGCATGCTTTTCTGTCTCTTTAAGATCCTTTGAGAAACTATATTTTTCTGCCCTTTTAATATTTCCTTCTCTGGGGAATTGACTTCCCACTGTATATTCCTCCAAAACCTGAATAAACAATACATTACAAACTCTAGCTGACATGATTATGTGGGCTGAAGCCAGATACCCAGATTCGCTCCTTACTGTGTTAGATTTCAACAGTGCTTAACTTAAGCCAAGACCTACCAAGATACCTTCAGCATGTCAATTGTCTTACTAGAGAAGATAATAATAATAATAATAATGGTAATAATAAAAAAAATCTCAGAGCGAGCTTGGTGTCCTTCTCTTCCCGGGCTTCCCAGAAATGAGTGCCTGTCCTGCCATGGTGGCCAAAAATGTTTGCCCATTTCAGGTGTGGCTCGGTATATGAATAACAACAGAATCCAGCTATTTTGCCTCGATAAGCTTTTAATGCGTTTATTCAGCTGCAGCCAAGAAGGCTTCACACACAGATCTGTAGGACACAGGTAAACCTCCAAGTGACCTCAATGATTCTCGAAAAGAATTCAAATGACCAGCTGTGTCTAAGTAATATAAATACTTCCATTGCACACCATCCAGTCAGAGCTGAAGAAGCTTCTTGGATGAGAAGCAAAAGGTCTTCAGCCATGATCTGGATGACTGAAAATCTCCACAGACTTCCAGGGTTTGGTATTCACTCCTGAGCCTAGTCACTGGTTGCTCAATGAACTAAGCTATTATTCACGCCCTGGTACTATGGAAGACCAGCTTGATGTATAATAAGAGTGCTGTTAACTATGTATTGTGATTCTTTGCCAGCCAATGGACCTGGCAGCTGAATTTGAGGAATCAGAGGAGGAAGCCTGGAGTGACATCAGAGTCAGAGGAAGGCTGTGAGGAGCTCCAAGACTTACAGTGACGAGGAGCCTGGCCCCTTTACTCGCACTCAGGCTGAGACACAGCTGTGCTGGAAGTCTGAATTGGACAGTGAGGAATCACAGCTGGGAGATATCCAGGATGCACGAAAACGCCGGCAAGAAAAGAGAGTAGGACAGAGGAATGCACCAGGGCAGCTGCAGAGGCAAAGGAGAAGGCATTAGGAAGCCAGGCCTTGGCTGAATAATGAAAGGGAAGGTGTGGGAAGTGCTGGTTGCCAAAGGCAACCATTCGTGTTGAAGATTGAGTTTCTGTGAACTGTGTTTGACTTGGACATTGACTCAGGTCTGTGAATAATAAAAGGGGATTTTTTTCCCCTGCAGTTCCAGCCTACTTGTTGGAAGAGGGGTTTCTCCTTGTGAGCCTAACAAGGACTCACGTAGGTTGGGACAGAACACCATGATCGAAATGGATGAAGGACCTCATGGCATGTATAAACTAGACCTGGATGTGACCTGAATGTTCGTTTCTTAGAAATATGCCCACTTGGGCATCATTTGGTGTCATTACAAGTTGGGGGTGAGGAGCTATTGCCATCCAGAAAGTACTTTTGGCTATCAGAGAATGCAGAGATTGGAGATGAAGACTCTTTTACTGAAGTTGAGGAGCTGGTTGGATGTCTAATGCACTTTGGCAGTTCATGGCACCATGGAATTAACCCAGGTCAAAAACTGGCTCACACACACCAAGATTAAATCAGGGTTCTGTCATAGATTCATGGTGATTCAATCCTTATATATTAGGATCAGTAGGAATCCACTTGGAAACATGTCTTTGCTAAAATCCTAGTTTGGAATCTTCATATTTGCCAACAAAACACCCAAAATATGTTGATTCTTTTGCTAAATTTCAGAAGAAAATATTTAATCATTGCCCTAGCCTTGCTATAGTTTATATTTGAGTGTGTGTGTGCATGTATGTGTGCGAGCGGGCGTGAATGCAGGGTGTGTGTGCGTCTCTCACCCCTTGCACCCTGTGCCCTCAACAGAGTCCTTCTGCGATGGCAGGCTGCAAACTAATGAAAGCTGGTTTTTTGGAGTACTTGTTTCTTTTTCTCAACATGTGGCTGATTGCATTGCCCTCTGCCCCCCTCAGCTCCCGCCCCCAGCCCCGTGGAAGGCTGCAAGAAGCTCCCATCGCAGCTTCTCTCACCCCTCCCATTCTTTTCCTTCCCGATATCAGAGTGTGGGCTGCAAGAGGTGAGACCCCTGCACACTCACAAACACATGTGCAGGTCTGGGAGAGGCAAGCTGAGAGCCATGCAGAGGCCCTTCAGGCAGAGGGGGGAGGGGTCAAAATGGGAAGCTTCCCGCCTGGAGGCTCTGACAGTTTAAAAATATGAGCTTGCTCCTTCCTTCCTCCCCTATTTCTCTTTCCTTCCTCCATGCTCAGGAAAGGATGGCGGGAGTGGGAGAGATTGCTAGCACTGCCGGTGGCCATGCTTTTGCTGGCCGTCGCTATCCAATGCAGGCAGGGGCAGTCCCAGTGAAAGGGAAACTTGCTGGCGGCAAGGCAAGGTCAGCGAGCAGGCATGGTGCTGATCTCATGGCGGGGGCCATCAAAGCCAGAACGCACTAAGCCTTAGATCCACGGGGCAGCCCTGGAGCCAATGAGGGCCTCCTCTGCCATCTCTGCCCAGCCCCCTGGGGGTACACAGAGAAGGTGGCGAGCATGTGAGTGCTGGCTTCCAGGGGAAAATGGAAGCGTTTCTTCTACCTTTTTCGTTTCTCAGTGATCAGCAGGGACGGTCAGCTGGGATACTGGGCGCTCGCCACCTTTTCATATGCCCAGGGGCATGATGGGGCACCCATTCACTGGCCCTTTCCCGCCAAAACCACCTTTTATATTATCTTCTCTTTCCCCCCTCCTCCTCCTTTTCTCTTCAAGGCACCTCCAGCTCCTGGAAGTGCTGATCAAGTGGAGCCCAGCACTAATTCTGATGCTTCTGCTGAACCCCAACAGCACTGCAGCTACAGCTGTCTCTCCCTCAGGCTTGTACAGCGCTGCTGCTGCTTCAACTCATTCCTCTCCCCCTCCGCTACCTCTTCTCTAGGACGGTCACGTACCACCTGCCAGGTGGCAAAGTACCACTGATGGTACACGTACCACTGGTTGAAAAGCCCTGCCCTATGAGACACCATTCTCCCATTCATTTCTCCACCATGGCCCCTTATTTTGAGGTAAAATTTCTAAACCTTCCATGAGTTTGAGCTTTCTCTTCATTTTGGAACTTCTTTTCTTGTGATGCCTCTTTTTTCAGGCAAGATAATTTTTTCAGGATTATTCTCATTTTTGCCGCCGCCACTTGCTGTTTTCAACCACTGTTAGCTGCCCAGAGGCATGAATTTGAAAAGGCAGCTGTAATGATTGAACTCACTAAATAAAAAAAAAAATCAGTCCAAAGATTAATTTTCCTAACCCTATACTCCCTGTTTTGTGACTCTGCCAGCCCCTTTTTCTCAACATGCCACTGATTGCATCGCGCCCTGCCCCCCTCGGCTCCCGCCCTCAGCCCCGTGGAAGGCTGCAAGACAATCCCATCGCAGCTTCTCTAGCCCCTCCCGTTCTTCTTCCCGATATCACAGAGGTGAGATCCCTGCGCACACACAAACACATGTGGGGGTCTGGGAGAGACAAGCTGAGAGCCATGCAGAGGCCCTTCAGGCAGAGGCAATGGGGGAGGGGTCAAAATGGGAAGCTTCCTGCCTGGAAAACGAACCTGCGAAGCACTCAGAAGGCAGTCCCTTTCCCAGCTTGCTCCTTCCTTCCTCTCTTCCTTCCTCCCCTGCTTCTCTTTCCTTCCTCCATGCTCAGGAAGGGATGATGGGAGTGGGAGAGATTGCCAGCACTGCTTGTGGCCATGCTTCCGCTGGTCGTCGCTATCCCATGCAGGCAGGGACAGTCCCAGTGAAAGGGAAGCCTGCTGGCTGCAAGGCGAAGTCAGCGAGCAGGCATGGTGCTGATCTCCTGGCGGGGGCCATCAAAGCCAGAATGCACTAAGCCTTAGATCCACAGGGCAGCCCTGGAGCCAGTGAGGGCCTCCTCTGCCATCTCTGCCCAGCCCCCTGGGGGTACATGGAGAAGGTGGCGAGCGTGCGAGTGCTGGCTTCCAGGGGGAAATGGAAGTGCTTCTCCTATCTTTTTCCTTTCTCAATGATCAGCAGGGACAGTCAGCTGCGATACTGGGCACTCGCCACCTTTTCATATGCCTAGTCCTTTCCCGCCAAAACCTCCTTTTATATTATCTCCTCTTCCCCCCCCCCTCCTCTTCTCTTCAGGGCACCTCCAGCTCCTGGAAGTGCTGATCAGGTGGAGTCCAGCACTGATTCTGAGGCTTCTGCTGAGCCCCAACAGCCCTGCAGCTCGAGCTGTTTCTCCCTCAGGCTTGTGCAGCACTGCTGCTGCTTCAGCTCATTCCTCTCCCCATTTGCTACCACTTCTCTAGGATGGTCACGTACCACCTGCCAGGTGGCAAACTACCACTTGGTAAGGCCACACTTGGAATACTGCATCCAGTTTTGGTCACCATGATTTAAAAAAGGGGCTGAGACTCTCGAAAGAGTACAGAGAAGAGCAACAAAGATGATTAGGGGACTGGAGGCTAAAACATATAAGGAATGGCTGCTGGAATTGGGTAAGTTTAGTTTAACGAAGAGAAGGAAAAGTGGGGACATGATAGCCATGTTCCAATATCTCAGGAGCTACCACAAAGAAGAGGGAGTCAAGCTATTCTCCAAAGTGCCTGAAGGCAGGACAAGAAGCAATGGGTGGAAACTAATCAAGGAGAGAAGCAACCTAGAACTAAGGAAAAACTTCCTGACAGAATAATTAACCAATGGAACAACCTGCCTCCAGAAGTGATGAATGCTCCAACACTGGAACTTTTTAAGAAGAGACTGGACATCCATTTGTCTGAAATGGTGTAGGGTTTCCTACCTGAGCAGGTGGTTGGACTCGATGACCTCCAAAGTCTCTTCCATCATCATCATCATCATCATCTTCTTCTTCTTCTTCTTCTTCTTCTTCTTCTTCTTCTTCTTCTTCTTCTTCTTCTTCCTCTTCTTCTTCTTCTTCTTCTTCTTATTATTATTATTATTATTATTATTATTATTATTATTATTACATACAGTAGTATACAACATTTTTGCTCTTTCAAACCCTGGTCTGTCTTTAAATCCTCTCTGTGTTTTTCTCTGTTGTTTTTCTTTATTAATGGACAGCAAGTAAAGCGCTGGCACCTTCCCAACTTTGATCTTGGCTTATGCGATGTCACGTTTTATGACCACATCACTTAGTGATGGGAGTTCTGATCCAGATTCCATTCCTTAACCAATGACATACCTGTATAAGTGGTCCTCAACTTATGATCACAATTGAACCCAGAATTTATGTGGCTAAGTAAGAAATTTGTTAAGCGAGGTTTGCCCCATTTTACGACTCTTCTTACCACATTTATTAAGTGAATCATTGGAATTGTTAAATTAGTAACATGATTGTTAAGTGAATCTGGCTTCCCCATTGACTTTGCTTGACAGAAGGTCGCAAAAGGTGACCATGCAACCATCATAAATGTAAGTCAATTGTCAAGCATCCAAATGTATATCACGTCACCATAGGGATGATGTAATCTTGACAAATGGTCATAATTCACTTTTTTCAGTGCAGTTGTAAATTTGAATGCTCACTAGACATACTGTTGTAAGTCGAGGACTGCCTGTATTGGAACTCAACATAATTCAAGCACAAGCAATAGAAGAAACTCACATATATATCAATGTATCCTGTGTGAACAGAGTTTCAGGACGACGAATTCCTCTCACAAAAGAAACCAGAATGAGAAGCCGTGAAATCCATGTTCAAATATGTTGAAGCATCTTGAAGCATTACAGCCATGGGGGCGCAGTGATTAGAATGCAGTATTGCAGGCTACTTCTGCTGACTGCCAGCAGTTTGATTCTCAGAGGCTCAAGCTTGATTCAACTTTCCATTCTTCTGAGGCCAGTAAAATGAAGATCCAAATTATTGGGGCCAATAGGCTGACTCTTTAAACTAAAGTGGAATGAAATAGAATAACATAGAATAAAAATGAATAAAGTATAATAATAATAATAATGAAAAAATCACTAAAAGCAAAATGATGTGTCTGCATAATTCCTGGAAGAAAGCTGTGTTAGCAAAAGCTGTGTTAGCAAAAGTTGTGTTAGCTGACTTAATGGATGTTTAGAAACATTTTATAAGTAAAACTGTCTTCATTGCCATCATTGTAAAACTACCATCATTGTAAAACTGAAAAATTTGCTGAAAAGAACCAGGCTTTTGGCAACAGAGATATTAATTCCTTTCTTTTTAAATTACTTGTTAACTCTATTTCCCTATTTCTTTATTTCATTAATTTAGATAAATCTCTCTGTTGTTCTTGCACTGTCACCTCCAAATCCAGACATGGGAGTTTTCAGTTCTTTTGGCTAGAAGAAAATTGGTATTTTCTTTAGTGCTGTTGCCTTATATTGTCTTCAAAATTCCTGCTCATATTTCCTGAGCTGTATTCCCTATTGAATACCGAAATGAAGCCATTTTCCTTTTTCCCCTCATGGAATTTGAACTTTATATGTACTTCTCAAGGTTTGCCTTCTTGCATTTTGTAATTCTATCTTTTCTCCAGTCACCTATGAGACACCATTCATTTCTCCATCATGGACCCTTGTTTTGAGGTAAAATTTCTAAAACTTCCATGATATGAGCTTTCTCTCCATTTTGGAACTTGTTTACTTTTGATGCCGTTTCTTCAGGATTATTCTCATTTTTGCTGCTGCCACTTGCTGTTTTGAACCTCAGCTGGCCTCCCAGAGGCAAGAATTTGAAAAGGCAGCTGCAATAATTGAACTCACCAAATAAATCAATACACATCTTAATTTTCCTACCCCTTCACTTCCTATTTTGTGACTCTGCCAGCCCCTTTATCTTCCGTCACTTCAGGACTGAGTTTGCCAACAACCACATCACACAACCTGGTCTTCAAAGAGAGGCTCCTGTTTCTTCTGAGCCTCCACAGAGATTTTGTCAATATTCACAAGATGGCAGATTGTTCTTAGACGTTAAAAAAGGAAAGTCTAGAAAATGTTGCCTGCTGCAGACAGGCAATGTTAGAGGACCCTTTCCTTCTACTCCAATGCCCATCATCCCAGGACGGCATGGAACACGGTGATCTCCCCTATTGCCTTGCAGCGTCTATCTAGCGTTGCATACAGGATCCACCAGGGGGCTCCCTGGCTGCCGTTACAAAGCCCTCATCTGCCCCCGCTTGAGAAGAGAACTGAGCATGCGCTCTTCCATCAGGTCGAGAGACATGCTCAGTGCATTTTCCAGAAGAGGCTGGTAGTGCTTCCGCCCTTCCTACAGGTGCGATTCTTTCTCCCCCCCCCCGCCTCCTTCCCACTGCGAGCCTTAGGCTAAGCCTTCCTAGGAGTCCCAAAGGCTGCAAGGGAGCTTTGCACGGACGGAGATCAAAACCTGACTCCGGAGTTCAGTAAGTGGGGGGACGTTTCTTTCACGGGCTGGACCGTGCATGGAGACAACCAAAACTTCATCAGATTCGGAGTCGTGCATGCACGGGCCAGACAGGGAAGGAATCAAAGCTCCGGACCCGCTGCGTTGCCTCCAGGAAGAACATCAGGATCGCCAGAAAGGTCGGAGCCTCAGGATTAGACTAAAAGTGGGGAACCTGTTTCCAGGAGATGCGTGAATGAAAACATCATGTTAAGCTGGTTTATTCATTCGGGTATTATTCTGTTTAAATTGAATGTTAGTTTGTTGATTGTCATTTCTCAGGTAGCCATAGCAGTTTGGGCCAGGCGTTTAATGAGGTTCTGCTGACTAAAGTTATACTGAAAGTTCAAATATTGATTGATTTACCTATTAAATCGATTTAGAAAGCCATGCGTCTCAATGGCTATTTGTGACCTGAGACATTTATGATCGGATTGTACAGAGGTTGGTTTTCATGCTCCAATCAGCCATCAAAATTATTTGAATAAATAAGTAGGAATAAGAAATCAAAAACATTTTAAATTTATGTAATCAAATTGTTTAGTCCTTCAAGAAGTTGATCTACAAGGTTACTACAGATTTTTTTCAACACAAGGATAAATCACTAACTTACAAAGATTTCACCTCTCTTCCCAGATATTGGTGGGTTGATAAGAATTTCTTCTTTCAGTTTTTGTGTGTGCTCAGTTGTTAAGTTATTCAACCTGTATTTCTGGAATTTTCTTTTCCATTTCAGATATATAAGTTGGAAATCTTTCCTGATTGCTCTTGAGTCTTAAACATCTTGTGTGGGAAGAGGGCTAAATGGACTTAGGAAATTTTGAGAGACCTCTTCTGATTAGGAAGACCTGTGCAGATCCATCAGTCTGTTTCGGAGCTGGATTAGAGAGCAGAGAGAAGATGGAGGGACAACGCCCAGCTGGAAAAAGCCCTGCAGCTGTTCAATCTTGGAGCTTTGAGATGAGTGGGGCAAGTCCTGGGCAGAAGAACCAAGAAGAGGAAGCCAACAGTTCAGAGGTCCAATGCTGTCACTTCAGAAAAGTGCAGTTCCAGGAGGGGAGGGGTCCCCGAGATATTTGCAGTCAGCTTCACCGCCTTTGCTGTCAGTGGCTGCAGCCAGAAATAAACACAAAGGCCCAGATGCTGGATCTGGTGCTCCTGGAGCAGTTCCTGGCTTTCCTTCCCCCAGAGATGGAGAAATGGGTGCGGGAGTGTGGAGCAGAGACCAGTTCCCAAGCGGTGGCCCTGGCCGAAGGCTTCTTGCTGAACGTGGATGTGGAAAAGATGCAACAAGAGTTCCAGGTGTGGGAATATAGTCTTAAGAGGTCTAAAGAGGATCTCTCTGATTTGTCAATTCCTTTCTGTCAGAGTTTTCTGGAATTATTAACTCCTAAAGTGAGTTGTTCTATTCTTCCAGAGCATGTATTTGGGGCAGTTCTTCCATTCTGTTTTGGGTTTTGGGAATGGGCATTGGGGTTGCTAGTTTGAAGGTGCGGTATGATCATTCATTTCTATCTCTGTGCTCTTCCTTTGTTTCTCCTATCACATCATCTCCAGAAATCCTTGGAAGCTACGACTGAGTATCCCAAGGGGGGGAAAGATTCATCCAAACCCTCTCAAGAGCTGCTGTTCGGGGAGAACTTCCAGAAGGGTCAAAGTCAGGACATCACGCCAGGTACCAGAAGGTCTTTCTATGTGATGTGAGATTTCAACATTTAGCTGATTCTTTAGCTGCACATCATTACAATCTCTCTTGTTAACAAATCTGCTTCCCCCATTTTTCTCTGTCTCTCAGAGAGTAGAAAGCTGTCCATGGAATTTGTAGAGTCACCTCCTCTTTGTGGCGGAGCTGAAGGATTGGCTGAACCTCTACTTCAGGTAAGGAGGAGAAACGTTAGAAAAGGTCCATGAATCTTGGATGGATTTCATTTTGTTCTAGCGTTCAATGTATAAAATTGTTTCTAAGCAATACAAATTTGACATCAGGTCATTGAACACTTGTGAGATGCTTTCTCATCCTGCTTTGACATCAGATTTCATTGAGCAGACAGTTGTGAGCATTGGGGCTGTTCCTTCTGTCTCCCAGGGTCATTCGTACATACCATTACAAAAAAATTCTTATTTTGCCTTTTGAAAAGCATCTTTGGGACAACTATGGGGATTGAGAATCTCCATAGATACTAAGTGGATTTTAGACCCAACTACCAATGACCAAGAAAACTATTTTAGTTGGCTATGCTGAAAGGCATTCCAAATACCTCCAACTAGATCCAATCTGCTTCAGTTATGTCATCAACCAAAAGTGGTGAGATCTCACTCTGAATTCTGCAGAGGATGCCCATTTTGTTCACTGGATCTCTGTCATAGAATTAATGGAAAAAAAACCTCAAATTATTCTGGAATTATCTGTTAATAGGGAAACTTATTTTCTTCTTCAGCATGTTGTGTCTTTTGAGGAGGTGGCTGTGTATTTCTCCAAGGAGGAGTGGTCTCAGCTGGACCCTGCCCAAAAAGCGCTTCACGGAGAAGTCATGCTGGAGAATGCCAGGAATCTGGCTTCTCTGGGTAAGAATCCCTGTCTGTGCTCAGAAACATAGAGAAGTCATGGGGGGGGGGTTGCTTAGATGATATTTCTGATAAAAACATCATTTATTGATACTCTGCCTTAATTTTTTGTAAATAATAAAGCTAGTGGACAAACCCAATATTTCTTCCTCCTGTTGTGACCTGGGTTGAGCTGAGGGAGACTGGCCCAAAGTCACCCAGCCAGCATTCATGCCTAAGGCAGAACTAGTACTCCCAGTCACCCAGTTTCTAGCCTGGTGCCTTAACCATTTGACCAAACTGACTTTATGGAAAAAGGAAATTTATTGGAAGAAAAATTGAAAGACTGTCTTGCCTTCCTTTTTACCTAAAGGAAATGTGGGGTTTTTTTTCATGCTTTCTGCTCATAAAATACAAAATATTTGTATCCATGCCATAGAAGATATTAGCCGGAATTTGAGGGACAGGCTGCATGCAGGGATGGTGTGGCCTCTCTTGAGCAAACGTCCAGCCTACCAGGGGTTCAGTATCCACTCCTGACCCTGGTCACTGGCTCCCCGATGGGCGTGAGCTGCTATAAGCAGGACTGGAGGAGCCCTGAGAGGGATGTTCCCTTCCTAGAGATGTGTCCACTTGTGTACAGAGTTTAACAGCCTCAGTTGAGGGTGGGGAGCAGAAATTCCCCTTGGCTTTGAAAGATTCTGCTCTGCAGACAAGTGGGGATGAGACTTTCATTGAGGTTTGGGACTGGGTGGATATCTTGCTAACCCAGCATGATACAGTGTCCAATGCACTTAGGGAGTTTGTGGCATCATGGAATAGTCCCAGGTCAAAGGAAGGAAGAAGAAGTTTGATTGTTCCCCTATTCTTGCTACAGTTTTCATTTTTTCTTTTCAAGGCTTTAATGGGCAAGAAAATAAGAATTGCAAGGAAGAATGCCAAATGATCCATTCCAAAGAGGGAAAAGAAAAGTTTCCAGATCAGATACAGCCAAAGAGGGATGAAACGAAGCAATCACAAAGTGGAATGAAAAAAGGCTTTCCGAGGGTCAGTTGGCTTCATAACCATACAAGCATTGATATGAGAAAAGAACCATATAAATGCATGGAGTGTGGAAAGACCTTTACTCGGAGCAATAATCTTAATTCCCATAAGAGGATCCACACTGGAGAGAAGCCATATCAATGCCTGGAATGTGGAAAGAACTTTACTTGTAGGAGTAGTCGCAATTCCCATAAGAGAATCCACACTGGAGAGAAGCCATATCTATGCATGGAATGTGGAAAGACCTTTACTTGTATCACTAATCTCAATTCCCATAAGAGGATCCACACTGGAGAAAAGCCATATCAGTGCCTGGAATGTGGAAAGACCTTTACTTGTAGGAGTAGTCTCAATTCCCATAAGAGAATCCACACTGGAGAAAAGCCATATCAATGCATGGAATGTGGAAAGACCTTTACTTCTAGTAGTACTCTCAATACCCATAAGAGGATCCACACTGGAGAGAAGCCATATCCATGCATGGAATGTGGAAAGACCTTTACTTGTATCACTAACCTCAATTCCCATAAGAGGGTCCACACTGGAGAGAAGCCATATCAATGTATGGAATGTGGAAAGACCTTTACTGGTTGCAGTAGTCTCAATTCCCATAAGAGGATCCACAGTGGAGAGCGGCCATATCAATGCCTGGAATGTGGAAAGACCTTTACTTGTAGCAGTAGTCTCAATTCCCATAAGTGGATCCACACTGGAGAGAAGCCATATCAGTGCCTGAAATGTGGAAAGACTTTTACTTGTAGCAATACTTTCAGTTCCCATAAGAGGGTCCACACTGGAGAGAAGCCATATCAATGCATGGAATGTGGAAAGACCTTTACTAATAGCAGTAATCTCAATACCCATAAGAGGGTCCACACTGGAGAGAAGCCATATCAATGCATGGAGTGTGGAAAGACCTTTACTTGTAGCAGTAGTCTCTATTACCATAAGAGGATCCACACTGGAGAGAAGCCATATCAATGCCTGGAATGTGGAAAGACCTTTACTAGTAGCAGTAGTCTCAATTCCCATAAGAGGATTCATAGTGGAGAGAGGCCATATCAATGCCTGGAATGTGGAAAGACCTTTACTAGTAGCAGTCGTCTCAGTTCCCATAAGTGGATCCACGCTGGCTAGAAGCCCTATCATTGCCTAGAATGTGGAAAGTCCTTATCTTATGATTACTGTCTTACAATCCATCATAGGAATCACAACGGAAAAAGACCTTATAAATGCATGGAGTTTGGAAAGAGCTTTACTCCTACTGATCATCTTAATTCCCATAAGATGATCCACACAGGAGAGAAGCCATATCATTGTATGGAGTGTGGAAAGACCTTTACTTATAGCAGTAGTCTTAATTCCCACAAGACGGTCCACATAGGAGAGATGCCATATAAATGTGTGGAATGTGGAAAGGGTTTTAGGTGGAACTGTGCTCTTATCTCCCACAAAAGAATCCACACAGGGGAGAAGCCATATCAATGCATAGAGTAAGAAATTTGTTAAGCGAGGTTTGCTCCATTTTATGACTCTTACCACATTTATTGAGTGAATCATTGGAACTGTTAAATTAATAACATGGTTGTTAAGTGAATCTGGCTTCCCCATTGACTTTGCTTGACAGAAGGTCGCAAAAGGTGATCACATGACCCTGGGACCCTGCAACCGTCATAAATGTTTAGTCAATTCTCAAGCATCCGAATGTATATCATGTCACCATAGGGATGTCGTAAGCTTGACAAATGGTCATAATTCACTTTTTTCAGTGTGGTTTTAAATTTGAGTGCTCACTAGACGTACTGTTGTAAGTCGAGGACTGCCTGTATTGGAATTCAACATAATTCAAGCACAAGCAATAGAAGAAAGTCACATATATATCAATGTATCCTGTGTGAACAGAGTTTCAGGACGATGAATTCCTCTCACAAAAGAAACCAGAATGAGAAGCTGTGAAATCCATGTTCAAATATGTTGAAACATCTTGAGGTATTACAGCCATGGTGGCGCAGTGGTTAGAATGCAGTATTGCAGGCTACCTCTGCTGACAGCCAGCAGTTTGATTCTCACAGGCTCAAGGTTGATTCAATTTTCCATTCGTCTTGAGGCCAGTAAAATGAGGACCCAAATTGTGGGGGGCAATAGGCTGACTCTTTAAACCTGTGGGTCGGGACCCCATTTGGGGTCGAACGACCATTTCACGGGGGTCGCCAAACAACGCCGTCCGCCATTTTTTCCCACTTTTCCTTAGCTGTGCTACTCCCTTTTATTCTATTGGCTTTGGAAAGCCAGTAGAAGAGACTCTCTTGAATAGAGTCTAATTCTATTGGCTTTCAAAAGCCAATAGGAATTGTCCAGGCTGTCTCTGCCCTGCTGAGCCCGCCAAAAGTCCCATTCTGCAAACGGTGCTGCACCAGTTGAGTAGTCCTCGACTTACGACCGGTTGAGTAGTCCTCGACTTACGACCGGTTGGGGGTCGCGGCATTAAAAAGGTTGAGAACCACTGCTTTAAAGCATTTAGAGTACAGTAAAGTAGTATGAAGCGGTATGTAAATTTAAATGCTTTTGTGATTTTGCCTTTCTATGATAGGATAAGAATAAGGAAATGTCTAAATTCAATTTAAATAAATTGGATTTATTTAAAGTTAATTGGATTCTAATTACATTTGAATAAAATTAATTTTGGATTTAAATAAAATTAAATATTACTGGTATGGTTATTCATAAGACTTTTTAAAATTCAAGCGTATTAAAAACTGAGAAAAATTTACTAAAAAGGACCAAACTATTGGGAAGAGATGCTAATTGCATTCTTTTTAAATAGCTTCTTAACTCTATTTCCCCATTTCTTTATTTCATTAATTTAGATAAATCTCTTTGTTCTTGCACTGTCACCTCCAAATCCAGACTAATCTCTTCAAACCATGGGAGTTTTCAGCTCTTGGCTAGAATAAAAATTTGTATTTTCTTTAGTGCAGTTGCCTTACTTTGTCTTCAAAATTCCTGCTCATATTTCCTGGGCTGAATTCCCTATTGAATACCAAAATGAAACCATTTTCCTTTTCCCCCTCATGGAATTTGAGCTTTATATGTACTCCTCAAGGTTTGCCTTCTGGCATTTTGTATTTCTACCTTTTCTCCACTCACCTATGAGACACCATTCATTTCTCCATTGTGGACCCTTGTTTTGAGGTAAAATTTCTAAAACTTCCATGATTTGAGCTGACTCTCCATTTTGGAACTTGTTTACTTTTGATGCTGTTTCTTTAGGATTATTCTTATTTTTGCTGCTGCCACTTGCTGTTTTGAACCACAGTTGGCTGCCCAGAGGCCAGAATTTGAAAAGGCAGCTGTAATAATTGAACTCACTAAATTAAAAAACATCAATATACATCTTAATTTTCCTACCCCTTCACTTCCTATTTTGTGACTCTGCCAACTCCTTTATCTTCCCTCACTTCAGGACTGAGTTTGCCAACAACCACATCACACAACCTGGGCTTCATAGAGAGCCTCCTGTTTCTTCTGAGCCTCCTCAGAGATTTTGTCAATATTCACAAGATGGCAGATTGTTCTTAGACGTTAAAAAAGGAAAGTCTAGAAACTGTTGCCTGCTGGAGACAGACAATATTAGAGGGACCCTTTCCTTCTACTCCAGTGCCCATCATCCCAGGCCCACATGGAACATGGTGATCTCCCCTATTGCCTTGCAGCGTCGATCTAGCGTTGCATACATGATCACCAGGGGGCTCCCTGGGTTGCCGTTACAAAGCCCTCCCCCTTCAGGAGACAACTGAGCATGCGCTCTTCCATCAGGTCAAGAGACATGCACGATGTCTTTCTCAGTGATCAGCAAGGATGGTCAGCAGTGATACTGGGCACCCGCCACCTCTTTATGTGCCCAGGGGTTTGATGGGGCACCCGCTCACTTGCCCTTTCCCGCCAAAACCACCTTTTATATTATCTCCTCTTTCCCCCCCCCTCCTCCTTTTCTCTTCAGGGCACCTCCAGCTCTTGGAAGTGCTGATCAGGTGGAGCCCGGCACTGATCTTGCGGCTTCTGCTGAGCCCCGACAGCCCTGCAGCTCTGGCTGTCTCTCCCTCAGGCTTGTGCAGCACTGCTGCTGCTTCAGCTCATTCCTCTCCCCCTCCGCTACTTCTTTAGGACAGTCACGTACCACCTGCCAGGTGGCAAAATATCACTGGTGGTACACGTACCACCGGTTGAAAAGCCCTGTCCTTTGAGACACCATTCTCCCATTCATTTCTCCATCATGGCCCCTTGTTCTGAGGTAAAATTTCTAAACCTTCCATGAGTTTGAGCTTTCTCTCCATTTTGAAACTTCTTTTCTTTTGATGCCACTTTTTTCAGGCAAGATAATTTCTTCAGGATTATTCTCATTTTTGCTGCCGCCACTTGCTGTTTTCAACCACTGTTAGCTGCCCAGAGGCATGAATTTTGAAAAGGCAGCTGTAATGATTGAACTCACTAAATAAAAAAAAAATCAGTACAAATGTTAATTCTCCTAACCCTACACTCCCTGTTTTGTGACTCTGCCAGCCCTTTTATTTTTCCTGACTTCAGAGCTGTGTTTGCCAACAACTACATGACACAGCCTGGGCTTCAAAGAGAGGCTCCTGTTTCTTTTGAACCTCCACAGAGATTTTTTCAATATTCACAAGATCGCAGATCGTTCTTGTACGCTAAAAAAAAAGGAAAGTGTAGAAATTGCTGCCTGCTGGAGAAAGACAATGTTAGGGACTCTCCTTCATCTCACCATCCCAGGCCCACATGGAACATGATCATATGCTCTACACCCTTACAGTGTCCATCTAGCATTGCATGCAGATCCATCAGGGGACTTCTGGGGTAGCTGTTTCAAAGGCAGGGCAGCATTCACCCCCCCCCCCGCTTAAGGAGGGAACTGAAAGCTTTCCCCAGGTCAAGATAAGCGTATAGCATTTTGCAGAAAAGGCTGAAAATGTGTCCATCCTTCCTACAGAGTCGAATTCTGGTCTCCCTTATCCGCCCCCCTCGCTGCAAACCTTAGGGTGAGTGTTATGTCCCGAGCCTTTGCAAACGGCTCGGGCGTTTGCAGGCAGTCCCGGGCAGGTGCAAAGCTGCCCGGGACCAGACAGGCTGTCGCCAGCGCCGTGCGCATGCGCGGGTGCTGGCGCGGGAAAAGTAACCCTTTTACCCGGGAGTTGCCTATATAAGAGGCTGCGAGGCGTTTGGGCGAGGCTGAAGCCATCTTCCTGTAAGCTGAACGCTGAATAAAGAAACTGAGAACTCCAGCTGCTTCTCGTGTCTGTTTTCCCGCCACGGACTCAACACTGGCGACGAAGGTGGGATGCCTTGCACTACCTGGAAAGGAAGAAGTGTAAGCTTACCCAAGGAGTCCTGAGCGGCGGAAGAGGAACGGCGTCGACTCGGCAGCTGCCCGCCAATCCGGTGCGCATTCGGGGGTAGGCTGGCTGATAGACCCGTCTCCTGAAGATCCGAAGATGGCGAAAATCGGAAGGCTTTCGGAATTCGACGTCTCACATCCAGAGCGGTGGGAGTCCTACGTATCCAGAATGGAGAACTACTTCAAGGCAAACCAAGTGAGGGAAGATAGCTTGAAGGCCGCCACCCTGCTTTGCGTTTGCGGCCAAGACGCCTTCGAAATCGCAGAAAACCTTGCAGCACCTGTTCCAGTAGAGTCTGTAAGCTACGCAGACCTGAAGAAGCTGATGAAAGAGCACTTCCACCCCAAGGTGTCCGTTATCTCATGGCGCCACACCTTCGAGCAGAGGGATCAACGGTCCGGTGAAACAGCCAAGGAATACATCGCCGCGCTACGGAAGGCCGCCAAGCCCTGCGAGTTCAAGGACCTCGAGGAACGACTGAGGGACCGATTCGTGTGCGGGTTAAGGCATCGCGAGCTACAACAGAGACTTTTCGCAAAGGAAGAATTATCCTTCCAAGACGCCTTAAGGGAAGTCACCGCAGAAGAAGCAGCAGGCGGCGCCATCAAAAACATGCGGCCGATCAGAAACAGTGCAGAGGGTGCGTCCGTGCACCAGGAAGACGTCCGACGAAACTCCGAGGAGGATCCGGACGAGGAAGTCGACCGTCTACACCCCGCGAAGGAAGAGAACCAGAAGGGAAGCTCTTCGGCTCCGCTCAAGTGCATCGGCTGTGGAGGTCGCCACAGAAGAACCGACTGCAAGTTCCGCTCCGCTACCTGCCGGGCATGCGGCAAACAAGGGCACATTGCAGCTGTGTGTCTGGCCGACGAAAGGCACAACCCCAAGAAGAACGCCTGAAGGGTACCAGATTCCCCAGCCAGAATAGGGTAGGTTTTTGCGCTTCGCGAAGAAGCATCTGTAGAACAGGCACACACAAGCCCATGAAGAAAAAGCTGTCACTCAACGTGAAGCTACAAGGGGTTCCATTATCTATGGAACTAGACACAGGGTCTGCCCTGTCCATCATTTCATTGCATACATTTAGGAAGATTTGTTCCAGAAGTGGGTCTAAGGCCAAGTTAAGGCCTTCTGATATTGTATTAACAGATTTTCAGAACTCAAGAGTGTGTGTTAAGGGGGAGGCCACCCTTAACGTGCAATACAAGAGTTTTGAAGGTCCACTAGACTTATTAGTAGTAGGGGGTGAACGAACGAGTCTCATAGGACTCGATTGGTTTGAGGCCCTGGGGATACACGTCACAGGACTCAACAGCTTACAAACACTCGACCTACAGGAAGTCTGCAAAGAATTTGCAGATGTTTTCAGCCCCCAGCTGGGCACATTCAAAGGACCACCTGTGTCCTTAAAGCTAGACCCCACTGTCACTCCCATTAGGATTAAAGCAAGAAGGGTCCCTTTTGCTTTAAAAAGTAAGATTGACACTGAACTAGACAAACTAATCCAACAGGGAATCCTAGAACCTGTTGATTCCAGCCCGTGGGAGACCCCCATTGTCACGCCTCTAAAGGCAAATGGGGACATTCGCATTTGTGCTGATTACAAATGCACACTCAATAAGGCATTGCAGCAACATGCCTATCCTGTTCCTGTGGTCAGTCACATCCTGGCCTCTCTCAAGGGGGGGCGTGTTTTTGCAAAGCTTGACCTAGCTCAAGCATATCAACAGCTGCCTGTTGATGATGATGCTGCCATAGCTCAGACCATTGTGACCCACAGGGGAGCCTTTAAAGTAAAAAGGCTACAGTTTGGAGTAAATGTCGCTCCTGGGATTTTCCAAAGCGTAATGGAAAACACACTACGAGGTATACCAGGGGTCTGCCCCTACTTTGACGATGTCTTGATTGCAGGAGACTCCACACACATTCTAGCTGAAAGACTTAGGGCTGTCCTGTTAAGATTCAGGGAATCAGGCCTCAAGCTCAGAAAAGACAAATGCAAGATCGGGGTGCCTTCTACTGAATTTCTGGGATTCAAAATTGATGCTGCTGGGATTCATCCTGCTGAATCCAAACTAACTGCTATTTTAGAAGCACCCAGGCCAAAGTCTAAGGCCGAACTTCAGGCCTTCCTAGGCCTCCTGAATTTCTACAATTCTTTTCTTCCACATAAAGCTAGTGTAGCTGAGCCTCTTCACAGGCTACTAGACAAACAAGCTGTGTGGCTGTGGTCACAAGCACATGAGGCTTGCTTTAAAGAAGTCAAGGCCTTGCTCACTTCTAACAGTGTTCTTGCACATTTCAACGAGTCTCTTCCTGTGTGCATCGCTTGTGATGCATCCCCCTACGGGGTTGGAGCTGTCCTGAGTCACCTCAGGTCTGATGGAACTCAGGTTCCTATTGCATACTACTCCAGAACACTGTCTTCTGCCGAGCGCAACTACGCTCAGATAGACAGGGAGGCTCTGGCTGTTGTTGCTGGAATTAAAAAATTCCACGATTTTCTATATGGCAGGCATTTCACGGTCTTCACTGACCATAAGCCTCTGCTGGGACTGTTTACCACACGTAAGCAGACTCCCCACATCATTTCCCCTAGAATGCTTAGGTGGTCTATTTTCTTGTCTGCATATGATTTTTCATTACTCCACAAGCCTGGGAAAGAAATGGGCCATGCTGATGGCCTCAGTAGGTTGCCTCTGCCAGTAGTAGAAGCTGACCCCGCGCCAGCTGTCAACATTCTATCAATCCAAGCCTTGCCCGAGCTCCCTCTTAGTGCCAGGGATGTTACCGCTGAAACGGGTACAGATCACACACTTTCACGTGTCCGCTCCTGGGTCCTGTCCGGGTGGCCTGAGCACTGCCCTAGTCCTGAGTTTCAGAGTTTCTGGTCCAAAAGAAACGAACTGTCCCTTTCTCAGGGTTGTCTGCTTTGGGGAAACAGAGTTGTCATTCCCACCTCAATGAGGACTAGGGTCTTAGAATCCCTCCACGAGGGTCATCCTGGCATTGTCCGTATGAAGGCTCTTGCACGAAGCCACTTGTGGTGGCCTGTTTAGATAAAGATATTGAGGCTAAGGTGCACGCATGCCACCTGTGCCAACGATCTCGCCCAGAGATGCCCCAAGCTCCTGTGCATAGATGGGAGGAAACACAGTCCCCATGGTCTAGGGTGCACATTGACTACGCTGGGCCCTTTCAGGGCCAGTTCTTCTTGGTCCTTGTTGACAGCCATTCAAAATGGCTTGAGGTTGTGCCTGTCTCATCCACCACCACTGCAAAGACTATTCAGGTACTGAGGGGGATTTTTGCTGCACACGGGCTGCCAGATGTCATTGTGTCCGACAACGGCCCTCAATTCACCTCCTCCGAATTCCAAGCTTTCTTACAGGCAAACCTGATTCGTCATGCCACGTCTGCGCCTTTTCACCCGTCCACCAACGGTATGGCTGAACGCATGGTGCGCATCGCAAAGGACGCCTTGAAGAGACTCACCTACGGGGACTGGCATCACAGGTTGGCTGACTTTCTCCTTTCTTATCGCACCACACCGTCCACTTCTACAGGGAGAAGTCCAGCTGAACTTCGTTGGGGGCGCCAACTTACTACTAGACTTGACCGGTTGCATCCGGACAGACTGCCTTCATCTACCTCACATCCTAGGGCACCTAGACAACTACTTGTGGGTGCCCCGGTTTGGGCTCGCAATTACGGGCCTGGTTATACATGGGTCCCCGCTTCTGTGTCCAGGATCACAGGTCCTCTCTCCTACGAGGTTGCCCTGGACAACGGTCGTGTCCTACGTCGGCACATCGACCAACTTCGCTCTAGGCGAGACTTTTCTGCTGAGACTCCTGGGTCTTTTCCAGGGGGGGAGGGGGACCCTTTGGAGCAAAGGGAAGGGCAAGAGCTACTGCCCATCTCCACTGAGGGAGCCACAAACGGCTCGTCCCAAGATTCCGCAATTGCTCCGAAAAGGAAGTCATGGAGCTTACCCACACAACAGGCACTCACGCCTACTCCAGCCAGGGAGTCACCCCGGGGGCATACTCACTTTCCACATACGTCACACAGCACTCCAGTCACGGAGGATACCCGGGGGCATCCCAACAAATCATTCCCCGCAAGAGAGCTGGCACACAATTCCCAAGGTTGGCCTGACCTTACCCCAAATCCTACAGGGGGTCAAACATACACAGAGCTAGTCGAGGAACCAAGTCCCGACTACAACAACCCTAGCACAAATCAGGGAACACCTGAGTTTTGGGAAAGTACAGAAACCCACACGAGCCCGAACACAGAATGGGGTTCAGGGAATGGACAGCCTCCTGACAGGTCTTGGACTGACCTAGGAGGTCCTACAGAGACGCCCAGCAGCGGCTATCACTTCAAGGGGCCCGAGGGTCTACAGCTAGGCAGGTCAACCAGGTCACAAAGCAACAGAAGCCCTGGCCTGACGAGCCCGGTGGGCAAGCGAGCAGGCCAGGCATTGGGGCACAGTCCTTGGAAGACACCAGGGCACAATAGAGAGAAAAGGCTCACGCCTCCCTCCAGTCAGGGGACTTATGCCAGTAATCCAGAGCTAAGAAGGTCACAGAGAGCAAAGAAATCTCCCAAGTACCTAGAAGACTACATAACATTGCTGGCAAAGCAAAAGCCAGTAAACAGTGGGAACATTGGGGAGCAAAATGTCATATAAAATAAATGTTGTATGTTGGTAGTAGTTTTAGCCCGGGGGAAAGGGGTGTTATGTCCCGAGCCTTTGCAAACGGCTCGGGCGTTTGCAGGCAGTCCCGGGCAGGTGCAAAGCTGCCCGGGACCAGACAGGCTGTCGCCAGCGCCGTGCGCATGCGCGGGTGCTGGCGCGGGAAAAGTAACCCATTTACCCGGGAGTTGCCTATATAAGAGGCTGCGAGGCGTTTGGGCGAGGCTGAAGCCATCTTCCTGTAAGCTGAACGCTGAATAAAAGAAACTGAGAACTCCAGCTGCTTCTCGTGTCTGCTTTCCCGCCAAGGACGCAACAGTGAGCCTTCCCAGGAGTCCTTCCCAGGGAGCCTTGCACGGATGGAGATCAAAATCTGATTCCGGAGTTCGGTAAGTGGGCTGGATCGTGTATGGAGACATGTAAAACTTCATCAGGTTCGGAATCGTGGAAATGGGGGAGTTCAGGGTCCCATGTTCACCTGCACTCCCCCCCCCCCGTGCATGCACGGGCCAGGCAGGGAAGAAATCAAAGTTCCGGACGCACTACATTGTCTCCAGGAAGAAAATCAGGATCTTGCTAAGTTCAAATTGTCAAAGGCCTTCTCTGCCATGTAGAAATATGTGTGCTTGTTTTTCATTATATTGTTGCAAATATTCCAAAATACCAAACACAATTATCACATTATTCTTCAGCCATCTTTTACGTGAAAAAAAATATTAGTGGTTATCTGATACCTCTTGCTGTTGCCTCAGTATTTCTGTTCTGGTATTGGGCCAAGTATCTGGACTGAGCCCTTTTTCTGGCTGTTCTACCTTTTACGTCTCTGCTTGTCTTTGGAAGGCTCCATTGAGATGCCTGATTGCTGCATCTAGAATGTTGGCTGTTTGTCAGAATCCAATTATATTTCATCTTTAAATTATCAAATATAGAAACTCCCAAAATCTCTGCAAAATCTTGCAGGTTGTGAGCAAATCCCTTCCTTTAGTAGATAAAATTTGTTTTCATACACAGAACTTAGTGAGTCCCTTGAGTCAGAGCTGATCCAGCCACTACCATCAGTTTGTCACAGGTTCTTTTTAAACCATCCCAGTTTGATTGACTTGAGCTCAAAAGATCCATTAAAAGTATGAATTCTAGACAATTTTAAGGTTTTTTTTCTCCGATAAGGTTTATGGAGATGTTTTATTTTGAAAAAATAATTCAAGGTACAAAAGTAAAACATATAAACAACATGTAAGTTATTTCTCTGTTCTCTTATACTAGATATTGAGTATATTTATATTATACAATATTCTCTATAATATACCATGGCAATATTATATACTACAGTCCATCTATGCTATACTACATTATATCTATGGCTAGTATACTGTTAACTATTACTATTATAGAATTCTTTATTGGCCAAGTGTGATTGGACACACAAGAAATTTGCCTCCGGGGCATAAGCTCTCAGTATAGATACAAGCGATGTACACTGTAATAGTATACAACAATATTTTTACTCTTTCAGACCCTGGTCTGTCTTTAAATCCTCTGCGGTTTTCTCTGTTGTTTTTCTTTATTAATGGATAGCAAGTAAAGCGCTGGCACCTTCCCAACATTGATCTTGGCTTATGCAATGTCACGTTTTATGACCGCATTACTTAGTGATGGGAGTTCTGATCCAGATTCCATTCCTTAACCAATGACTTACCTGTATAAATGGTCTTCAACTTATGATCACAATTGAACACAGAATTTATGTTGCTAAGTAAGAAATTTGTTAAGCCAGGTTTACCACATTTTATGACTCTTCTTACCACATTTATTAAGTGAATTATTGGAATTGTTAAATTAGTAACATGGTTGTTAATCTGGTTTCCCCATTGACTTTGCTTGACAGAAGGTCACAAAAGGTGACCATGCAACCGTCATAAATGTAAGTCAATTGTCAAGCATCCAGATGTATATCACGTCACCATAGGGATATCCTAATCTTGAAAAATGGTCATAATTCACTTTTTTCAGTCCGGTTGTCAATTTGAATGTTCACTAGACGTACTGTTGTAAGTCAAGGACTACCTATATTGGAATTCAACATAATTCAAGCACAAGCAATAGAACAAAGTCACATATATATCAATGTATCCTGTGTGAAAAGAGTTTCAGGACAATGAATTCCTCTCACAAACGAAACCAGTATGAGAAGCCATGAAATCCATGTTCAAATATGTTGAAACATCTTGAAGCATTAGAGCCATGGGGGCGCAGTGGTTAGAATGCAGTATTGCAGGCTACTTCTGCTGACTGCCAGCAGTTTGATTCTCACAGGCTCAAGGTTGATTCAACTTTCTATTCTTCTGAGGCCAGTAAAATGAAGATCCAAATTATTGGAGGCAATAGGCTGACTCTTTAAACCATTTAGAGTACAATAAAACACTATCAAGCGGGATATAAGTTTAAATGCTATTTTGATTTTGCCTTTCTGTGATACGATAAGAATAAGGAAATGTCTAAATTCAATTTCAATAAATTGGATTTATTTAAAGTTAATTGGATTCTAATTACATTTGAATAAAATTAATTTTGGACTTAAATAAAATTAAATATTACTAGTATGGTTATTCATAAGACTTTTAAAATTAAAGTGTATTAAAGACTGAGAAAAATAGGCTGAAAAGGACCAGGCTATTGGCAAGAGACAGATGCTATTTGCATTCTTTTAAATTGCTTCTTAACTTTACTTCCTGATTTCTTTATTTAATTAATTTAGATAAATCTCTTTGTTGTTCTTGCACTGTCACCTCCAAATCCAGACTAATCTCTTCAAACCACGGGAGTGTTCAACAATTTTGGCTAGAAGAAAATTGATATTTTCTTTAGGGCAGTTGCCTTACATTGTCTTCAAAATTCCTGCTCATATTTCCTGAGCTGCATTCCCTATTGAACACCAAAATGAGGCCATTTTCCTTTTTCCCCTCATGGAATTTGTACTTTATATGTACCCCTCAAGGTTTGCCTTCCGGCATTTTGTAATCCCATCTTTTCTCCAGTCACCTATGAGACACCATTCATATCTCCATCATGGACCCTTGTTTTGAGGTAAAATTTCTAAAACTTCCATGGTTTGGAATTTCTTTACTTTTGATGCTGTTTCCTCAGGATTATTCTCATTTTTGCTGCTGCCACTTGCTGTTTTGAACCACAGTTGGCTGCCCAGAGGCCAGAATTTGAAAAGGCAGCTGTAATGAACTCACCAAATAAAAAATGAATAAAAGTCTTAATTTTCCTAACAGAGATATTGTCAATATTCACAAGATGGCAGATTGTTCTTAGACGTTAAAAAAGGAAAGTCTAGAAAATGTTGCCTGCTGAAGACAGGCAATGTTAGAGGGACCCATTCCTTCTACTCCAATGCCCATCATCCCAGGCCCGCATGGAACGTGATGATCTCCCCTATTGCCTTGCAGCGTCGATCTAGCGTTGCATGCAGGATCCACCAGGGGGCTCCCTGGGTTGCCGTTACAAAGCCCTCACCAGCCCCCGCTTCAGGAGAGAACTGAGCATGCGCTCTTCCAGCAGGTCGAGAGACATGCTCAGTGCATTTTCCAGAAGACGCTGAAAGTGTTTCCGCTTTCTCTCCCTCTCTCCCACCTACTCCCCACTGCGACCTTTAGGCTAAGCCTTCCCAGGAGTCGCAAAGGCTGCAAGGGTGTTTTACACGGACGGAGATCAAAATCTGACTCCGGAGTTCGGTAAGTGGGGGAGACAAGCAAAACTTCATCAGGTTCGGAGTCGTGGGAAGGGGGAGCCCGGGGTCCCATGTTCCCCTGCCGCCCCTGTGCATGCACGGGCCAGGCAGGGAAGGAATCAAAGCTCCGGACGCGCTGCGTTGCCTCCAGGAAGAACATCAGGATCGCCAGAAAGATCGGAGCCATTCAGGATTAGGCTAAAAGTGGGGAACCTGTTTCCAGGAGATGCGTGAATGAAAACATCATGTTAAGCTGGTTTATTGATTCGGGTATTATTCTGTTTGCACTGAATTCCAATTTCTGGAATTTTCTTTTGTTTTCCGTTTCAGATATATAAGTTGGAAATCTTTCCTGATTGCTCTTGAGTCTTCAATATCTTTTGTGGGAAGAGGGCTAAATGGACTTAGGAAATTTTGACAGACCTCTTCTGATTAGGAAGACCTGTGCAGATCCATCGGTCTGTTTCGGAGCTGGATTAGAGAGCAGAGAGAAGATGGAGGGACAACGTCCAGCTGGAAAAAGCCCTGCAGCTCCTCAGTCTTGGAGCTTTGAGATGAGTGGGCCAAGTCCTGGGCAGAAGAACCAAGAAGAGGAAGCCAACAGTTCAGAGGTCCAATGCTGTCACTTCAGAAAAGTGCAGTTCCAGGAGGGGAGGGGTCCCCGAGATGTTTGCAGTCAGCTTCACCGCCTTTGCTGTCAGTGGCTGCAGCCAGAAAGACACACAAAGGCCCAGATGCTGGACCTGGTGCTCCTGGAGCAGTTCCTGACTGTCCTTCCTCCAGAAATGGCAAAATGGGTGCGCGAGTGTGGAGCGGAAACCAGTTCCCAGGCGGTGGCCCTGGCTGAAGGCTTCTTGCTGAACGTGGATGTGGAAAAGATGAAAGAAGAGTTCCAGGTTTGAGAATATAGTCTTAACAGGTTTAAAGAGGATCTCTCTGAATTTGTCAACTCCTTTCTGTCTGATTTTCTGGAATTATTAACTCCTAAAGTGAGTTGTTCCAGAGAATGTATTTGGGGCAATTCTTCCTTTCTGTTTCGGGTTCCAACAAAGGATATTGGGGTCTACTAGTTTGAAGGTGCAATATGGTAATTCATTTCTATCTCTGTGCTCTTCCTTTGTTTCTTCTATCACATCATGTCCAGAAATCCTTGGAAACTACAACTGAGTATCCCAAGGGGGGGAAAGATTCATCCAAACCCTCTCAAGAGCTGCTGTTCGGGGAGAACTTCCAGAAAGGTGAAAGTCAGGACATCACGCCAGGTAACAGAAGGTCTTTCTGTGTGATGTGAGATTCCAACATTTAGCTGATTCTTTAGCTGCACTAATTACAATCTGTCTCTTTAACAAATCTGCTTCTCCCATTTTTCTCTGTCTCACAGAGAGTAGAAAGCTGTCCTTGGAAATTTTAGAGTCACCTCCTCTGTGTGGTGAAGGATTGGCTGAACCTCTACTTCAGGTAAGGAGGAGAAACGTCAGAAAAGGTCCTTGAATCTTGGATGGATTTCATTTTGTTCTAGTGTTCAATGTATAAAATTGTTTCTAAGCAATACAAATTTGACATCAGGTCATTGAACATTTGGGATATGCTTTCTCCACCTGCTTTGACATCAGATTTCATTGACCAGACAGTTGTGAGCATTGGGGCTGTTCCTTCTGTCTCCCAGGGTCATTCTCACATACCATTACAAAAAAAATCCTTATTTTGCCTTTTGAAAAGCATCTTTGGGACAAGTGTGATGTGGTGATTGAGAATCTCCATAGATACAGTGGGGCAAAAAAGTATTTAGTCAGCCACCAATTGTGCAAGTTCTCCCACTTAAAAAGATGAGAGAGGCCTGTAATTGTCATCATAGGTAGACCTCAACTATGAGAGACAGCATGAGAAAACAAATCCAAACATTGTCTGATTTGGAAAGAATTTATTTGCAAATTATGGTGGAAAATAAATATGTGGTCAATATCAAAAGTACATCTCAATACTTTGTTATATATCCTTTGTTGGCAATGACAGAGGTCAAATGTTTTCTGTAAGTCTTCACAAGGTTGTCACACACTGTTGCTGGTATGTTGGCCCATTCCTCCATGCAGATCTCCTCTAGAGCAGTGATGTTTTGGAGCTGTTGCTGGGAAACACAGACTTTCAACTCCCTCCAAAGGTTTTTTATGGGGTTGAGATCTGGAGACTAGCTAGGCCACTCCGGGACCTTGAAATGCTTCTTACAAAGCCACTCCTTCGTTGCCTGGGCGGTGTGTTTGGGATCATTGTCATGCTGAAAGACCCAGCCACGTTTCATCTTCAATGCTGATAGAAGGAGGTTTGCACTCAAAATCTCACGATACATGGCGCCATTCATTCTTTCCTGTACATGGATCAGTCGTCCTGGTCCCTTTGCAGAGAAACAGCCCCAAAGCATGATGTTGCCACCCCCATGCTTCACAGTAGGTATGGTGTTCTTTGAATGCAACTCAGCGTTCTCTCTCCTCCAAACACGACGAGTTGTGTTTCTACCACAGTTCTACTTTGGTTTCAATCTGACCATATGACATTCTCCCAATCCTCTTCTGGATCATCGAAATGCTCTCTAGCAAACTTCAGACGGGCCCGGACATGTACTGGCTTAAGCAGGGGGACACGTCTGGCACTGCAGGATCTGAGTTCCTGGCGGTGTAGTGTGTTACTGATGGTTGCCTTTGTTACGTTGGTCTCAGCTCTCTGCAGGTCATTCACTAGGTCCCCCCGTGTTGTTCTGGGATTTTTGCTCACCGTTCTTGTGATCATGTTGACCCCACGGGGTGAGATCTTGCGTGGAGCCCCAGATCGAGGGAGATTATCAGTGGTCTTGTATGTCTTCCATTTTCTAATTATTGCTCCCACAGTTGATTTCTTCACACCAAGCTGCTTGCCTATTGCAGATTCAGTCTTCCCAGCCTGGTGCAGGTCTACAATTTTGTTTCTGGTGTCCTTCAACAGCTCTTTGGTCTTCACCATAGTGGAGTTTGGAGTGTGACTGTTTGAGGTTGTGGACAGGTGTCTTTTATACTGATAACAAGTTCAAACAGGTGGCATTAATACAAGTAATGAGTGAAGGACAGAGGAGCCTCTTAAAGAAGAAATTACAGGTCTGTGAGAGCCAGAAATCTTGCTTGTTTGTAGGTGACCAAATACTTATTTTCCACCATAATTTGCAAATAAATTCTTTCCAAATCAGACAATGTGATTGTCTGGATTTGTTTTCTCATTTTGTCTCTCATAGTTGAGGTTTACCTATGATGACAATTACAGGCCTCTCTCATCTTTTTAAGTGGGAGAACTTGCACAATTGGTGGCTGACTAAATACTTTTTTGCCCCACTGTATATATATATAATACTATTACAATCTCTTTTAACACCTTCATGAAGGTATGGGTTTGGAGTATGTTGGTCCCTCTGTGGATAAAGTAAGCCATTGGCAAAAATAGGTGTGTTTTGTAAGTATTTTGCATTGCCCACCCTAGGAAGAATTGTAGCCACTGATAAGTAGTGGATTTAAGACCCAACTACCAATTGACCAAGAAAACTATTTTAGTTGGCTAAGCTGAAAGGCATTCCAAATACCTCCAACTAGATCCAATGTGCTTCAGTTATGTCATCGGACAAAAGTGGTGAGATCTCACTCTGAATTCTACAGAGGATGCCCATTTTGTTCACTGGATCTCATACCTAGAATTAATGGAAGAAAACCCTCAAATTATTCTTGGGATTATCTATTAATAGGGAAATTTCTTTTCTTCTCTAGGATGTTGTGTCTTTTGAGGAAGTGGCTGTGTATTTCTCCAAGGAGGAGTGGTCTCATCTGGACCCTGCCCAAAAAGTGCTTCACGGAGAAGTCATGCTGGAGAATTCCAGGAATCTGGCTTCTCTGGGTAAGAATCTCTGTCTGTGCCCAGAAACATAGAGAAGTCATGGGGGGGGGGGACCCTTAGATGATTTTTCTGATAAAAAACATCATTTTTTTTTCAAAGATAATTTTTATTAAATTTTTGACATTTTACAAAAACAAAACAATCTTCCCCCCAACCTCCCCAACCCTCCCATTCCCTCCCCTGACCTTCCCAGAGCTGGATATAGGCTTAATTAAAATTTCATCAAAAAATCTTAAAAAAAAATATAAACCATAAATAAATCTAACATTAGTTAAAAATCTAAATACATTAATTAGAAAAATTACAAAATAATTAATAGTATATATATAAAAGAAACATGAATACAAAAGATAAATGTTTAGAAAAGAAAAGAATGAAAAAAGGGAAAAAAGAACAAAAAAAGAAAGAAAAAAAAACCAAAATATTCCATTTTAAATATAAATTATTAAAAAACTAAGTAATATTTTTTATATGTAACTTATGTTGTATAAAATCTATCCATTTTTTCCATACCACAACATACTTCTCTTGCGATTGATCCTTCAAAAAAGCCGAAATCTTTGCCATTTCCGCCAAATAAGAAACTTTAAGAAACCACTCTTGCAAAGTAGGCAAAGATTCCTTCTTCCAACATTGCCCTACTAACAACCTTGCGGCTGTAATTAAATTTAACATCAGTGTAGTCTCCTTAGTATCACAATCAATAACGATACCTAACAAAAACAATTGTGGGGTAAATTTTACCCTCCTCCTAAAAATTCTTTGAATATTCCACCATATCTTAATCCAAAAGGCTTTTATATTTTTACACGACCACCAAATATGATAATAAGTAGCATCCAAACATCCACATCTCCAACATTTAGGCTGTAAGTCAGGATACACACGAGACATTTTTTGTAGATCAAGGTGCCATCTGTAAAACATTTTATAAAAATTCTCCCTTAAATTCTGGGCTTGTGTAAATTTAACATTTCTCACTCAAATAGTTTCCCAAGTATTTAATAAAACTGGTTCACCAAAATTTTGTGCCCATTTAATCATACATTCTTTAACTAATTCTGCTTCTGAATCCAATTCTATTAACACCCCATAAATTCTCTTAATGTGAGTTCGTCTTTGATCTTTTACTTGTTTAAAAAATTCTCATCTTCTCTAAGCAAACCCACATTACAATCTACCTTCCACCTATTTAACCCAATCACTAATTAATGTTAAAACCACAGCATCATAATACAATTTCAAATTCGGTACCTTGAGTCCACCTCTCTCACGAGTATCTTGCATAATTTTAAGTTTTACTCTTGGCTTTCTCCCTGCCCAAATAAATTTGTTGATACCTTTCTGCCATTCATTTAAATTAACCTCGTTCTTTAAAATAGGTATCATTTGAAATAGAAAAAGAAACTTTGGCAGAACATTCATTTTAATCACCACAATTCTTCCCAGAAGAGATAATTGCAACTTCTCCCAATTTTTCAAATCTCTTTGTATCTTGACCCACAGCTTTTCATAATTATTTTTATACAATTTTGCATTAGAGACAGATAAAGTAACCCCCAAATATTTTACCTTATCAACAACCTCAAAATCTGTCAAACTAACCAAAGTCTGCTTATCAAGATTGGTTATATTTTTAGGTAATATTTTAGTCTTATTATTGTTAATTTTAAAACCTGAAACCCGTCCATATTGATGTATCAATTGTAATAACTCTACTACAGAATGAATAGGTTGTGATAAGGTAACAACCAAGTCATCTGCAAAGGCTCTTAATTTATATTCTTTTTTATTGACTTCTATTCCTTTTATTTGCTGTGATTCTCGAATTTTAATCAACAATATTTCCAAAGTTAAAACAAATAGCAATGGTGACAATGGACATCCCTGTCTAGTCCCTTTTTCTATTATAAAAACCTCTGACAAACCCCTGTTAACTATAAGTTGTGCCGTTTGTTTTTGATAAATAACACCAAGAGCTTGTAAAATTTTTCCTCCAAAGTTCATTTTCTCAATTAATCTTAACATAAATTGCCAATTCAATTGATCAAAAGCTTTTTCAGCATCTAAAAATATCAGTCCTGCAGAAACTTGATTATTTTTATCTAAATATTCTAATAAATTGATGATTTGTCTAACATTATTCTTCATATACCTTCCAGTTATAAAGCCTGTTTGGTCTGTGTGTATGACATGATGCAAAACCCTCATAAGCCTATTGGCTAAAATTTTCGCAAAAATCTTATAGTCTACATTCAAAAGAGATATAGGTCTATAATTCTTTGGTAAAGTAAGGTCCTGATCTTCTTTTGGAATTAAAGATATAAAGGCTCTACCCCATGACGGAGGAATCTCTAAGCCCTGTAATATATTATTAAAAATTTCACTTAAAGGTTGAACCATCTCTTGTACCAAAGTTTTATAATAAATAGATGTCAAGCCATCTGTACCCGGTGCTTTACCTAATTTTAATTCTTTAATCACCATCTCAATTTCCTCATTAGTAATCAAACCATTAATTTCTTGTTTCTGATCTTCTGTTAGTTTAGGGAAGTTGGCTTCGTTTAAATAACTATCTATATCTAAAACCTGTACTTTAGTACTCTTATATAATTTTTGGTAATAATCTAAAAAAGATCTCTTAATCAACTCCTTCTGATAAACCAATTTACCATTATAATTTATTTTATCTATAATTCTCTGTCTCTGTTTCTTTCTCAATTGATATGCCAACATCATTTATTGATACTCTGCCTTTATTTTTTGTATATAATAAAGCTAGCAGACAAGCCCAATATTTCGTCCTCCTGCTGTTTTCCCCACAACAACAACCTTGTGACCTGGGTTGAGCTGAGGGAGACTGGCCCAAAGTCACCCAGTTTCTAGCCGGGTGCCTTAACCGTTTGACCAAACTGACTTTATGGAAGAAGGAAATTTATTGGAAGAAAAATTGAAAAACTGCTTAGTCTTCCTTTTTACTTAAAGGATTTTTTAAAAAAAAAAAAACCTTTCTGCTCATAAAATACAAAATATTCATTTCCATGCCATAAAAAATATTAGCCAGAATCTGAGGGATAGGCTCCATGCAGGCTCTCTTGAGCAAAGGTCCAGTATCCACTCCTGACCCTGGTCACTGGCTCCCCGATGGGCGTGAGCTGCTGTAAGCAGGACTGGAGGAGCCCTGAGAGGGATGTTCCCTTCCTAGAGATGTGCCCACTTGTGTACAGAGTTTAACATTAGCCTCAGTTGAGGGAGGGGAGCATAAATTCCCCTTGGCTTTGAAAGATTCTGCTCTGCAGACAAGTGGAGATGAGACTTTCATTGACATTTGGGACTGGGTGGATATCTTGCTAACCCAGCATGATACAGCGTCCAATGCACTTAGGGAGTTTGTGGCACCATGGAATAGTCCCAGGTCAAAGATTAGATCAGGAAGAAGAGGTTTGATTGTTCCCCTATTCTTGCTACAGTTTTAATTTTTGCTTTTTCAAGGCTTTAATGGGCAAGAAAATAAGAATTCCAAGGAAGAATGCCAAGCGATCCAATCAAAAGAGGGAAAAGAAAAGTTTCCAGATCAGATACGGCCAAAGAATGATGAAACGAAGCAATCACAAGGTGGAATGAAAAAAGGCTTTCCGAGGGTCAATTGGCTTCCTAACCGTACAAGCATTGATATGGGAGAAGAACCATATAAGTGCATGAAGTGTGGAAAGACCTTTAATAAATCTGATCATCTTATTTCCCATAAAAAGACACATTTAGAAGAGAAACCATATACCTCCGGGGAGTGTGGAAAGGCCTCCAGTAATTATTACTCTCTTAGAAGTCATGAAAGAAATCACAAAGGAGAAAGACCTTATAAATGCACGGAGTGTGGAAAGACCTTTTCTTGTAGCAGTAGCTTCAATTCCCATAAGAGTATCCACACAGGAGAGAAGCCGTATCAATGCCTAGAATGTGGAAAGAACTTCTCTTATAGTTACTCTCTTGTAATCCATCATAGGAACCACAAGGGAGAAAGATCTTATAAATGCATTGAGTGCGGACAGACCTTTACTTGCAGCAGTAGTCTCAATTCCCATAAGAGGATCCACACTGGAGAGAAGCCATATCAATGCATGGAATGTGGAAAGACCTTATCTAATAATTACTCTCTGATAATCCATCATAGGAATCACAAGGGAGAAAGATCTTATAAATGCATGGAGTGCGGAAAAACTTTTACTTGTAGCAGTAGTCTCAATTCCCATAAGAGGATCCACACTGGAGAAAAGCCATATCAATGTATGGAATGTGGAAAGACCTTCTCTTATAATCATTCTCTTAAAATCCATTATAGGAATCACAAAGGAAAAAGGCCTTATAAATGCATGGAGTGTGGAAAGACCTTTAGTTGTAACAGTCATCTTCATTACCATAAGAGGATCCATACAGGAGAGAAGCCATATCAGTGTGTGGAGTGTGGAAAGACCTTTACTTGTAGCAGTAGTCTCAATTACCATAAGATGATCCACACTGGAGAGAAGCCATATCAATGCATGGAGTGTGGAAAGGCCTTTACTTGTAGCAGTCGTCTCAATTACCATAAGAGGATCCACACTGGAGAGAAGCCATATGAATGCATGGAATGTGGAAAAACCTTTACTTCTACTCATCATCTTAATTCCCATAAGATGATCCACACTGGAGAGAAGCCATATCAGTGTGTGGAGTGTGGAAAGACCTTTAGTTGTAGCAGTAGTCTTAATTCCCACAAGAGGATCCACACAGGAGAGATGCCATATAAATGCGTGGAATGTGGAAAGGGCTTTAGGTGGAATTCTGCTCTTACCTCCCACAGAAGAATCCACACAGGGGAGAAGCCATATCAATGTATGGAGTGTGGAAAGATCTTCTCTTATAATCATTCTCTTATAATCCACCATAGGAATCACAAAGGAGAAAGACCTTATAAATGCATGGAGTGTGGAAAGACCTTTAACTGTAGCAGTAGTCTTAATTCCCACAAGAGAATCCACACAGAAGATAAGCCATATCAATGCATGGAGTGTGGGAAGAGCTTTAAATGGAATTCTGCTCTTACCTCCCACAAAAGAATCCACACAGGGGATAAGCCATATCAATGCATGGAGTGTGGGAAGAAGTTTGCCAGGAGTCACACTCTTTCTTGGCATAGAAGGACCCATACACGGGAGAAACCCTATCAAAAGAAGTGTGAGAAGAGCTCTGAAAGAAAAAATTAGAAAACTGCAGAGGTTTTCTTTTATATATGGAAAATGGATTTTTTTCACAATGATTTCTGCTGATAAAATACAAAATGCTCTTTTCCATGCCATAGACGATATTAACAGGAATCTGAGGGGAGGGTTGCATACAGGAATGTTATGGCCTCTCTCTTCCCTCAAGAATGCGGCTCTTACGGCAGCCTCTGTAAAATGTTCTCCGATAGCTTTTTGGTTTTTTATTATTCTCTGTGATTTGCTTTGCGTTTCGTATTCAAGAGACAAACTATTAAGCATCAAGCAATGTTTTTTTTAATGGGCAGCTTTCTGTGACGATATCCCCCCCCCTTTACAAACGCAGAGGAGATTGTCATCAAGGAAGTGGCAGCTCTCTCCAAAACAAAAAAACAAAAGGATGAGACAGCTGTGAAGAAGGGGTAAGTGAGCAGGGATTTTGACTAGACCAGGGCTTGGCAACCCACGGCTCTGGAGCCGCATGCGGCTCTCCCACCCATCTGCTGCAGCTCCCTGTTCTCCGCCACCGTGGGCAGTACCACATAAAAAAAGTTTGTGGGACTAAAAAAAGTTCAATCAATTCCAACTTCTCGCAGAAAAAAAAAGATCTTGCAACGTTGGATTGAACTTTTTTTTTAGTCCCACAAACAAGAAGTTTGTGGGACTGCACATGGCGGCAGAGGAAGTGACGGAGGACCGCGTCAGAGCTGGAAATAAGGTGCCACTGGGGTCCGATTGTTGGCAGGAAGGGGGGGTTTCTTCCAAACATCTTGTACTGAGCTGGGGAAACGGGCAGGGTGGGGGGAGCTGCCATGAGGCTTCGCAGATCCCCCTGAGCGACCATGATCCCCCCTCCCCAGCCCACCAGCCACCATTGCCTGACCTAGTCCTCGCCTGGCTGCCCACCTGGCACAAACCCTCCCTGTTCTCGTCCTCCCCACTCAAGCAGCCGCCAGCGACTTGGGTGCCTCTGCTCCGTCCAAGTTGAAGAAAGTGGAGATGCAGCAGCAGGATTGCTCTCAATAAGAGCTGGGTGCGTTGCTCACTTGGGTACACCGCCTTACTGAGAACTATCCCGCTGCTGCGCCTCCGCTTTCTTCAACTTGGACGGAGTTGAGGAGCCGCTGGTGGCCGCTTGAGTGGGGAGGACAAGGAGAAGAGCAGTGAAGGTTTGTGTCAGCCGGTTGACCAGGCGAGGAGTAGGTCGGGTGATAGGTGCAGCAGTGGGATTGCTCTCAATAAGACCCGGGTGCTCTGCTCACTCGTGTGCACCTGCCTTATTGAGAACAATCCCGTTAACGTCTCTGCTTTCTTCAACTCGGACGAAGCCAAGGAGCCACTGGTGGCCTCTTGAGTGGGGAGGACGAGCTTTGCTGCTGCTACTGCTGGACCATGCCTGGACTACGCCCTGCCGCTGCCTCCCAAACCCCATCTTTGCCACTGGGGGAAGAAGCGCTCTGTGCGGGGGGAAGCAGCAGTGGCAGAGCACTCCGTCGGGGGGAATGGGAAGCAGCAGTGGTGAGCTCTTCATGCAGGGGGGGGAGCAGCAGGGTTTTATGGCTCCCGGTGTTTCTTTTGTTAAGTTTTATTTTTTTTCAACAGAATTCAATAATAATTATTCAACAAAAACGTGTTGTCTGAGTATCTTATTCACTAATACAAATTAAATTCCTAATCCCTAATTCTTTTCTCTAACCATTGATAAAGTAGATCCCAAGTTTGAACATATTCTGTTTCTTCTTTTTCTTTCAACCTTAAAGTCAGTCTGTCCATTCCCGAACTTCTAATATTTTTTTGATTATTTCTTCTTCTGGTGGTATTTCTTCATTCTTCCAATATTGTGCAAATATAATTTTTGCCGCTGTTATCACATATAGAATCAAATATGTAATTTGCTTATCAAGTTTTTCTGGCATTATACCTAGTAAAACAAAATTCAGATTTATAGTCTGTGTGTTTCTCTAAACATAATCCAAGTGTGGATTATTGTCCAATATCCCCTTGCTTTAACACACATTCACTACATATGATAATAAGTACCTGGTTTGCGTTTACATTTCCAACATTTCTCTGACATGCTTTTAAACGTTTTTGCTAATCTTGTTGGTGGCAAGTGCCATCTATAAAACATTTTGTATAAGTTTTCTTTATATGAAGCTGACATTGTCAATTTATAGTTTCTTTCCCACAAACTTTGCCACTTCTCTAAGTCTATATTATATCCAAAATTCTTTGCCCATACTATCATTGTGTCTTTTACTTGTTCATCTTTCATTTTGAAATTTAATAAGAAATTGTATATTTTTTAAATTAACTTTTCATCTGAAGTTAATGTCTGGTCAAACATAGTCTGCTCTTTATAAAATCCATACTGTTTAATATCTTTATCATATCTGACTTGCATTTGTAAATGTGACCACCATGTTAAATCGATGCCCTGATTTTCCATCTCGTCTGGATTTTAAGTTCCTTCAGAATTTAGAATATCTTTGTATGTCCATATTTTATCGAGACTGACTAGATTTGGATGTACAAATGCTTCAATTTTTGAAAGCCATCCTGGAATTTTCAAATAAATTTTACATTTTATTTTTTCCCAAGTTAATAATAGTGCATTTCTAATGTAGTGGTTTTGGAATTATTTATGTATTTTATTTTTCCCATACCATAAAAAAGCATGCCAACCAAGTTGCAGGTCATGTCCCTCCAGATACAGCAATCTTTTATTTCTAAAAGTTATCCATTTTTTTATCCATGTTAACACTGATGCTTTATAATATAAAACCCAATCTGGCAAGTCAAAGCCTCTATTTCCCTTAGCTTCTTGTAACATTTTCAATTTAATTCTAGCTTTCCTGCCAGATAAATTTTTGAATTAGAGAATTTAAATCTTCAAATAATTTTTTCTCCAGTTTTATAGGTATCGTTTGAAACAAAAATAATATTTTTGGTAATATATTCATTTTCACCGTAACAATTTTTCCTAACATCGACTGTTGAAGATTCTTCCATTTTTCCAAATCAAGTTTTATTTAATTTAACAATTTAATGTAATTATCTTTTTTTTTATGGTTGAACATCTTACTGTCAAATATATTCCCAAGTATTTGACCTTTTTGACTATTTTGGTATCAAACTGCTTCTGTTCATGTATTTGGGAGTTTTGCCTCCAATAAAAGTTCATTACATACATCTTTCAATGGTGAACTTAATGCATCTTGTAAACATTTATAAAACTCTGCCGGAAGTCTATCTGGTCCCAGTGTTTTTTCATTTTTTTGTTTTTTTATTGCCTCTGTCAGTTCCATCATAGTTATTTTTTCATTTAACATAGTCTTGAAGTTTTCTGGAATGTTTTGGGAATGACTTTGAGGGGGTAACACTCGGGTTTTCAGAGACTGAGGCTACTTTGAACCAATTTATTCAAATGCTGCTCATTGATGGTTCTAGATCGAACTTGTGAAAGGGCAGCAATTTTGGTTTTGTAGCCATTATGTCATTTTTTCCCATTACATTTTTTCTTTCACAGCATTTGAACTTTACGTGTACTCCTCAAGGTTTGCCTTCCGGCATTTTGTAATTCCACCTTTTCTCCAGTCATCTATGAGACACCATTCATTTCTCCATTGTGGACCCTTGTTTTGAGGTAAAATTTCTAAAACTTCCATGATTTGAAATGTCTCTCCATTTTGGAACTTGTTTACTTTTTATGTCTCTTTTTTCAAAGAAGACCGTTTCTTTATGATTATTCTCATCTTTGCTGCTGCCACTTGCTGTTTTGAAGCACAGTTGGCTGCCCAGAGGCAAGAATTTGAAAAAGCAGCTGTAATAATTGAACTCACTAAATTAAAAAATGAATAAAAGTCTTAATTTTCCTACCCCTTCACTTCCTAGTTTGTGACTCTGCCACTCCCCTTTCCCTCACTTCAGGACTGAGTTTGCCAACAACCACATCACACAACCTGGGCTTCAAAGAGAGGCTCCTGTTTCTTCTGAGCCTCCACAGAGATTTTGTCAATATTCACAATATGGCAGATTGTTCTTAGACGTTAAAAAAGGAAAGTCTAGAAAATGTTGCCTGCTGGAGACAGGGAATGTTAGAGGGACCCTTTCCTTATACTCCAATGCCCATCATCCCAGGCCCGCATGGAACATGACGATCTCCCCTATTCCTTTGCAGCGTCGATCTAGCGTTGCATGCAGGATCCACCAGGGGGCTCCCTGGGCTGCCGTTACAAAGCCCTCACCTGCCCCCGCTTCAGGAGAGAACTGAGCATGCGCTCTTGCAGCTGATAGTGCTTCCGCCCTTCCTACAGGTGCGATTCTTTCTCTCCCCCCCCCCCGCCTTCTTCCCACTGCGAGCCTTAGGCTAAGCCTTCCCAGGAGTCCCAGAGGCTGCAAGGGAGTTTGCACGGACGGAGATCAAAACCTGACTCCGGAGTTCAGTAAGTGGGGGGACGTTTCTTTCACGGGCTGGACCGTGCATGGAGACAACCAAAACTTCATCAGGTTCGGAGGCGTGGGAAGGGGGAAGCCCGGGGTCCCATGTTCCCCTGCCGCCCTTGTGCATGCACGGGCCAGGCAGAGAAGGAATCAAAGCTCCGGACGCGCTGCGTTGCCTCCAGGAAGAACATCAGGATCGCCAGAAAGGTCGGAGCCATTCAGGATTAGACTAAAAGTGGGGAACCTGTTTCCAGGAGATGCGTGAATGAAAACATCATGTTAAGCTGGTTTATTGATTCGGGTATTCTTCTGTTTAAATTGAATGGTAGTTTGTTGATTGTTATTTATCAGGCAGCCATAGCAGTTTGGGCCAGGCGTCTAATGTTCTGCTGGCTAAAGTTACACTGGAAGTTCAAATATTGATTGATTTACCTATTAAATCGATTTAGAAAGCCATTCATCTCAATGGCTATTTGTGACCTGAGACATTTATGATCTGGATTGTACAGAGGTTGGTTTTCATGCTGCAAGTAGCCATCAAAATTATTTGAATAAATGAGTAGGAATAAGAAATCAAAAACATATTTTAAATGTATGCATCCAAATTGTTTAGTCCTTGAAAGAAGTTGATCCAGAAGGTTACTACAGATTTTTCTCCACACAGAGATACATCACTACTTACAAAGATTTCACCTCTCTTCCCAGATATTGGTGGGTTCATAAGAATTTCTTCTTTCAGTTTTTGTGTGTGCTCAGTTGTTAAGTTGGTCAACCTGTATTTCTGGAATTTTCTTTTCCATTTCAGATACGTAAGTTGGAAATCTTTCCTGATTGCTCTTGAGTCTTAAGTATCTTGTGTAGGAAGAGGGCTAAATGGACTTAGGAAATTTTGACAGACCTCTTCTGATTAGGAAGACCTGTGCAGATCCATCAGTCTGTTTTGGAGCTGGATTAGAGACCAGAGAGAAGATGGAGGGACAACGCCCAGCTGGAAAAAGCCCTGCAGCTGTTCAGTCTTGGAGCTTTGAGATGAATGGGGCAAGTCCTGGGCAGAAGAACCAAGAAGAGGAAGCCAACAGTTCAGAGGTCCAAAGCTGTCACTTCAGAAAAGTGCAGTTCCATGAGGGGAGGGGTCCCCGAGATATTTGCAGTCAGCTTCACCGCCTTTGCTGTCAGTGGCTGCAGCCAGAAATAAACACAAAGGCCCAGATGCTGGACCTGGTGCTCCTGGAGCAGTTCCTGGCTGTCCTTCCACCAGAGATGGCGAAATGGGTGTGCGAGTGTGGAGTGGAAACCAGTTCCCAGGCGGTGGCCCTGGCCGAAGGCTTCTTGCTGAACGTGGATGTGGAAAAGATGAAAGAAGAGTTCCAGGTGTGGGAATATAGTCTTAACAGGTCTAAAGAGGATCTCTCTGAATTTGTCAATTCCTTTCTGTCAGAGTTTTCTGGAATTATTAACTCCTAAAGTGAGTTGTTCTATTCTTCCAGAGGATGTATTTGTGGCAATTCTTCCATTCTGTTTCGGGTTTCAGCAGTGGACATTGTAGTAGTTTGAAGCTGCAGTATGATCATTCATTTCTATCTCTGTGCTCTTCTTTTGTTTCTTCTATCCCATCATCTCCAGAAATCCTTGGAAGCTACAACTGAGTATCCCAAGGGGGGGAAAGATTCATCCAAACCCTCTCAAGAGCTGCTGTTCGGGGAGAACTTCCAGAAAGGTCAAAGTCAGGACATCACGCCAGGTAACAGAAGGTCTTTCTATGTGATGTGAGATTTCAACATTTAGCTGATTCTTTAGCTGCACATCATTACAATCTCTCTCTTTAACAAATCTGCTTCCCCCATTTTTCTCTCTCACAGAGAGTAGAAAGCTGTCCATGGAATTTGTAGACTCACCTCCTCTTTGTGGCGGAGCTGAAGGATTGTCTGAACCTCTACTTCAGGTAAGGAGGAGAAAAATTGGAAAAGGTCCATGAATCTTGGATGGATTTCATTTTGTTCTAGAGTTCAGTGTATAAAATTGTTTCTAAGCAGTACAAATTTGATATCAGGTCACTGAATATTTGGGATATGCTTTCTGTCCTGCTTTGCCATCAGATTTCATTCACCAGACAGTTGTGAGCATTGGGGCTGTTCCTTCTGTCTCCCAGGGTCATTCACACATTACAAACAAATCCTTATTTTGCCTTTTGAAAAGCATCTTTGGGACAACTGTGACCTGGTGATTGAGAATCTCCATAGATATATATAGTACTCTGGATATAAGATCCAACTACCAATTGACCAAGAAAACTATTTTAGTTGGCTATGCTGAAAGGCATTCCAAATACCTTCAACTAGATCAGCGGTTCTCAACCTATGGGTCGCGACCCCATTTGGGGTCGATCGACCATTTCACGGGGGTCGCCAAACCACACTGTCCGCCATTTTTTTTCCCTTTTCTCTAACTCTTCTACTTCCTCTTATTTGGCTATAGAAAGTGCCGTTCCTGCCTCCCTCCTCTTTGCGCATGCGCAGCTTTTTTCTATTTAAAGTTAGGAAGTTTCGGAGCACATGGAGGAAAGCAATACAGAGGACAAGCGAGAGAGAGCAAGCAGCGGAAAGCAAGAGAGAAAACAACTAAAAACAGTAAGTTTCCTCTCTGGCCTGCCTGGCTGGCTGCAAAGGAAGCAGCCACTGCTTCTCCATGCAAGCCTTTGCGGAACAAGAGTTCCGTGCAGCAAAATGCAGCAACCAATCGTGCAAGAAACATCCCGCAAGAGAATGGCTTCCCCCTCTTATCCAATAAAGCGGACAAAAAGCTTACCGTTTTTGTACTGCATGGCATTCTACACGCACGCAGTCTCCCAAACTGAGAAACCGACCGCAAACAAGTTTGCAAGCCAACTTCTCCTAGGGTCGGAAGGGCAAAGGCACGCCAACGTGCCAAGGCAAGGGTTTTTTTTGTTTTTTTTTTGCATCCTATCGTAGAAATCCCCGCATCTTCCCTGCTTCTCCGGCTTCCCAGCCGCTTCTCTCTTTGTTCCGGCCTCTCCCCTCGCCGCCTGCTGCGCTCTCCAGACTACTGTTTTGGGCTCATCTCGCCACCGCCCCCTCCCTCACTTCTGAGCGCCACCTCCGCCTCTGGAGCCGACCCTCCCCTCCCCTCCGCCCTCTGCCCTGGTCAAGTCCCTTCGCATGCTCCACTCACCACTCGCTTCTCTCCATTCAGCGCTGTTTGCGCTCTGCTCCTCGTAGCCACCGCCGCCGCCTCCTCGCCATGTCCCAGCACGGCGCTCCTGCTGGCGCACGCTCCACTCCCCGCTCGGCTTTAGGCGCCCTCCATCCCCGAGGCGCACGCCAAACACACCACAATGATCGAGTCTCTCGAGCTCGACCTACCAGCAGGAGCGCCGCACTGGGACATGGTGAGGCGGTGGTGGCTACGAGGAACAGAGCGCAAACAGCGCTGAATGGAGAGAAACACTTCTCTCCATTCAGCGCTGTTTGCGCTCTGCTCCTCCTAGCCGCCAACGCCGCCTCCTCACCATGTCCCAGCGCGGCGCTCCTGTTGGTAGGTCGAGCTCGAGAGACTCGATCCTTGTGGTGCGTTTGGCGTGCGCCTCGGGGATGGAGGGCGCCTAAAGCTGGCCACGGAGTGAAGAAATGGGGTCGGGATGATCTTCTGGAAGCTGAGGCAGGCAGGAGCCATGGACGTGCAGTCGGTATCTGAACCGTCGGTGGCAGCGGCGGTGGAGGCAGTGGCCCCCGGCACCAGTGCTCTCCCTTTGGAACCAGCAAAGGATACGGACCGCCAGCTGCGTCTTCGCCTCTGTGTCCTCAACCGAGCAGGATTACGTGGGCACCCTGCGCTTCCTGCAGGGTGCAAATGCCGGGGCTCCGGAGGGTATGCCTGGACCCCGGAAAGGGGAGGGAGTCATTGGGGCAGGCGAAAGGTTGCGTCGAGGAAGAGGAAGGGCAGCTGTGCATCTGCTGCGGCAATGGGACCCGCGGCGGCCACTCGGTGGCCATGCCCACTTGGCCACGCCCACTCGGTGGCCACACCCACTCGGTGGCCACACCCAGTTGGCCACGCCCCTGGGGTCACCACAACGTGGGGAGCTGTATTATGGGGTCACGGCATTAGAAAGGTTAAGAACCACTGAACTAGATCCATGTGCTTCACTTATGTCATCAGCCAAAAGCGGTGAGATCTCACTCTGAATTCTGCAGAGGATGCCCATTTTGTTCACTGGATCTCTCTCCTAGAATTAATGGAAGAAAACCCTCAAATTATTCTTGGGATTATCTGTTAATAGGGAAATTTCTTTTCTTCTTCAGGATGTTGTGTCTTTTGAGGAAGTGGCTGTGTATTTCTCCAAGGAGGAGTGGTCTCACCTGGACCCTACCCAAAAAGCGCTTCACGGAGACGTCATGCTGGAGAATTCCAGGAATCTGGCTTCTCTGAGTAAGAATCCCTATCTGTGCTCAGAAACATAGAGAAGGCCTAGTATGGGGGCTTAGATGATATTTCTGATAAAAACTTCATTTATTGATACTCTGCCTTAATTTTTTGTAAATAATAAAGCTAGTGGACAAACCCAATATTTCTTCCTCCTGTTGTGACCTGGGTTGAGCTGAGGGAGACTGGCCCAAAGTCACCCAGCCAGCATTCATGCCTAAGGCAGAACTAGTACTCCCAGTCACCCAGTTTCTAGTCTGGTACCTTAACCGTTTGATCAAACTGACTTTATGGAAGAAGGAAATTTATTGGAAGAAAAATTGAAAAACTGCCTTGCCTTCCTTTTTATATAAAGGATATGTTTTTTTTTTAAAAAAATGCTTTCTGCTGATAAAATACAAAATATTCATTACCGTGCCATAGAAGATATTAGCCAGAATCTGAGGGAGAGGCTGCATGCAGGGATGGTGTGGCCTCTCTTGAGCAAGGTCCAGCCTACCAGGGGTTCAGTATCCACTCCTGACCCTGGTCACTGGCTCCCCGATGGGTGTGAGCTGCTGTAAGCAGGACTGGATGAGCCCTGAGAGGGTGTTCCCTTCCTAGAGATGTGCCCACTTGTGTACACAAGCCTAAGTTGAGGGTGGGGAGCTATTGCCATCCAGGAATTTCCCTTGGCTTTCAAAGATTCTTCCCTGCAGACAAGAGATGAGACTTTCATTGAAGTTGGGTAGCTGGTGGGCATGTCGCTTCCCCAACATCCAGTGTCCAATGCACTTAGGGAGTTGTGGCACCATGGAATAGTCCCAGGTCAAAGATTAGATCAGGAAGAAAAGATTTGATTGTTCCTCTATTCTTGCTACAGTTTTCATTTTTTCTTTTTTCAAGGCTTTAATGGGCAAGAAAATAAGAATTGCAAGGAAGAATGCCAAGCGATCCAATCAAAAGAGGGAAAAGGGACGTTTTCAGATCAGATACAGCCAAAGAGGGATGAAATAAAGAAATCACAAAGTGGAATGAAAAAAGGCTTTCCAAGGGTCAGTTGGCTTCATAACCGTACAAACATTGATGTGGGAGAAGAACCATATAAATGCACGGAGTGTGGAAAGACCTTTACTCGTAGCAGTAGTCTCAATTCCCATAAGAGGATCCACACTGGAGAGAAGCCATATCAATGCCTGGAATGTGGAAAGACCTTCTCTTATAATTACTCTCTTACAATCCATCATAGGAATCACAAAGGAAAAAGACCTTACAAATGCATGGAGTGTGGAAAGACCTTTAACTGTGGCAGTAGCCTTAATTCCCACAAGAGGATCCACACAGGAGAGAAGCCATATCAATGTGTGGAGTGTGGAAAGCATTTTAGGAGGAATAGTAATCTTTCCTCCCATAAGAGGATCCACACTGGAGAAAAGCCGTATCAATGTATGGAGTGTGGAAAGACGTTCTCTTATTCTAAGTCTCTCTTAATCCATCAAATGAACCACACAGGAGAAAGACCTTACAAATGCACGGAATGTGGAAAGAGTTTTACTTGTACCGATCATCTTAATACCCATAAGATAATCCACACAGGAGAGAAGCCATATCGTTGTGTGGAGTGTGGGAAGAGCTTTTCTTATAATCTTTCTCTTATAATCCATCATAGGAATCACAAAGGAGAAAGACCTTATAAATGCATGGAGTGTGGAAAGACCTTTACTAGTAGCAGTGGTCTTAACTGCCACAAAAGAATCCACACAGGGGAGAAGCCATATCAATGCCTGGAGTGTGGGAAGAGCTTCCCTTATAATCATTCTCTTATAATCCATCATAGGAATCACAAAGGAGAAAGACCTTATAAATGCATGGAGTGCGGAAAGACCTTTACTAGTAGCAGTAGTCTTAATTCCCACAAGAGAAGCCACACAGGGGAGAAGCCATATCAATGCATGGAGTGTGGGAAGAGCTTTGCCAGGAATTCCACTCTTGCTTCACATAGAAGGATCCACACTCGGGAGAAACCATATCAATAAAGGAAGTGTGAGAAGAGGTTTGAAAGAAAAATTAAAAAACTGCAGAGGTTTCCTTTTTTATATAGTAAGTGGATTTCTTTCAAAAAGCTTTCTGCTGATAAAATACAAAATATTCATTTCCATGCCACAGAAGATAGTCTGCTGCGGTTTCTGCCTGCTGCTTCTCCTTGGCTGCTTCCTCTGAAAAGGAGCGGCGGTCGCGCTCAGTGCAGCCGGGAGCCCAGCACAGCCGCTGTTCTTCCGCAAGGGGAGGAGAGCCCATGCAGCGGAGGAGTGCACGGGGGCGGGGAAAGAACCACGGCTGGCGGACTCCCTCTGGTGCATTGCATGCGGCCGCAGCCGGAGAAAAGCAGCGAGCAGGGAAGCGGCTCATTCATTGCTGCAGCCAGTCCCGAGGAAGAGCCCACATAACATGCGGGCAAATCCCGCCTGGCTTGCATTCTTTGTGGCCAAAAGAAGGGCTTTGATCCCGCATCCCCTTCGCTCCGGCCGGGTCCATAAATGCCATATTTAACCCCAGGGCAGTTCAAAAGGCCAGCAGGCTGGCTGGGAGTTTTGGAGTGGAGACGTGAGGCTTCCTCCGTCTTCTTGAATTTTCACGAGAAAAAGATCTGATAGTCAAGAAGGGATCCCTTCCCTGTGAATTTGACTTTGAGGATGCCCTGGAACGTCAAATGGTTAAATAACTGCAACAGCCACAGCTCCCAATCACAGAAACAATGCAAGAAATCCTCTTTTGCTTTCTATTAAGCTGGGAGAGACCAGGGACCAGTGTGGCTCTTGGAAGATGCTTGCAGAAAGCGAGCGGGAAGCAAGCAAGCGAGATGGGCAGGGGCACGAATCGGCATGTGCTCAGAAACGCCGATCTTGTGCTCCTGTTCATCTCGCTTGCAGAAACAAAATTCAGAAGACACGGAAAGGCGTCAAAAGCTGTTGATAGATAGAAAGCAAGTGGAAAGCAAGTGAGATGGGCAGGAGCACGAGATCGGTGTTTCTAAGCACACGCCGATTCGTGCCCCTGCCCATCTCGCTCGCCAGCGCCCACAATCTGCCCGGCTCCCCTCGCTTTGCGCAGCTCCTCTTGCCCCCCTGCACCCGCCATTAACCCGCCACCATGCAGGGTAAGGTTGGCGCCCCCGCCCAGATGCCCTCGCCTCCCCCAAGCATTTTTTTACTCACCTTTCAGCTGCACTCCCTTTCTCCTTTTGCTTCTCTGCCTTCGCCATGTGCTTGTGGGTAAAAAAGAAAAAAAAGTTCCATGAGACTTTCTAACTTCTCGCGAGAAGTTAGAAAGTCTCATGGGACTTTTTTTTTTTTTTTGTCTCACAAACACATGAAGACCGAGAAGGATAGGAGAAAGGGAACGCTGCTGAAAGCAGGTGAGTAAAAAAACGGTTGGGGGAGGTGAGGGCATTTGGGTGGGGTGGGGGGACCCAGGCAATGCGTCATGCAGCTCCAGCGGAATCTCCGCTGAGTGAGGCTGCCTGCTACCCCCAAGGTTGCCGCCAATCAGCTGGAGCTGCGCACTTTGATCCTGGGCTCTTGGTAGGACTCAGGCAACGTGGAATTCCAGCTGACTTTGCCACAAGCCTGTGTGGTGCTGCTGCCGCTTCACCTCATCCACTTTTACACTTTTACGTTTTTTTTACAGTGCTGTTCAATTCGTCCTACGTGTACCACCAGCCAGGTGCTCGAGTATCACTGGTGGTAGGCGTACCATGGGTTGAAAAGCCCTAGATACAACAATATTTTTATTCTTACAAACCCTGGGCTGTCTTTAAATCTGCTCTGCGATTTTCTCTGTTGTTTTTCTTTTATTAATGGATAGCAGGTAAAGCGCTGGCACCTTCCTAACGTTGATCTTGGCTTATGCGATGTCACGTTTTATGACCGCATCACTTAGTGATGGGAGCTCTGATCCAGATTCCATTCCTTAACCAATGACCTAACTTGTACAAGTGGTCCTCAACTTATGATCACAACTGAACACAGAATTTATGTTGCTAAGTAAGAAATTTGTTAAGCAAGGTTTGTCTCATTTTATGACTCTTACCACATTTATTAAGTGACTCATTGGAATTGTTAAATTAGTAACATGGTTGTTAAGCGAATCTGGCTTCCACATTGACTTTGCTTGACAGAAGGTTGCAAAAGGTGATCACATGACCTTTGGACTCTCATGCAACCATCATAAATGTGAGTCAATTCTCAAGCATCCGAATGTATTGCACGTCACCAAAGGGCTGTTTCAACAGTCGTAAGTGTGAAAAATGGTCATAAGTCACTTTTTTCAGTGCGGTTGTAAATTTGAATGCTGACTAGATATACTGTTATAAGTCGACTACCTGTATTGGAATTCAACATAATTCAAGCACAAGCAATAGAACATACATACATACATACATACATACATATATATATATATATATATATATTACAAATAAAAATGCGATCCCTAGGAGAATATAGATATAAAAATATACTTTACTAAAACCGCCAAGCTTTTGTCGGGAGGCTCCCAACATCATCAGGGCTGAGAAGCCAGTAAACAATGATGACTTAAATGGGTTTGGCTGACATTTGCACCCGGCTCTTGGACCGCGTCACTGGTCCTGGCCGGTCAGTTTGTGTTCTAGATGTTTCCTTGTTACTCTCATTGCATTTTCTTTCATCGTTCCTCCGGATCACTCCTTTTACCGTTTTATTGTTGACCCTTTCCTCCTTTCTTCCAATGCCATTAGTTCTCCCATTCCCCTTTCCGTTATATATTTTGGGGGTGTCTAATTCCCCTCTGTCAGTATTATAACTCCCACTGGGATCACAGTTATATCCTTGTGTTTCTTCAGGCTGCGGGTCGATGTTTTCCCTCTGTTTCATGTCCTTATCTCTCACTCCCCTATTATTACCAATAGCATTTGTACGGGCGTTACATATTTGGGCACTCCTACACTCCTCCCTTGTTCTATCGTTCTCTGTTTCCATCGTTTCCCGTTGTTCTACCTATTTGCTGTGTGAACGAGTAATGGTTCCACCTCTCTCTTTATGTTCCTCCCCCCTCCATGTTATGTGTCCTTCGCTATTGCCGTTGTTGATGTTTCCCCTATAGCTAGTATGCAAGCAAGCCTTGAGCCTTTATTTGTATTATAAACATGCCCAGGAGTCATATTTTATGGACATTTGTTAATATATATGTGTGTGTGTGTGTGTGTGTGTGTGTTTTCTGAGGTTTTCGCGGGTGTTTGTATGTAGGTCTTTGGTTATTCGGGTTTTCTCCCGCGTAAAATTGGAAATGTCTTGGCGACGTTTCGACGAAGTCCCATTCATCATCTTCAGGCTGGTGTTTTCAGCTTCGTGCTTCGAGGAGCATGGTGGCGGATTAATGACGGGTGCAGGGGGGCAAGAGGAGCTGTGTGGGCACCAGCGAGCGAGATGGGCAGGGGCGCGAATCGGCGTGTGCTTAGAAACACCGATCTCGTGCTCCTGCCCATCTCGCTTGCTTTCTACTTGCTCTTTTCACACAGGATACATTGATACACACACATACACACACACACACACACACACACATATATGTCTTTGGTTATTCGGGTTTTCTCCCGCGTAAAATTGGAACTGTCTTGGCGACGTTTCGACGAAGTCCCATTCGTCATCTTCAGGCTGGTGTTTTCAGTTTCGTGAAGGAAGTGTAAAAAGAGTTTCAATAAAAATACAGATAGTCCTCAGTTTATGACTGCAATTGATCACAAAATTTCTGTTGCTAAATGAGATCGTTATTAAATGAGTTTTGCCCCATTTTACGACTTTTCTTGCCACAGTGAATCACTGTAGGTAATCTAGTAACTCAGTTGTGAAATGAATCTGTCAGTCCCATTGGCTTTGCTTGTCAGAAATTCATAAAATGTGATAATTTGCCAAAGAATTGAGGCCTTTGAACTATGGTGCTGGAGAAGACTCCTGCGAGTCCCCTGGACTGCAAGGCGATCAAACCGGTCAGTCCTAGAGATCAACTCTGACTGCTCTTCAGGAGGCCAGATCCTGAAGTTGAAACTCAAGTACTTTGGCCACCTGATGAGAAGGAAGGACTCAGTGGAGAAGAGCCTGATGCTGGGAAAGATTGAGGGCAATAGAAGAAGGGGACGGCAGAGAATGAGGTGCCTGGATGGAATCACTGTGAAGCAGTAGGCATGAGCTTAAATGGACTCCAGAAGATGGTAGAGGACAGGAAGGCCTGGAGGAATGTTGTCTATGGGGTTGTGATGGGTCGGACACGACTTCGCAACTAACACCAACAACAAGAAGTGCAAACCAGAATAAGGTGGATCCCTAATCCTGCTTGTGGTTTTTGCCAAGTAGAAATAGTCAAAGGGCTTCTCTGCATGTAGAAATATTCTTGCTTGTTTTTCATTGTTTCAAATATTCCAAAATATCGAACACAATTATCACATTATTCTTCAACCATCTTTTAGGTTAAAAAACTCCACAACTTTATTAGAGGTTATCTGATACCTCTTGCTGTTGCCTCAATATTCTGGTATTAGGCCAAGTCTCTGGATCTAGCCCTCTTTCTGGCTGTTCTACCTTTTCCATCCCTGTTTGTGTGAGAAAGGCTCCAGTGACCGGTCTGATTGCTCCCTCCAGAATGTTGGCTGTTGATTGCAAAGCCTTGCAGTCTGTGAGGGCCAAATTCCCTTCTTTAATAGTTAATATTTTTTTCCGTATACAGTCCCCCCTTGAATCAGAGCTGATCCCATCACTTCCAACAATTTGTCATGGGTTATTTTAAATCATACCCTACTTCAGTGATGACGAATTTTTTAGAGAGCGAGTGCCCAAAACCCGCCCTGCCCCACCCTGCCATGTGCCCCACTGCACCCCCCATGCGGCCCCCCCACTCCACCCACAGGACCATTCACTGCCTCTGTGGCCCACCACAGATTGCTCAGGTGGCCCAGCAACACCATGGCAGCCACACCCTCTGCCCACACCCAGCAGCAACTGCATGCGACGGTGTGAGTGCGGAGTCTTGACCCCGACAGGCTGCGCTGCTCCTTGTGGGCCATGCCCAGGGGTGACTCTCCTCCAGGGGGGCTAATGGTGAGGAGGGGGCTGCAGGGGGAGGTGGGGCTGGGGCATGGCGCCCGTGTCCACAGAGAGGGTTCTGAGTGCCGCCTCTGGCACGCCACCACTGCCCTTTTTGATTGACTTGAGCTCAAAAGATCCATCAAAAGTACTGGATTTGAGACAATTCAAATTTTCTGTCTCACAATACGGGTTGTGGAGACATGTTATTTTGAAAAAATATCCAAGGTACAAAAATGAAACATACAAACAGCCTGTAAGTTGTTTCGATGTCTAGATCCCTGGCATGGCTTTGCAGAACTGGCTCAAGGATATTTTCTGGTTTTGGGCAGAGGGCTAGAGAAGATAGTATCAGCCTGAATCTGAGACCTTGTCAAGCAGCTGAACTTTGAAGAGGAGCTAAGAAACATTCAAATTTCTCTATCTGCCTTCTTTACCATGACCAGGAGTGTGCTGGACCAGTATGTAACTCTGACCAGAGCATACATTTAGCATTTTAAGGGTTAAAGTGCTGTCTCCTTAAGAGATGGCTTCTGGGAAATGTAGTTTAGGTGTTACATGGTTATATCTGTGTTCCAATTGGCCACTGGGAGGATCTTGTGTCTTTATGACCAGACATCCTGTTACGTGCCAGGTTTTTTTATTATCCTTCCATGAATCCTAGCTGCATGGCTAGGCTAGGAGCACCGAATCAGCATGTAAGATTTACGTAGGATGGGGAAATCCATTATTCCTTTACCTACACGATGAGTCCAGATTACAACATACATTCCAGAAGAACTTCTGCAATAACTGTGAGTTAATGTTTTGAGGATACCTGGAAAATAAAAGTAATTTTATATGACCTCATCCGTTGAGTTTATTCTGCCTGTTTCAAGTAGAATCTAGCAATCTGCATGGGACAGGAAAAGGAGCTTCAGGATACGTAGCGCTTACTATGGGCTCCTCAAACTGACTTGGAACCTCTAGGAGCCGGAAACACTGAAAACAGAATCCAGGATGAAATCTTTGTCTGGTTATGCTGCTCTGTGAAGGAAGAGGGGAGAGGTTTCTGTTGCAAAAATCAAGCAGAGAACAACAAAGATTTTGTAGCAAAGGAGAGGCCCTGTACGGCTGCATTCACATAATGTGGACAGATGAGGCTACAATGGGGTTGGGTCATTGGCAGTTCAACATGTAGAAACCCATCTCAGGCTCACTGTACAATGCTGCTATTCCTAAACATAAAAAACATTTTTACTTATCTTTATTCAATTTATATGCTGCCCATCTCTCTTCACAAAGTGACTGTGGGCACTTCTGATGACCTCAGCCACATTCAGCTTTGCCAACTTCTCCAAATCGTTAACAAAGCTCCAGTGGACTGAAATTTCCATAATGAGCAATACACATTAGCTTATAAATTGAAAGAGAATTGAAGTTCCATAAAACTATATAGAATTTAGTCATAAATTCTCCCTCCCTCCCTCCCTCCCTCTCTTTCTGCCAAGTTAGGGATATTCAGGAGAATGAGAATGAAAGTGACTTCAGTGTGTTGACATTGCAAATAAGGGAAGATCTTTGGTTTATTGATAACCAAAATAAAACCTAATAAAATACCGTAATTTCCAGCGTATAAGACGACTGGTGTATAAGATGACCCCCGACTTCGGAGCCGATTTGCATGCCTAGAAAGTCGTCTTATACGCCTGAAACTACCATAATTTCTGGCGTATAAGACAACTCGGTGTATAAGACGACCCCCGACTTCGGAGCCAATTTCATGCTTTAGAAAGTCGGTCTTATACACCAGAAAATACAGTAATACGAAATTAAGAAAAGCCCATCCAATGCCTTTTTCAAGCATTTTTTGCCCTTCTGTGGTATGGCAAGGATTAGGTAGGAGGCTAAATTTGATTTTTAAAAAAGTTAATTACATGTCACTGGTATGGTTATTCATGAGACTTTATTAAATTTTGTTTTGTTCAATTGTAAAAATTAAAAATGCATGAAAACTTTTGGAAGGGTTTGTCCGGGGGGGGGGGAGGTTAGATACTTCAGACTCTCAGAGGATCAGGCTACTTTGAAACTATTCAAACATTGTTCACTGATGCCATGATTTAAATCATTTAACCTTTTTAGATTTTTTTGGCCTGGATGATTGAGTCTTCATTTACATGTTGCATTTCATTTTGGGGAGAAACTCCTGCAGTCAGTGTGGCAGATTTAGTATATTCCAATGACTCTCTGACTCTATGCCTAACCAAAACAATTTAGATTGAAAACGTTACTTGGATGAATAACGAAATGCCTCAGTTTAATAAATTTTGGTCCACTTGCCCTGTTTTCACCTTTTTAGATACTTTTGGCCTGGATGACTGAGACTTCATTTACATATTGTTCACTGATGGTTCTGGATCAAACGGGTGAAAGGGAACCAATTTTGGTTTTGTAATCAGCAATTTTTTCATAACAGAAGACTGGCAACATTAGACTGGTTGTACTTAGAAGGAGTCTTGATATATAAAGAAATGGGCTGAAAGGAGCAAAGCAAGAATGAGAAGTTAAAGCCATTCTTTTAAAATGGCTTTTTAACCACCGTTTTCCCTCTATATCTTTTCTTTCAATAATTGTAACTAAATCTCCCTTTTTCTTGCACCGTCACCTCTAAATTCAGACTAATATCAAACCAGTGAAATCTTCATTTTTTTGCTAGAAAACAACAACAATAATAATAAAGTTGGAAGGGACCTTGGAGGGCTTCTAGTCCAACCCCCTGCTCAACAGGAAATCCTACACCATTTCAAACAAATGGTTGTCCAGGCTCTTCTTAAAAACTTCCAGTGTTGGAGCATTCACCGCTTCTGGAGACAGGTTGCTCCACTGGTTAATTGTTCTAATTGTCAGGAAGTTTCTCCTTAGTTCTAGGTTGCTTCTCCCCTTGATTAGTTTCCATCCGTTGCTTTTTCTCCTGCCTTCAGGAGCTTTGGGGAATAGCTTGTCTCTCTCTTCTTTGTGGCAGCCCCTGAGATACTGGAACACTGCTATCATGTCCCCCCTCGCCGTCTCTTCGTTAAACTAGTCCAGGGCTTTTCAACCTTTTCACAGATTGTACCACTTTTAGGACATGACAATATTCGAGTACCACCTGTGCTTAGCAAGGTGTCAAAAACTTGATGACTGAAAAAGAAGGGGTAGGATTTTGGGTTTTACTGATTAGATTCATTTGTTGTTATAGAAATGGCTAGTTTATATTATTATGGAAAAGTAAAAAGTTGATGTTAAGGCTTCATTCTACTGATTAAGAACAAACCAGGTTCAGTTTATCTCATGCTTGCATTTAGTGGGGTTGTCCACAGTCAACAGTACAGCAAAACTGTCAAAATGGTGGCTGTGATAGTTGATCAGAGCTCCTCTGTTTTTTATGGGCAACAGCTTTAGCATTTAGGAACAGAGGTAGCTTAGTTGCTTTTCTATTACTACATAATCCTTAAAAGGGCTCTCCTGTAGGGACCCTGCCTTGGTCTAATTCAGACTGGAAACAGAGCAAAGGAAAATATTTTCCCCACACTGCTTTGTCCTATTTTCGCCACTGGAAATGGCTGTTAGCAACACACAAGGAGGGGATACTTTCCTAAGAGCTCACAATTCAAGAATACCAATGTTAACTTGGATTGCCAACAAAGTTCTGTCTGTGACAAAACAGAACACAAAGTTGCTTTGTCCTTTGAACTGGGCCATTTCCAACCAAATTGCCTCTCCCCCACTGTTGCCTCTGCGTGGCTCTCAGCTCACCTCTCTCAGACCTGCACGAGTGTTTGTGTGTTTGTTTGTGAGTGCGTGCGCACACGTACGCACACGGGCATGTAAGTCTCACACCTAGCAGCCCCACGCCCTCAACAGAGACCTTCTGCGATGGCAGGCTGCAAACTAATGAAAGCTGTTTTTTCTTTTTCTCAATGTGCTGCCAATCGCATCGCGCCCTGCCCAACTCAGCCCCCGCCCCCAGTGGAAGGCTGCAAGAAGCTCCCATCGCAGCTTATCTCTCCTGTTTTTTCACTCCCCAAAGTCACAGCATAGGGCTGCAAGGAGACCCCCTCCACACAGAGACACAAACGTGTTCGGGTCTGGGAGAGGCAAACTGAGAGCCACGCAGAGGCCCTTCAGGCACAGAGGCAATGACGAGAGGGGAGAGCTCAAAATGGAACACCTGCTCGGAGCCTCGAGCAGCTTAAAAAAAAAAACTGCAAAGAAGGCAGTCCTTTCCCAGCTCCTTCCTTCCTTCCTTCCTTCCTTCCTTCCTTCCTTCCTTCCTCTGCGCTCAGGAAAGAATGATGGGAGAGGGAGAGATTGCCAGCGCTGCCGCTGGCCATGCTGCCGCTGGCTGTCGCTATCCCACATAGGCAGGGGTGATCCCGGTGAAAGGGAAGCCTGGTGGCTGCGAGGCTAGGTCAGTGAGCGGGTGTGGCACTGATCTGGTGGAGGCCATCAAAGCCGGAACGTGTTCAGCCTTAGATCCACAGGGCAGCTCTGGAGCCAGTGAGCCCCCCCCCCGCCGTCTCTGCTCTGCCACCTGGGACCGGAAAAGGCGGCAAGCACGGGAGAACCAGCATCCTGGGGGAAAGCACTTCTCTTGCCTTTTTTCTTTCTCAGTGGTCAGTAGGGATAGTCAGCAGGGATGCCAGGTGCTCGCCGCCTCTTTGCGTGCGGGGGTGAGGCAGGGTAGCCCCTCGCTGGCCCTTTCCCGCCAAAACCTTTTTATATCCTCTCCTATCTCCCCCCTCCTCCTCTTCTCTTCAGGACACTCCAGCTTCTGAAAGCACCAATCAGCTGGAGCCCGGTGCTGATCCTGGGGCTTCTGCCAAGCCCCGAAAGCCCTGCAGCTCCAGCTGTCTGTCCCTCAGGCTTGTGCAGTGCCAAAGTACCACCGGTGGTACGTGTACCACCAGTTGAAAAGACCTGTTATTGAGAATATTGTATAGTATAAATATACTAAATATCTAGTATACGAGAACAAACATAGAAAGAACATACAAGTTGTTTATGTTTCACTTTTGTATCTTGGATATTTTTTGAAAATAAAACATCTCTATAACTTTTTTTTTATAAATATTTTATTAATTTTCTAGTTTTACATTCAAATACTTAATGAACAACATGTCGTCTGGGTCCATTAGTAATTCAGTGGTATATATTAACTTTTTCAGTCCAGATCCATTATTACACCATCTAATGTTTCCTCTCTTCTGGTGATATCGGTTTTCCAATACTAGGCAAATACAATTCTTATTGTCATTAATAGATATACATTTGAATATCAACATCTTTGTTACAATATTTTTCTAATAATATCGATATCTTTTCTAACCAAAACATATCTTAATTGCATTTGCACGTAATATCCATATGTTCAATCGGTATCCTGTTTTCGCTTTCTTTTTAAATTTTAATTTCCCATCGGTGTTCTCTATTGTTTATAATTTCAAAGTAAGTTATATTTGGGTAACCAAAAGCTTCCAGTATTCAAACCTCTTAGCATTTTCCTGTTTCCCTTCTCATACCAAAATCTAATATTCTAATTACAAATCTTGTCTTTCTAGTTATGATATTTCTATTTCTCACAATTATCTATTCTCCACCATATTCAAACATCTAATTAATAATATAATATCCCACCTAATAGGTCAAAGCCTCTATTTTCTTCAGTCTTACTCTAGCTTTCTTCCTTTGTCAACTAACTTTCCAAGTCAATGCATTTGAAGTAAGTCAATGCATCAAGTAATTCTTCCTCTATTTTTATGTGTATTATTTGGAATAAGAAAAAACATTTGATTAAAGTATTTTTGGAAGAACACTCAGCCCATTGATATTCATTAAACAGCCTCCCTCTTTCTCCAGTTTCCCACAGTTCTCCTAACAGCTCTATCTTCCATTCAATTGGTTCTTCTTCCTTTTCCTCAAATGTGTTCTGAGATCTTGATTAGTAAGATGTCTTTTCCATTTCTGATATTATCGCTACATCTTCTAGTTCTTCAAATGTCTGAGTCTGTCTGCTAGTGCCTTCCTTTAGGTCCTCCATCATTAGATCTGCTTCCTCAAGTTTTCCTTCTATTTTCCGGGTTGCTAGTTTCTTCTTTGTAATCATTTTCTGGGTTTGTAAATTTAGATTAGAAAATTGTTCTTTTATCTCCTTTGTTATTTCTGGCCTCATCACAAGCTAAGGCAATTGTCTCTTATATTGATTTCAACATAGAGAATTTCTTTCTGAGCTTCATCAGTATTTTCTTGGTGGTATGTCAAACTGAAGATTTGGAGACAGGTGTTAGAGATGGTTTTTTACCATTTAAAGCTGAGTATGGGACATCCATTTTATTTTTTTGTAAGTGGCCTTTAGGGTAAAAATTGTTCATCAGTCAAAGATTTATAATCCAAAGTATTCCATCATCTCAAGCAATATGTTTTCCTTCTACAAGGAAATAGTTCCAAAACACAGCTCTGAAAATCAATCAATATTTATGTTCGTAGTTCAGGCAGGCCAATTTCAAAGTAGTTTATTGTCTCTGCCAAATAGGTAAGTAGCCCAAGAGTTTGGTTTTTTTCCCCTTTTCCCAACTGTAGTCTTCAAAAGTGAAAGTTTCCAAGGCCAGAAAGTCTTATCTGAATTTGGGCTTCAAGCCAAATTTCCTTTAAGCATAGTAAAATTGTAGTGCTGTAGTTCGCCACTAGATGTCAATAGCACTGTTTTCCAGCTTTTTAAATCCAAACTTATATTACAAGCTTTTCAAGTCTCTTTTTTTTAAAAAAAAGTCTCAAAATTTCAAAGCCATATATCTGTATTAATTCTAAATTACTCTTGTAATTTTTTCTGTTTTCTCCCAAACAATTAGTTTGCCATTTTTTTTCCCTGAGGGAATGGGGTGGAAATTCCCCTTCCCTCTCTCATCAGGGAGAGTATCACCCAGTTTCATCCTCACTGCAGAAAAGTTGCTCATTGGTGCTTATTTGCTTCAGTTGTCAGCAGCTTCTGACTGGCTACACAAATGTAGCCAGGCTTTCCCCCGCCGGTTTGGAGGGCTTTCACGGATCAAACGGGAGGGCCGCCATCCTCCCGTGATTGAGGGTCCCCTTCTTGTTCGTCGCCTTTTTGGGGCGACTTTTGACTCTTTCCAGGGTTGCGAGCGGGGCGAAATCGAACACGGGAGCCCCGTCTCCCTGTACACGTCCCGCCACAACATCAAACCGGAAGTCTCAAACATCTCCACAACTCTTATCAGAGACTGAAAATTTAAATTGTCTAGAATTCATGCTTTTGATGGATCTTTTGAGCTCAAGTCAATCAAACTGGCTATGGTTTAAAAAGAATCCGTGACAAATTGGTGATAGTGGTAGTAGTTTTCCAATTGTTCCTTCAAACCATTTCTCACACTTCCTTTATTGATGTGGTTTCTCCCGAGTATGGATCATTCTATGACGAGTAAGAGTGCAATTCCTGGCAAAGCTCTTCCCACATTCCATGCATTGATATGGTTTCTCTCCTGTATGGCTTCTCTTGTGGGAATAAAGACTACTGCTACAAATAAAGGTCTTTCCACACTCCGTGCATTCATATGGTCTTTCTTCTGTGTGGCTTCTCTTGTGGGAATTAAGAGTATTGCTACAAGTAAAGGTCTTTCCACACTCCGTGCATTCATATGGTCTTTCTCCTGTATGGATCCTTTTATGGGCGATAAGACCAGAATTCCACCTAAAGCTCTTTCCACATTCCATACATTTATATGGCTTCTCTCCTATGTGGACCCTCTTGTGGGAATTAAGACTAGTGCTACGAATAAAGGTCTTTCCACAGTCCAAACATTTATAAGGTCTTTCTCCTGTGTGATTCCTTTCATGTCTTATAAGAGAGTTATAATAACAGAAGGTCTTTCTACACTCCATGCATTGATATGGCTTCTCCTTTGTATGGATAGGTTTATGGTGAATCAGATTCGTTTTCCTACTAAAGCTCTTTCCACACTCCGTGCACTGATATGGCTTCTCCTTTGTATGGATAGGTTTATGGTGAATCAGAGCTCTTTTCCTACTAAAGCTCTTTCCACACTCCATGCATTGATATGGCTTCTCTCCTGTGTGAATGCTCTTGTGGGAAATAAGACTACTGCTACAAGTAAAGGTCTTTCCAGTCTCCATACATTGATACTGTTTCTCTCTTGTGTGAATCCTCTTATGGGAGGCAAGATTATTACTGTTTCTAAAATCCTTTCCACACTCCGTGCATTGATATGGTTTCTCTTGTGTGTGGACCCTGTTGTGGTAATTAAGACTACTGCTACAAGTAAAGGTCTTTCCACACTCCATGCATTTATAAGGTCTTTCTCCTTTGTGATTCCTCTGATGGATTATGAGAGAGTAATTATAAGAGAAGGTCTTTCCACATTCCATGCACTGATATGGCTTCTCTCCTGTGTGAATCCTCTTATGGGAATTGAGGCTAGTCTTATAAGTAAAGGTCTTTCCACATTCCATGCATTGATACGGCTTCTCTCCTGTGTGGATCTTCTTGTGGCAATTAAGATTACTGATACAATTAAAGGTCTTTCCACACTCCGTGCATTCATAAGGTCTTTCTCCTTTGTGAATCCTTTGATGGATTATAAGAGACTTAGAATAACCACAGGCCTTTCCGCACTCCACGCAATTATATGGCTTCTCTTTTGTGTGCTTCATCTTATGGGTACTAAGATGAGTGGCACAAGTAAAGCTCTTTCCACACTCAATGCATTGATATGGTCTTTCTCTTTTGTGAGTCCTTTCATGACTTCTAAGAGAGCGATTATTACAGAAGGTCTTTCCACACTCCTTGCAGGTATGTGTTTTCTCTTCTAAATGTGTCTTTTTATGTGAAATGAGTTGATCAGATTTATTAAAGCTTTTTCCACACTCCGTACATTTATATGGTTCTTCTCCCATATCAATGCTTGTAGAGTTAGGAAGCTGACTGACCCGAGGAAAGCCTTTTTTAATTCCACTTTGTGATTGCTTCATTTCATCACTCTTTGGTTGCATCTGATCTGCAAACTTCCCTTTTCCCTCTTTTGATTGGCTCACTTGACATTTCTCCTTGCAATTATTATTCTCTTGCCCATTAAAGCCTTGAAAAAAAAGAAAACAAAACTGTAGCAAGAACAGGGGAAAAAATCAAACCTTTTCTTCTGAAATTTAGCCAAAGAACCATCAATATACTTTGGATATTTTATTGGCAAATGTGAAGATTCCAAACTAAGATTTTAAAAAAGACCCATTTTTAACTGGATCTCTACTGATCCTCATATAAAGGGTTTGGATCACATCAAAACAAACCTAAGACACAACCCTGATCTAATCTTAGACTTGGGACTATTCCATGGTGTTCAAGAGAGGCCACAACAACCCTGCATGCAGCCTGTCCCTCACATTCTAGCTAATATCTTCTATGGCATGGAAATGAAAATTTGTATTTATCAGCAGAAAGCATTCTTTTAAAAAACCATTTCCTTTATGTAAAAAGGAAGGTTAGGCAGTTTTCCAATTTTTCTTCCAATAAATTTCATTCTTCCATAAATTCAGTTTGATCAAACGGTTAAGGCACCAGGCTAGAAACTGGGTGACTGGGAGTACTAGTTCTGCCTTAGGCACGAATGCTGGCTGGGTGACTTTGGGCCAGTCTCCCTCAGCTCAACCCAGGTCACAAGGTTCTTGTTGTGGGGAAAACAGCAGGAGGAAGGAATATGGGGGTTGGTCGCCTTCTTTATCATTTATAAAAAAACAAAGTCAAGATATGAATTAATAAGTGATGGTTTTTATCAGAAGTATCGTCTAAGCCCTCCACCCCACGACTTCTCTACTTTTCCGAGCACAGTTCTTACCCAGAGAAGCCAGATTCCTAGAATTCTCCAGCATGACTTCTCCATGAAGCGCTTTTTGGGCAGGGTCCAGCTGAGACCACTCCTCCTTGGAGAAATACACAGCCACCTCCTCAAAAGACACAACATCCTGAAGAAGAAAAGAAATTTCCCTATTAACAGATAATCCAAGAATAATTTGATAGTTTTTTTTCCATTAATACAAGGAAAGAGCTTGTAATAATATATGTCTATGGAGATTCTCAGTCAGGTCATGGTTGTCCCAAAGATGCTTTTCAAAAGGCAAAAAACGGTACATTTCTTTATAATGTAATGTGAAAAAGACCCTGGGAAACAGAAAGAAGAGCCCCAATGCTGACAACAGTCAGGTCAATGAAATCTGATGGTGAAGCAGGAAGGGTGGAGAAAGCATCTCACAAAGGATCCCCCCAGAAGAGAGAGGGTAGACTAAGCTGAGCGTGAATGTTCAATGACCTGATGTCAAATTTATATTGCTTAGAAACAGCAATTTTATACACTGAACTCTAGAACAAAATGAAATCCATCCAACATTCATGGACCTTTTCCGATGTTTCTCCTCCTTACCGGAAGTAGAGGTTCAGCCAATCCTTCAGCTCCACCACAAAGAGGAGGTGACTCTACAAATTCCATGGACAGCTTTCTACTCTCTGTGACACAGAGAAAAATGGGGGAAGCAGATTTGTTAAAGAGAGAGATAGTAATGATGTGCAGCTAAAGAATCAGCTAAATGTTGAAATCTCACATCACACAGAAAGCCCTTCTGTTACCTGGCGTGATGTCCTGACTTGGACCTTTCTGGAAGTTCTCCCTGAACAGCAGCTCTTGAGAGGGTTTGGATGAATCTTCTCCCCCCTTGGGATACTCAGTCGTAGCTTCGAAGGATTTCTGGAGATGATGTGATAGGAGAAACAAAGGAAGAGCACAGAGATAGAAATGAATTATCATACTGCGCCTTCAAACTAATAGACACCAATATCCATTGTTGAAACCCGAAACAGAATGGAAAAATTGCCCCAAATATAACCTCTGGAAGAATAGAACAACTCGCTTTAGGAGTTAATAATTCCAGAAATCTCGGACAGAAAAGAATTAACAAATTCAGAGAGATCCTCTTTAGACCTGTTAAGACTATATTCTCACACCTGGAACTCTTGTATCTTTTCCACATCCGCATTCAGCAAGAAGCCTTCGGCCAAGGCCACCGCCTGGGAACTGGTCTCTGCTCCACACTCCCGCACCCATTTCTCCATCTCTGGTGGAAGGATAGCCAGGAACTGCTCCAGGAGCACCAGGTCCAGCATCTGGGCCTTCGTGTGTCTTTCTGGTTGCAGCCACTGACAGCAAAGGCGGTGAAGCTGACTGCAAACTTCTCGGGGACCCCTCCCCTCCTGAAACTGCACATTTCTGAAGTAACAGTATTGCACCTCTGAACTGTTGGCTTCCTGTTCTTGACTCTTCTGCCCAGGACTTGCCCCATTCTTCCCACAGCTTCCAGAGTGAGCAGCTGAAGGGTCTTTTCCAGCTCCTGCATCTGCTGAGCGTTGTCCCTCCATCTTCTTTCTGGTCTCTAATCCAGCTCCAAAATGGACTGATAGATCTGCACAGGTCTTCCTAATCAGGTCTGTCAAAATTTCCCAAGTCTATTTAGCCCTCTTCCCACACAAGTTACTTAGGACTCCAGGGGAACCAAAAAAGCTTTCCAACTTATGTATCTGAAATGGAAAACAAAAAAAAAATTCCAGAAATACAGAGTGACCAATTTAACCCAAATAAGAATTCTTATGAACCCACCGATATCTAGGAAGAGGGGGGAAATCTTAGCGGGCAGACTGACCGATATGTCTGTGGAAAAATTTTGTAGTAAGCTGGTGGATCGACTTCTATCAAGGACTAAACAGTTTGGATACATACATTTAAAATATGTGTTGATTTCTAATTTCTACTTATTTATTTAAATAATTCTGATGGCTGCTTGCAGCTTAAAAACCAACCTCTGTGCAATCCAGATCATAAACATCTCAGATCACAAACAGTCATTGAGATGACTTTCTAAATTGATTTAATAGGTAAATCAATCAATATTTGAATTTCAAATAAAACTTTAGCCAGCAGAACCCCATTAACCCCCTGGCCCATCTTCTCTCTGGTCTCTAATCCAGGCCCCAAACAGACCAATGGATCTGCATAGGTCTTCCTAATCAAAGAGGTCTGTCAAAATCTCCAAAGGACATTTAGCCCTCTTCCCACACAAGATATTTAAGACTCAGGAGCAATCAGGAAAGATTTCCAACTTATATATCTAAAATGGGAAACAAATTCCAGAAATACAGGTTGACCAACTTAACAACTGACCACATACAAAAACTGAAAGAAGAAATTCTTATCAACCCACCAATATCTGGGAAGGGCAGCAAAATCTTTGTAAGAAGTGACGTATTTCTGTGTGGACAAAAATCTGTAGTAACCTTCTGGATCAACTTTTTTCAAGGACTAAACAGTTTGGATACATAACTTTAAAATATGTTTTTTATTTCTTATTCCTACTCATTTATTCAAATAATTTTGATGGCTGCTTGCAGCATGAAAAGCAATCTTTGAACAATCCAGATCATAAATGTCTCAGGTCACAAATAGCCATTCAGATGAGTGGCTTTCTAAATCGATTTAATAGGTAAATCAATCAATATTTGAACTTCCAGTGTAACTTTAGCCAACAGAACCTCATTAAACTCCTGGCCCAAACTGCTATAGCTACCTGAGAAATCACAATCAACAAACCACCATTCAATGCAAACAGAATAATACCCGAATCAATAAACCAGCTTAACATGATGTTTTCATTCATGCATCTCCTGGAAACAGGTTCCCCACTTTTAGCCTTAATCTAGAATGGCTCCGACCTTTCTGGCGATCCTGATGTTCTTCCTGGAGGCAACGCAGCGCGTCCGGAGCTTTGATTCCTTCTCTGCCTGGCCCGTGCATGCACAGGGGCGGCAGGGGAGCATGGGACCCCGGGCTCTCCCCTTCCCACGACTCCGAACCTGATGAAGTTTTGGTTGTCTCCATGCACGGTCCAGCCCGTGAAAGAAACGTCCCCCCACTTACCGAACGCCGGAGTCAGGTTTTGATCTCCGTCCGTGCAAAGCTCCCTTGCAGCTGTAGGACTCCTGGGAAGGCTTAGCCTAAGGCTCGCAGCGGGGGGGGGGGAAGAGAACTGCAGGAAAGGTGGACGCACTTTCAGCCTTTTCTGCAAAATGCCCCCTCCTCTGTCGACCTGGGGAAAGCGCGCATGCTCAGTTCACTCCTGAAGGGTTGCGGGTGAGGGCTTCCCTGCCTTTCCAAGGCTACCCCGGGAGCCGCCTGGTGGATCCTGCGCGCAACGCTAGATGGACGCTGCAAAGGCGAAGGGAAGATCCTCATGTTCCACGCGGACCTGGGATGATGGGCATTGGAGTGGAAGGAAAGGGTCCCTCTAACACTGCCTGTCTCTAGCTGGCAGCAATTTCTAGATTTTCCCCTTGTAATGTCTAAGAACGATCTGCGATCTTGTGAATATTGAGACAATCTCTGTGGAGGCTCAAAAGAAACAGGAGCCTCTTTTTGAAGCCCAGGTTGTGTCGTGTGGTTGGTGGCAAACACAAGCCTGAAGTGAGGGAAGATAAAGGGGAGTGGCAGAGTCAAAGGATGGGAAAGTGAAGGGGTAGGAAAATTAAGATTTGTATTGATTGTTTTGTTTAGTGAGTTCAATTATTACAGCTGCCTTTTCAAATTCATGCACCTGGGCGGCTAACAGTGGTTGAAAACAGTAAGTGGCAGCAGCAAAAATGAAAATAATCCCGAAGCATCATAAGAAAACAAGTTCCCAAATGGAGAGAAAGCTCAAACTCATGGAAGTTTTTGAAATTTTACCTCCAAACAAGCATCTGTGATGGAGAAATGAATGGTGTCTCATAGATGACTGGAGAAAAGGTGGAATTACAAAATGCAGGACGGCAAACTTTGAGAAGTATGTATACAGTTCAAATTCCATGAGGGAAAAAAGAAAAAATAGCTTCATTTCAGTTTTCAGTAGGGAATACAACTCAGGAAATATGAGTAGGAAGTTTAAAGACAAGGTAAGGCAGGTGTGCTAAAGAAAATACCAATTTTCTTCTAGCCAAAAGAGCTGAAGACTCCCACGATTTGAAAAGATTAGTCTGGATTTGGAGGGGATAGTGGAAGAACAACAAAGAGATTTATCTACATTTAGTGCTTTTTTTGTAAAAAAAAAAAAAAGGTGCCAGAATTCACACACATCATACAACCAGCCTTGCCTACCCTACCCTACAACTACTTTGTAGTTGAAAAAAAAAAACCCCTTCAATTTTTAGTGTATCTAAAAGACTATGATTTTGTTGAAGGTAAGTTAATACTATTAATGTTACCATGCACTGTGTGGCTTTAAATTACAAGAAGGCATTTTATTAATCTTTTGGGACATTTACCACTGGCACAGCCATTTAGTTTAATGAGTGGAAATGTCAGCTTTCTATGTGGAATGAAATTGGCTGAATAAAACAAAATTTGATTGCCTGTAAAAGATTGAATTATTTTTAAGACGTCGTCAAACAAGGTGGAAAAATTTACATTTGGAGTTTATTATGGATATTGACTTGAAACGAATTAAAGGTGTAACTTTGTCAGTGAACGGATTACTTTTAATTTACCTTTAAGTTAAACCCAATTAGATAGATCAGATTAAACCTCATGCTGTAGCTCTATCTTTACATCTGACCAATACATAATTAATATATATTATTATGAATAGTAATATCTCCAAATCACAAGACATGGGCTTGATTCTTATTCTTCCCCTCTGCAGTTGGAATATAAAGTATAAAAATTTAAAAATAAGGTGACCAACTTTTTTACAATGAAAAGGAGGACACAAATAAATTGAAGAAAAAAATATTGTAAATAAAAAAACATTTTATTCATTGCAACAATAATACAGAATTCACTATATGATAAATGCATAATAAAAAACATTTGTAACAATAACATTTTATATTGTAATTATACTCACATGCACGTTCCCCCTGCAACCGCCCCGCCAGCACTGCTGTCCCGCCGTGAAGAGCGGGCCCTGCAGCTCCCAAAGGACTAGCTGTGCTGGCTCTGGCCCCAGACACTTTTCGAGGGAGGACAGAACTCACAAAAGGAGGACTGTCCTAAAGGAGGACAGTTGGTCACCTTATTAAAAAGAGATTTTCGTAGACATCCCAGCCTTCGAACTACCCAAAGGAACCGAAACAGCAAAGTTTCGCTGTTGAGCAAGCTTCCACGCCAGCCGCCTTTCTTTCCTCTCGCTTCGCCTCTTTTTAATCTCGCACCCCGTCTTCTGTAAGGGAAGGCAAAAGGCTCACTCACTCTCTCGTGAAAGATGGCCTCCATGTTTCTGTGCCTCCCACCGCCACTATCGGGTTCCACACCACATGGTCCCACCCAGCCAATCAAGCCACGCTCTGGCTGTGGTGCTCCGGTGCAACATGCCGCCTCCGCTTGCAGCTTGACAATAACAAGGACCCAGTGCTCTTCAACATCTTCATCAATGATTTGGATGAGGGGATAGATGGGGAACTCATCAAATTTGCAAATGACACCAAGCTGGCAGGAATAGCCAACATTCCAGAAAACAGGCTTAAGATATAGAAGGATCTGGACAGACTTGAACACTGGGCGCTATCTAACAAAATGAAATTCAATGGTGAAAAAAGTAAGCTACATTTAGGCAAGAAAAACCAAATGTGCAGGTATAGTATAGGGGGTACCTTGCTCAATAGTAATAACTGTGAGAGGGATCTTGGAGTCCTAGTGGACAATCACTTAAATATGAGCCAGCAGTGTGCTGCAGCTGCCAAAAAAGCCAACACAGTGCTAGGATGCATTAACAGAAGGATAGAATCAAAATCACATTGCTGGTGAAGTATTAATACCACTTTACAATGCCTTGGTAAGGCCACACTTGGAATACTGTGTCCAGTTTTGGTCACCACGATGTAAAAAAGATGTTGAGACTCTAGAAAGAGTACAGAGAAAAGCAACAAAGATGATTAAGAGACTAGAGGCTAAAACATACAAGGAACAGTTTCTGGAATTGGATATGTCTAGTTTAATGAAGAGAAGAATGAGACAGGACATGATAGCAGTGTTCCAATATCTCAGGGGCTGCCCCAAAGAAGAGGGAGTAAAGCTATTTTCCAAAGCGCCTGAAGGCCGGACAAGAAGCAACGGATGGAAATTCACCAAAGAGAGAAGCAACCCGAACTGAGGAGAAACTTCCTGACTGTTAGAACAATTAACCAGTGGAACAACCTGCCTCCAGAGGCGGTGAATGCTACAACACTGGAAGTTTTTAAGAAGAAACTGGACAGCCATTTGTCCGAAATGGTATAGAGTTACCTGCCTGAGCAGGGGGTTGGACTTGATGACCTCCACGGTCCCTTCTAACTTTATTATTATTAAGGGGGGGAATGGATGGAATGAAAGGGTGGGAGATGGTATCCAAGCCACCGTCAGCTTCCAAAGAGACATTGCTGGTGTTTTGAGGACACAGAACAGAAGTCCCAGTGTGGCTGGCTGTTTTCCATAACAATATGAACAGAAATGATTGGTGGACATTATGTACTGTGGGTGGCCCATAGGGAAAAGGGTGGAATTAACTATGCTTGCTTGTGTGCAGGAAACCCAGTGCTGGTTTCCTTTCTTCTGTGCCAGTTGTGGCTTTTTCAGTAAAGTTTTATACACTTGGTGTCAGAATCCAATTATATTTCATCTCTAGTTATCGACTATAGAAAACCCCATTTCTGCCTTCTCTGGATTCTGTCATACGATGAAGGGAAGAGGGTGAACAAAGGGGCTTTATGGCCCTCACTTCCTTCAGTACACTTCAAAGGGACTGGATGTGGATATCACCAAAAGTACTAACCATAACAATGGGGCTATTACCTTTCATGTACTCCTCTCTGAAGTCTCCATCCAGCCGACAGTAAGGAAAAGGGGGTGGGAGTGTAATGCCTGAGACTGTCGCTGGAAGAAGGGGGTGATTGGGTGGGGCTACTGGGGAACCCCTTAAAACCTTGAATGGGAGAGCTTGGACCCCAAGTCCTGTCTAGAACGCCTGCAACCATTTTCTCTTAATAAAGGATGCCTGTTGGAAGAACTATTCCAAGAGTTCTGTCTTCTTAAGATGCAAAGTGGGGGGGGGGGTCCTTACAGCGCCTCTCTTGACCTGTTGAAAGCTTTCATGCTCAGTTCCCTCCTGAAGCAGGGGCGGATGAGTGCTGCCCTGCCTTTCAAACAGCTACCCCAGGAGTCCTGTGGTGGACCCTGCACGCAACGCTAGATGGACGCTGTAAGGGTGTAGGGGAGACCATGTTCCATGTGGTTCTGGGATGATTCGATGAAGGAGAGTCCCTCTAACATTTTCTTTCTCCAGCAGGCAGCAATTTCTCCACTTTTCTTTTTTTTTAGTGTCCAAGAACGATCTGCAATCTTGTGAATATTGAGGTTGTGTGATGTGGTTGTAGGCAAACTCAGCTCTGAAGTCAGGGAAGATAAAAGGGCTGGCAGAGTCACAAAACAGGGAGTGTATGGTTAGGAAAATTAACATTTGTACTGATTTTTTTTATTTAGTGAGTTTAATCATTACAGCTGCCTTTTCAAATTCATGCCTCTGGGCAGCTAACAGTGTTTGAAAACAGCAAGTAGTGGCAGCAAAAATGAGAATAATCCTGAAGAAATTATCTTGCCTGAAAAAAGAGGCATCAAAAGAAAAGAAGTTCCAAAATGGAGAAAAAGCTTAAACTCATGGAAGGTTTAGAAATTTTACCTCAAAACAAGGGGCCATGATGGAGAAATGAATGGGATAATGGTGTCTTTTCAACCGGTGGTACATGTACCACCAATGGTACTTTGCCACCTGGCAGGTGGTACGTGACCATCCTAGAGAAGTGGTAGCAGAGGGGGAGAGGAATGAGCTGAAGCAGCAGCAGTGCTGCACAAGCCTGAGGGAGAGACAGCCGGAGTTGCAGGGCTATCGGGGCTCAGCAGAAGCCTCAGGATCAGTGCCAGGCTCTAGCTCTTCAGTGCTTCCAGGAGCTGGAGGTGCCCTGAAGAGAAAAGGAGGAGGAGGGGGGAAAGAGGAAGCATATAAAAGGAGGTTTTGGAGGGAAAGGGCCAGCGAGCGGCTGCCCCATCCCGTCCCCTGGGCACATGAACAGGAGGTGGCGAGCGCCCAGTATCGCTGCTGACCGTCCCTGCTGATCACTGAGAAAGGAAAAAGGAGAAGCGCTTCCCCTTCCCACTGGATGCCAGGGCTTGCACACTTGTCACCTTCTCCGTGCACCCCCAGGGGGCTAGGCAGAGATGACAGGGGAGGCCCTCACTGGCTTCAGGGCTGCCCCATAGATCTAAGGCTTAGTGTGGTCTGGCTTTGATGGCCCCTGCCAGTAGATGAGTGCCACGCCTGCTTGCTAACCTTGCCTCGCCGCCAGCAGGTTGTCGAGCCCTGTGAGGCCGACGTAGGGAGGCAGGGAGGCCACCCGCTGCTCCCACCACCGATTGACAACCCCTCTCGTGTACTACCGCAGCCGCTGCTATGTTGCTGGTCTCTGCAGTGCTGCCTCGCCCGGGAGGCAAGGGAGCCGGTCACAGTATTGTTGGCCCCTTCCTGGACTCCGCCGGTGCCGCCGCTGCTCAGCTGTCCCTCGCTGATATCATCATTCAGCGCCTCGCCGGGTCGACACTTGCCAGTGGGGAGGAGGCTGTTCGACGCTCTCCGCCTCTCTAAATAGACTTGCTGACAGCCGGCCCGGGTGAGGACAAGCAGCCGGCCTGACAATGGACAGGGCCAGTGTGAGGCTGCACGACCGGACGGCAGGGGGAGGGGCTATGGCCCGGGTTTCTTCCTGCAGACCAGATGGTGGCTTGGAGGGTGGGGTTAGGTCCGGTGAGGGCGGGGCACGTGCGCATGTCTTATGTAAGGCACTGGGAGCAATCCACCCCGAGTGCTGACTTTATTTCGTACGGAGTGCATTAAACTACTGTTTGTCTCTCATTCCTGCTTCCTGGCTATTTTGTGGAGCACCAAGAAAGGATGACCTGACAGTAAGTCAGCATTCGACCTGACACAGGTTTCCCTTTCACTGGGACTGCCCCTGCCTGCATGGGATAGTGATGGCCGGCGGAAGCATGGCCACCGGCAGTTCTAGCAATCTCTCCCACTCCCGTCATCCCTTACTGAGCATGGAGGAAGGAAAGAGAAGCAGGGGAGGAAGGAAGGAAGGAAGGAAGGAAGGAAGGAAGGAAGGAGCAAGCTGGGAAAGGGACTGCCTTCTGAGCGCTTCGCAGGTTCGTTTTTTTTAAACTGTCAGAGTCTTAGGGCAGGAGGCTTCCCATTTTGACCCCTCCCCCTATCGCCTCTGCCTGAAGGACCTCTGCATGGCTCTCAACTTGCCTGTCCCAGACTCATGCATATATTTGTGTGCATGCGTAGGGGGGGGTGTCTCACCTCTTGAAGCCCACTCTGTGACATTGGGGAGGAAAAGAACGGGAGAGGTAAGAGAAGCTGCGATGGGAGCTTCTTGCAGCCTTCCACGGGGCTGGGGGCGGGAGCCAAGGGGGGCAGAGGGCAATGCAATCAGCCACATGTTGAGAAAAAGAAACAAGTACTCCAAAAAACCAGCTTTCATTTGCAGCCTGCCATCACAGAAGGACTCTGTTGAGGGCACAGAGCTGCAAGGGGTGAGAGACGCACACACACCTTGGACGTCCGCCCGCTCACACATATACATGCACACACACATACAATGTAAACTATAGCAAGGCTAGGGCAATGATTAAATATTTTTTTCTGAAATTTAGCAAAAGAATCAATATATTTTGGGTATTTTGTTGGGAAATATGAAGATTCCAAACTAAGATTTTAGCAAAGACATGTTTCCAAGTGGATTCCTACTGATCCTAATATATCAGGATTGAATCCCAATGAACCTATGACAGAACCCTGATCTAATCTTGGTGTGTGAGAGCCAGTTTTTGACCTGGGTTAATTCCATGGTGCCATGAACTGCCAAAGTGCATTGGACACCCCACCAGCTCCTCAACGTCAGTGAAAGAGTCTTCATCTCCAATCTCTGCATTCTCTGATAGCCAAAAGGACTTTCTGGATGGCAATAGCTCCTCACCCCCAACTTGTAATGACACCAAATGATGCCCAAGTGGGCATATTTCTAAGAAAGGAACATTCCTCTCAGGTCACATCCAGGTCTAGTTTATACATGCCAGGAGGTCCTTCATCCATTTTGATCATGGTGTTCTGTCCCAGCCTATGTGAGTCCTTGTTATGCTCACAAGGAGAAACCCCTCTTCCAACAAATAGGCTGGAACCGCAGGAAAAAACCAATCCCCTTTTATTATTCACAGACCTGAGTCAATGTCCAAGGCAAACAAACACAGTTCACAAACTCGATCCTCAACACGAACGGTTGCCTTTGGCCCTCAGCCCTCTTGAAAGTGTGGTAAGGAACTTTTTTAAGCTTAAAATCTGTTGGAACATGAAAGCTGAAATCTTCGTTAAATACAATGCTCTTTGGCATCAGGATATGCCTAATGTATAGCCTCCAGCATGATCAATTGACTTGGGGGCCTTTGAGGCTATGGGGGGGACTATGCCTAAAGAGGTATGAAGGATCAGCAAGCTTATGATGTGCTTTTTTTGGACCGTGCAAGGAAATTGCTCTCCAGTGCTCAGGCTTTACATTTCTTCAGTACCCCCTTCTTATAAGGGACTTTATTCCCTCACAAAACATGTTGTTATCAGAAGGGGGGATACCCAGAAGGTCGTCCTAGTTTATACTCCCTTTTCCACTTCAGATCTCTGTGCATGGAAAGACAGGCTTGGTTCCTATACAGCAGCCCCACATAAATACACGGATCTGGTCCTGTCCATTATCCGTACCTACAACCCCAATTGGGCAGACTTATAGGCCATGATAGATATTTTCCTTACATCAGAAGAGAGACATTTAATAGTGACGGCTGCAAGGAACCTTGCTGAGGAGAGGGTCATTCCATGTCAAGTGGTCTGGGGGTCCCTGCTTGACCATCACGGATTTTGATGAAATTTTGTGTGAACATGCACACATGTCCCCGATGAACATTGGTAAAGTGTTACATTTGCCAGTGCAATGCTTGTGGAGATATAGTCATTTGTTTGACCCCATACCGCAGCCTTCTACAGTATGACTCTGAGATTCCAGCAACTTTGAGACATAATATCTCCGGCAATATTTTGTTGAGAGAAACAAAACTTGGCCATCTTGTACAACTTTTTGTGCTCTATTAAACAAAATAATAAACACATTCTCATGAGCGATCTCCATCTAGATAATTTGGAGCAAAGTTGGCCGAAAATATTGCGGCTCAAAAAAAAGTTTAAAGTTTGGCTTTTTATATCTCTGGAAGGAAAGGTATGATAAACGTGAAACTTTGCGTGTAATAACTTAGCAACACAAGGTTTTCAAATATAAATTTTCATTCTCCTACTGCTTTCCAATAGTTTACAAATTGAGTGTAAATTGACGTTTTTTTGTAAAAACACCAAAATAGGGTATTTTCAGTCTGCTTTTACAAAAAAAGACCTTCTAGAACAGTGGTTCTCAACCTGTGGATCGGGACCCCATTTGGGGTCGAATGACCATTTCACGGGGGTCGCCAAACCATGCTGTCTGCCATTTTTTTCCCTTTTCCCTAGCTGTCCTACTCCCTCTTATTAGTGGCCACACCCACTTGGGGGTCACCACAACATGGGGAACTGTATTATGGGGTCACGGCATTAGAAAGGTTGAGAACTACTGTTCTAGAAACTCTGTTAAATCATTCTCATTAGAAAGAGCATGTTTCAAACCCCCTAAAAAGTAGGGTTGGTTTTTCATCCCTGATGTATAAAGCCCTAAAAATATGGACAAAGTTGAGGACATTGCTATGGCAACTTCATATGTATTCTATTATTTTTTTGTCTTGTTTGTTTTATATAAACATCATTACTACTGTTATATTGCATTGGTCCATGGTGACATTGTCACTACCAGTTCAGGCACTTGAACCAGCAACCCCATTGCCATAGGGGGCATGCCCGATAGCTGTGCAATATCAGCCACGGGTGGGTTTCTTGGTTCAGGATCCCAAGCCTGTAGTTTGGTTTCTTCCTCGAGGTTCCAAAGCCTTGCGTGGGTATCTGTCCGGTTCCCAAGACGATTGGGCAGCTTATCCTAGATTCCCAAGCCTAAAGTGGGTATCTTATATGGTTCCCAAGCAGAAGTCCTTACTGTTCGTATGAACTGCCAAATTCCAACAATCGCTTATTATTGAATTTACGTGCCATGTTCTTTAGTGTCGCTTTTGGGAATTGGAGATCGCTCACAAGAATGTGTTTATTATTTTATTTAATAGAGCACAAAAAGTTGTACAAGATGGCCAAGTTTTGTTTCTCTCAACAAATATTGCCAGAGATATTATGTCTCAAAGTTGCTGGAATCTCAGAGTCATACTGTAGAAGGCTGTGATATGGGGTCAAACAAATGATTATATCTCCGCAAGTATTGCATCGGCAAATGTAACACTTTACCAATGTTCATTTGGGACATGTGTGCATGTTCACACAAAATTTCATCAAAATTCGTGATAGTAAAGCAGGGCACTTTGCTAAAATCAGATCACTTGACATGGAATGACCCGAGAGAAAGACCCCTTTTCCAAAAACTGACCCTAAATGGTCTATTGATAGGTATGACAGCCCACATTAGGAACACTTGAAGGCATTTCAAGATCTAGTTGTCATTGCCTTGCAAACTTAATACTCCAAAACAAAAAAATATAGGATATATATATGATGTCCATCTGACTTCCTTGAACATTTTTATCAGGCCTTTTGGAGGTATAGTGACTTGAATGTGGAAGTCTCAGAAAACCACTGTCTGATGAACATGTTTTTTATCAGCCAGAGCACTTCATATCAGGAGCTAGTTGCAAAAATTGGATGGCGCCTCATCTGATATGATAGAAAACCTCCTGGAGGTAGCAAACAGAGTATATGTGGGTCGATCCAAGACTGAGGCTAAAGGGACCAAGAGAAAGAGTGCAGTATTGCCCTTCTAGCCTAAGCTCTCTAGCAGGCCCATTTAATGGGATGGGGAGGCAGTGGTCTTCGCAGGGCAAGGAGTTGGAGGGTCCCCTAAAGTATTCTTGCCTCTAGTAAGACAATTGACATGCTGAAAGTATCTTGGTAGGTCTTGGCTTATGTTAAGCACCGTTGAAATCTCCTAACACAATAAGGAGCGAATCTGCGTTTCTGTCTTCAGCCCACATAATCAAGTCAGCTAGAGTTTGTAAAGCATTGTTTATTCAAGTTTTGGAGGAATATACATTGCAAATAGAATGAATGAGGAAAACTCTCGTGGAGAATAAAATGGTTTGCAACTGATAATCAACGTCTCTAAGTCCACATCACAGAATTTCTATAGTGAGGTTACATTTTTTACATCATCGGTTGTTGATATAAAAGCAGAGACGCCCTTCCTTTCTTTTTACTGGATGTTTCTGCAATTCTGTCCTCCCTCTGTATCTGAAATCCTGGGAAATGCCAGCTGTTATCAATTGACTCATTTAGCCAGGTTTCAGTGAAGCAGAGGGCGGCTGAGTAGTAAAAATCAGAGTTGCATCCGTTTAAAAGAAGTATTTCATCCATCATTAGCAAAAGAGTGAAGGAAGAGGTTTTTATTCCATTTTTCCTTAGTCTATTCAAAATCTCTGCTCGCTTACCCCTTCTTTGCTGCTGTCTTCTCCTGTTCTTGTTTTTCCAATTTTTAGAGAGAGCTGCCACTTCCTTGATGACAATCTCCTCTGCATTTATAAAAATGGGGGGGGGGAATAGGCACAGAAAGCTGCCCATTAAAAAAACATTGCTTGATTCTTAACAGTTAGTCTCTTGAACATGAAACGCAAAGCGAATCACAAAGAATAATAAAAAACCAAAAAGCTATCAGAGAACATTTTACCAAGATTGCCATAAGAGGCCCATTCTTGAGGGGGAAGAAGAGAGGCCGTACCATTCCTGTATGCAACCCTCCCCTCAGATTCCTGTTAATATCTTCTGTGGCATGGAAATGAGTATTTTGTATTTTATCAGCAGAAAGCATTGTGAAAGAAATCCATTTTCTATACAAAAAAGGAAACCTGTGCAGTTTTTAAATTTTTCTTTCAAAGTTCTTCTCACACTTCTTTTATTGATATGGTTTCTCCCGTGTATGGATCCTTCTATGCCAAGAAAGGGTGGAACTCCAGGCAAAGCTCTTCCCACACTCCATGCATTGATATGGCTTCTCCCGTGTGGCTTCTTTTGTGGAAGATAAGAGCATAATTCCACCTAAAACCCTTTCCACATTCCACACATTTATATGGCATCTCTCCTATGTGGACCGTCTTATGGGAATTAAGACTACTGCTATAGGTAAAGGTCTTTCCACACTCCATAAAACGATATGGCTTCTCTCCTGTGTGGATCATCTTATGGGAATTAAGATGATCGGTACTAGTAAAGCTCTTTCCACACACCATGCATTTTTAAGGTCTTTTTCCGTTGTGATTCCTACGATGGATTTTAAGAGTGTAATTATAAGAGAAAGTCTTTCCACATTCCAGGCATTGATATGGCTTCTCTCCAGTATGGATCCTCCTATGGGAATTGAGATTACTGCTACAAGTAAAGGTCTTTCCACATTCCATGCATTTATAAGGTCTTTTTCCTTTGTGATTCTTCTGATGCATTGTAAGAGAGTAATTATAAGAGAAAGTCTTTCCACATTCCAGGCATTGATACGGCTTCTCTCCAGTGTGGATCCTCTTATGGGAATTGAGATTACGGCTATAAGTAAAGGTCTTTCCACATTCCAGGCATTGATATGGCTTCTCTCCAGTGTGGATCCTCTTATGGTAATTCAGACTACTGCTACCAGTAAAGATCTTTCTACAGTCCAGGCATTGATATGTGTTGTCTCCAGTGTGGAGTCTCTTATGGGAATTGAGATTACGGCTACAAGTAAAGGTCTTTCCACATTCCTGGCACTGATATGGCTTCTCTCCAGTGTGGATCCTCTTATGGGAATTGAGATGACTGCTATAAGTAAAGGTCTTTCCACATTCCATGCATTGATAAGGCTTCTCTCCAGTGTGCATCCTCTTATGGGAATTGAGGCTAGTGCTACAAGTAAAGGTCTTTCCACATTCCAGGCACTGATATGGCTTCTCTCCAGTGTGAATCCTCTTATGGGAATTGAGACTACTGCTACAAGTAAAGGTCTTTCCACATTCCAGGCATTGATATGGCTTCTCTCCAGTGTGGATCCTCTTATGGGAATTGAGACGACTGCTACAAGTAAAGGTCTTTCCACATTCCAGGCACTGATATGCGTTATCTCCAGTGTGGAGTCTCTTATGGGAATTAAGACTACTGCTATAAGTAAAGGTCTTTCCACACTCCATACAACGATATGGTTTCTCTCCTGTGTGGATCATCTTATGGGAATTAAAATGATCGGTACGAGTAAAGCTCTTTCCACACTCCATGCATTTATAAGGACCTTTTCCTTTGTGATTCCTATGATGCATTGTAAGAGAGTAATTATAAGAGAAAGTCTTTCCACATTCCAGGCATTGATATGGCTTCTCTCCAGTGTGGATCCTCTTATGGGAATTGAGACGACTGCTATAAGTAAAAGTCTTTCCACACTCTAGGCATTGATATGGCTTCTCTCCAGTGTGGATCCTCTTATGGGAATTGAGACTACTGCTACAAGTAAAGCTCTTTCCACACTCCATGCATTTATAAGGTCTTTCTCCTTTGTGAATCCGTTGATGGATTATAAGAGACTTAGAATAACCGAAGGCCTTTCCGCACTCCACACAATTATATGGCTTCTCTCTTGTGTGCTTCATCTTATGGGTATTAAGATGAGTGGCACAAGTAAAGCTCTTTCCACACTCAATGCATTGATATGGTCTTTCTCTTTTGTGAGTCCCTTTATGACTTCTAAGAGAGAAATTATTACAGAAGGTCTTTCCACAATCCTTGCAGCTATATGGTTTCTCTTCTAAATGTGTCTTTTTATGGGAATTAAGATTACTCCTACAAGTAAAGGTCTTTCCACATTCCAGGCATTGATATGGCTTCTCTCCAGTGTGGATCCTCTTATGGTTATTGAGGCTAGTGCTACAAGTGAGGGTCTTTCCACATTCCATGCATTGATATGGCTTCTCTCCAGTGTGGATCCTCTTATGGGAATTGAGACTACTGCTATAAGTAAAGGTCTTTCCACATTTCAGGCACTGATATGGCTTCTCTCCAGTGTGGATCCTCTTATGGGAATTGAGACGACTACTACAAGTAAAGGTCTTTCCACATTCTAGGCATTGATGTGGCCTCTCTCCACTGTGGATCCTCTTATGGTAATTGAGACGACTGCTATAGATAAAGGTCTTTCCACATTCCAGGCACTGATGTGGCTTCTCTCCAGTGTGAATCCTTTTATGGGAATTGAGACTACTGCTACAAGTAAAGGTCTTTCCACATTCCAGGCATTGATATGGCTTCTCTCCTGTGTGGATCCTGTTGTGGGAATTAAGATTACTGCTACAAGTAAATGTCTTTCCACACTCTATGCATTTATATGGTTCTTCTGTCATATCAATGCTTTTATGGTTATGAAGCCAACTGATCCTCGGAATGTCTTTTTTCATTCCACCTTGTGATTTATTTGTTTCATCACTTTTTGGCTGTATCTGATCTAAAAGCTTCCCTTTTCCCTCTTTTGAATGGATTATTTGGCATTCTTCCTTGCAATTTTTATTTTCTTGCCCATTAAAACCTTGAAAAAGAAAAATGAAAATTGTAGCAAGAATAGGGAAACAATCAAACCTTTTCTTCCTGATCTAATCTTTGACCTGGGACTACTCCATAGTTCCACGTACTTCCTAAATGCACTGAATACTGTATCATGCTGGGTTAGCAACATATCCACCCAGTCCGAACTTCAATGAAAGTCTCATCTCTTGTCTGCAAGGAAGAATATTTGAAAGCCAAGGGGAATTCCTAGATGGCATCCAGTCCTGCTTATAGCAGCTCACAACCATCGGGGAGCCAGTGACCAGGTGCAGGAGTGGATACTGAATCCCTAGTGGGCAGGACCTTGCTCAAGAGAGGCCACACCATCCCTGCATGCAGCCTGTCCCTCACATTGTGACTAATATCTCCTATGGCATGGAAATGAATATTTTGTATTTTATGAGCAGAAAGCATTTTTTAAAAAACATTTCCTTTATATAAAAAGGAAGGCAAGGCAGTTTTTCATTTTTTTTCCAATAAATTTCATTCTTCCATAAATTCAGTTTGATCAAACGGTTAAGGCACCAGGCTAGAAACTGGGTGACTGGGAGTACTAGTTCTGCCTTAGGCATGAATGCTGGCTGGGTGACTTTGGGTCAGTCTCACTCAGCTCAACCCCGGTCACAAGGTTGTAGTTGTAGGGAAAACAGCAGGAGGAAGGAATATTGGGTATGTCCGCTACCTTTATTATTTATAAAAAATAACGGTATGTTATAGATAAGTGATTTTTTTAAATCAAAAATAATATCTAAGCCCCCCACCCTATGACTTCTCTATGTTTCTGAGCACAGACAGGGATTCTTACCCAGAGAAGCCAGATTCCTGGAATTCTCCAGCATGACTTCTCCGTGAAGCGCTTTTTGGGCAGGGTCCAGCTGAGACCACTCCTCCTTGGAGAAATACACAGCCACTTCCTCAAAAGACACAACATCCTGAACAAGAAAACAAGTTTTGTTATTAACAGATAATCCCAAGAATAATTTGAGGGTTTTCTTCCATTAATTCTAGGAGAGAGATCCAGTGAAGAAAATGGGCATCTTCTGCAGAATTCAGAATGAGATCTCACCACTTTTGGCTGATGATATAATTGAAGCACATTGGATCTAGTTGGAGATATTTGGAATGCCTTTCAGCATAGCAAACTACAATAGTTTTCTTGGTCACTTGGTAGTTGGATCTTAAATCCACTTAGTATCCATGGAGATTCTCAATCACCAGATCACAGTTGTCTCAAAGATGATTTCAAAAGGCAAAATAAGGATTTTTTTGTAATGGTATGTGAGAATGACCCTGGGAGACAGAAGGAACAGCCCCAATGCTCAGAACTGTCTGGTCAATGAAATCTGATGGCAAAGCAGGAGGAGAAAGCATCTCACAAAGGATCCCCTCAGAAGAGAGAGGATAGGCTAAGCCACAGGTCGGCAACCTGTGGCTCCGGAGCCGCATGCAGCTCTTTGAGCCTTCCCCTGTGGCTCCCAGCCTCCTCTGCCTTTGCAGAGAGAAACAGAGACAGAGAGAGGCAATTGCGCTTCTCTCTCTCTCTCTCTCTGTTTGTGTTTGTGTGTGTGTGTGTGTGTGTGTGTGCGTGTGTATGTGTAAAAGAGAGTGCACTCACAGTGTTCTCCGATGAGCTGAAAAGCTTACTGGGCGGAGCTCCTCCCTTTGCTGCATCTCTGCAGGAAGCAGGAAGCAGGAAGGGCAGGAGAGAGCTAGCTAGCCCAGCTAGGCTGACTCAGGAATTCTGGGAGTTGAAGTCCATGAGTCATAAAAGAGACGAGGTTGCCTACCCCTGAGCTTCTTGGAGAACAGCTTGAAGCTTGCCAAGTGAGCAGCAGATAGGAGAGGGGGGGGGGAGAAAGAGAGGGGGGAGGGAGGGAGGGAGGGAGGGAGAGAGAGAGAGAGAGAGAGAGAGAGAGAGAGAGAGAGAAGAGGAGTGGCAGACCAAGGGCAGATAGAGAGGGAGGGAGGGAGAGAGACAGAGAGAGAGACCCTTTTGACATCTAAAATGAAGATAACACTGCATATATCCTTTTTTTACCTGTATGTGTATGTGTGTTTGTGTATGTATGTATGTATGTGTATGTATATATATATTAAGGTGACCACCTTTTTTACAATGAAAAGGAGGACACAAATAAAATGAAGAAAAAAAATATCATAAATAAAAGAAACATTTTATTCATTGCAACAATAATACAGTCAATCTGCATGTGCAAAGTTTGCCAGACGGGTGTTTTGGCGCGCTCAGCAGCAATTCCTATTGGCTTTCGAAAGCCAATAGCGGGAGTAGCACAGCTCATGCAAAACTTGAAAAAAAAAAACATCAAAAAAAGGTGCCAGAATGCCATTCTAAGCGTTCTATGAGGAAAAAAAAGTCCTGCAGAAAATATCGAAAAGGAGGACATGTAGGAGGACACTTTTCAAGGGAGGACAGAACTTACAAAAGGAGGACTGTCCTCCCTAAAGGAGGACAGTTGGTCACTATATATATATATATATATATATATATATATATATATATATATATATATATATATATATATATATATATGTCTGGCTGAAGAGAGTTAACGGAACTCGAAATAGCTATACCAGTTCTCTCTTTATGCTTTGTTAGCAACCTAAAAATGTAAAATGATGTCGCAGTTGGCGACTGCTGCTTGTGGATGGCTCTAGATTGAGCTGATATAGGCAAAAGAAAAGAAAAAGAAAGAAGATTTCTTTCTCCCATATTTGGGCTGACAGGGTGCTCATTCAAGGTAAAGTCTCCTCCCCCTGTCTCTCTCCTGATAGCTAACAGAGTGGGAGAGAGCCTGTGGCTTAGAGGTTATAACAGCTGCCTAACATGCAGATAAGCCCAGGTTCGAATCTCAGAAGAGTAAGTCTGGCTGAAGAGAGTTAACGGAACTCGAAATAGCTATACCAGTTCTCTCTTTATTCTTTGGAAGTGTCTTGGCAACGTTTCGACGAAGTCTCATTCGTCATCTTCAGGCTGGTGTTTTCAGCTTCGTGCTTTGAGCAGCAATGTGTGGTCTTAGCTGTTTCTTCCTTTTAACTGCCAGTGGGGGTATGAACTGATTGGGTGGGAGCTTGGCTGTGTTCTGATTGGGTGGAGGTGTGTTCTGAATGGTTAGGGGCTTGGCTGTGCTCTGATTGGCTGGGGGAGTGTTCTGTTTGGTTGTGCTCAGGTTAGTCTGAGTTGCAGAGGGGTTTAAGATTTTGGGCTGCCTTGCTATTTTTTGGCTTCTCGTTCGTGGTCGTGCCTCCTCTTCATGGAGGGTGTCAGTTTGCTTCATGTTTGGATTGGAGGGGTTTAAAGTGGCTAATGATGCAGCTGTGGTCTGGCTTCTGGTTTGTGGTCGTGCCTCATCATCGGTGTGGCTTTGGGTTTGTTTTTTGCGTGGATGTGTGGTGGTGACATCCTGTGTGGTTTTTGTGAGTGTGGGTCTGGTATCATTTTTTGTGTTAGGGAGTCGTTTGTCAATAAGGGCGGGTTTCCAAATGGCTGATAGGCGGGAGGTATCATCTCGCTTGTTCATGCTGTGTGGGCGTTTTTCTATCTCGATGGCTTCTCTGATTATTCTGTTATTAAAATGTTCACTTTTGGCATGGTTCTGGTATTTTTAAAGTCAATTTCGTGTCCTGTGGCTTTAAGGTGTTGGACCAGGGAAGATGTTGGTTCCTCTTTTTTGACTGAGTTCTTATGTTCTTCAATGCGTGCACTTATTCTTCTGTTGGTTTGTCCAATGTATGTGGTGGGACAAGTGGTGCATGGGATTTCGTATACTCCTTGATTTTCTAATTCAATTTTATCTTTGGGGTTTCTAAGGATGGTGGATATTTTTCTGTTTGTGTAGAATGCTGTTTTGATGTTGTGTTTATGGAGGATCTTACTGATTCTGTCTGTGGTGCCTTTTATGTATGGGAGGAGGGCTTTGCCATTTTCTTGTTCTTTGTCCTGGATTTTAGTGGGGGTTTCTTTTTGGATTAGGTTTGTAATCTTATTTTTATGGAATCCATTGGATGTTAGTACATTGGTGAGAGTGTGTAGTTCGGGTTTTAGGTGTTGTTCGTCAGCGAACAACCTTGCTGCTCAAAGCAAGAAGCTGAAAACACCAGCCTGAAGATGACGAATGGGACTTCGTCGAAACGTCGCCAAGACACTTCCAATTTTACGCGGGAGAAAACCCGAACAACCAAAGATCTACATACAAATACCCGCGAAAACCTCAGAAAACATATATATATATATATATATATATATGTGTATATATATATATATATATACACACACACACACACACACACATATACATATACACATATATGCACACACACAAACACACACACACAAACACACACACACAAACACACACACACCTATAATAAAGGTAAAAAAGGATATATGCAGTGTTATCTTCATTTTAGATATCAAAAGGGTTTTGCGGCTCCCGGTGTTTTGTTTTTGGTGGGAAACGGGTCCAAGTGGCTCTTTGAGTGTTTTGGGTTGCCTACCCCTGGGCTAAGCTGAGCATGAATGTTCAATGACCGGATGTCAAATTTATATTGCTTAGAAATAGCAATTTTATACATTGAACTCTAGAACAGTGGTTCTCAACCTTCCTAATGCCGCGACCCTTTAATACAGTTCCTCATGTTGTGGTGACCCCCAACCATAAAATTATTTTCGTTGCTACTTCATAACTGTAATTTTGCTACTGTTATGAATCGTAATGTAAATATCTGATATGCAGGGTGTATTTTCATTGTTACGAATTGAACATAATTAAAGCATAGTGATTAATCACACAAACAATATAGCAATGCTCGCTGGAGAAGCTTACTCTTCCTTGCTCAAAAATGTTGGGAGGGAGGGAAGGGGAAGGAAGGAAGGAAGATTGAAGGGGAAAGGAAGGAGATGGAGAAGGAAGGAGATTGAAGGGGAAAGGAAGAAGATGGAGAAGGAAAGAGATTGAAGGGGGAAGGAAGGAGGAGAGAGAGATTGAAGGGGAAGGGATGGAGATGGAAGGAAGATTGAAGGGGAAAGGAAGGAGATTGAAGGGGAAAGGAAGGAAGGAGAGAGATTGAAGGGGAAGGGATGGAGATGGAAGGAAGATTGAAGGGGAAAGGAAGGAGATTGAAGGGGAAAGGAAGGAGATGGACAAGGAAGGAGATTGAATGGGGAAGGAAGGAAGGAGAGAGAGATTGAAGGGGAAGGGATGGAGATGGAGAAGGAAGGAAGGAAGGAAGGAAGGAAGGAAGGAAGGAAGGAAGGAAGGAAGGAAGGAAGGAAGGAAGATTGAAGGGGAAAGCAAGGAGATGGAGAACGAAGGAGACTGAAGTGGGAAGGAAGGAAGGAGAGAGAGATTGAAGGGGAAGGGATGGAGATGGAGATGGAAGGAAGGAAGGAAGGAAGATTGAAGGGGAAAGCAAGGAGATGGAGAACGAAGGAGACTGAAGTGGGAAGGAAGGAAGGAGAGAGAGATTGAAGGGGAAGGGATGGAGATGGAAGGAAGATTGAAGGGGAAAGGAAGGATATTGAAGGGGAAAGGAAGGAGATGGAGAAGGAAGGAGATTGAAGGGGGGAGGCACTGCCAAGGACACACAAGGAGCTCCGCACAATTGCCCAGGGAGGGGGGGGAGGCTTTGGCGGAGAGCCTGGTGGAGAGCCAAGCGGCGGCACATCCGGGGCCTCGGAAGCTGCACGGAGGATCCACGTGCCTCGGAGCCGCCGGCTGCCCTCTCATACCCACCAACCTGGAGCCCCCCATCCTCATCCCGGCACCTCTTGCCCTCTCCCAGCCGCCCCCCTGGAACCTGCCCGCCCCTCCAGCCTACTGAGCACCATCGCACCGGTGGGGTCGCGTGAGCCCCTTTCCACGCCGCGCAGCCCATCGCACGCAAGAGGGGCATGGCTGGAGCGCCAGCTCCCGCTCGGAAGGCACCACTTCTCCCCTCCTGGCCCGGCTGGCTGGCCTCCGATGTACATGCGGGCATCGCTGCCGCCTCGTCCTCTTCCCCGCCCCCTGGCCACTTCCAAGGCCCGGAGCCTGGCGAGCCGGGAAGGAGCCGCTCCTGCCTGGCAGCCCCAAGGCCGCGCTGGGTGCCAGAGGGCTGAGGTGGCCTCCGATGGCGAGGGAGGCTGGCCGGGCGGCGTGGGGGAGGCTCCCGCGCGGCGCGGAGAGTGGCTGGGGGCGGAGCGCGGCCGGGCAACCAGGAGGTGTGGAGACCGGCTCGGCACTGCAGCTCAGCTTAGCCAGCAGCGGCGGCAGCGGCGGAGCAGCCCAGCAGCAGTGCCAGCAGCGGCCCAGACCCGGCTCGGCTCAGACCGGCTGCTGAGCCAGCCCAGGGCAGCGTTGAGGGTGTGCGCGATGGCGCTGCGGCAGCAGGAGCAGGCGGTGTCGGAGAAGGGTGCCTGGAGGCGGAGGAGCCGGCGGAGGAGGAGTGCGGCAGCGGCAGCCGGATAGAGGAGCGATGTCTCGGTTTCTAAGACCATTGGAAATATGTGTTTTCCAATGGTCTTAGGCAACCCCTGTGAAAGCGTCGTTCGACCCCCAAAAGGGTCGCGACTCACAGGTTGAGAACTGCTGCTCTAGAACAAAATAAAATCCATCCAAGATTCATGGATCTTTTCCAACATTTCTCCTCCTTACCTGAAGTACAGTTTCAGCCAATCCTTCAGCTTCACCACAAAGAGGAGATGACTTTACAAATTCCACGGACAGCTTTCCACTCTCTGTGTGTTAAAAAGAGATTGTAATGATGTGCAACTAAAAAATCAGCTAAATGTTGAAATCTCACATCACACAGAAAGACCTTCTGTTACCTGGCGTGATGTCCTGACTTTGACCTTTCTGGAAGTTCTCCTCGAACAGCAGCTCTTGAGAGGGTTTGGATGAATCTTTTTGCCCCTTGGGATACTCAGTCGTAGCTTCCAAGGATTTCTGGAGATGATGTGATAGGAAAAACAAAGGAAGAGCACAGAGATAGAAATGAATTGTCATAGTGCAGCTTCAAACTACTACAATGTCCATTGTTGAAACCCGAAACAGAATGGAAGAATTGCCCCAAATACATCCTCTGGAAGAATAGAACAACTCGTTTTAGGAGTTAATAATTCCAGAAAACTCTGACAGAAAAGAATTAACAAATTCAGAAAGATCCTCTTTAGACCTGTTAAGACTATATTCTCCCACCTGGAACTCTTGTTGCATCTTTTCCACATCCGCATTCAGCAAGAAGCCTTTGGCCAAGGCTACCGCCTGGGAACTGGTTTCCGCTCCACACTCCCACACCCATTTCTCCATCTCTGGGGGAAGGATAGCCAGGAACTGCTCCAGGAGCACCAGGTCCAGCATCTGGGCCTTTGTGTGTCTTTCTGGCTGCAGCCACTGACAGCAAAGGCGGTGAAGCTGACTGCAAATATCTCGGGGACCCCTCCCCTCCTGGAACTGCACTTTTCTGAAGTGACAGCATTGGACCTCTGAACTCTTGGCTTCGTCTTCTTGACTCTTCTGCCCATTCATCTCAAAGCTCCAAGATTGAACAGCTGCAGGGCTTTTTCTGACTGGGCATTGTTCCTCCATCTTCTCTCTGGTCTCTAATCCAGCTCCAAAACAGACTGATGGATCTGCACAGGTCTTCCTAATCAGAAGAGGTCTGTCAAAATTTCCTAAGTCCATTTAGCCTTCTTCCCACACAAGATACTTAAGACTCAAGAGCAATCAGGAAAGATTTCCAACTTATATATCTGAAATGGAAAAGAAAATTCCAGAAATACAGGTTGACCAACTTAACAAATGAGCACACACAAAAACTGAAATAAAAAATTCTTATCAACCCAGCAATATCTGGAAAGATGGGGAAAATCTTTGTAAGTACTGATGTATCTCTGTGTGGAAAAAAAATCTGTAGTAACCTTCTAGATCAACTTCTTGAAGGACTAAACAATTTGGATACATAAATTTAAAATGTTTTTGATTTCTTATTCCTACTGATTTATTCTAATAATTTTGATGGCTGCTTGCAGCATGAAAACCAACCTCTGTACAATCCAGATCATAAATGTCTCAGGTCACAAATAGCCATTGAGATTTAATAGGTAAATCAATCAATATTTGAACTTTCAGTATAACTTTAGCCAGGAGAACCTCATTAAACGCCTGGCCAAACTGCTATGGCTACCTGAGAAATGACAATCAACAAACCACCATTCAATGCAAACAGAATAATACCCGAATCAATAAACCAGCTTAACATGATGTTTTCATTCACGCATCTTCTGGAAACAGGTTCCCCACTTTTAGCCTTAATCTAGAATGGCTCCGACCTTTCTGGCGATCCTGATTTTCTTCCTGGAGGCAACGCAGCGCGTCCGGAGCTTTGATTCCTTCCCTGCCTGGCCCGTGCATGCACAGGGGCGGCAGGGGAACATGGGACCCCGGGCTCCCCCCTTCCCACGATTCCGAACCCGATGACGTTTTAGTTGCCTGTAGGAAGGTCGGAAGCACTATCAGCCTCTCCAGACAATGCACCGAGCATGTCTCTCGACCTTCATGAACAGCGCATGCTCAGTTCTCTCTTGAAGCGGGGGCTGGTGAGGGCTTTGTAACGGCAACCCAGAGAACCCCCTGGTGGATCCTGCAGGCAACGCTAGATAGACGCTGCAAGGGAATAGGGTAGACTGTGTTCCATGCGGGCCTGGGATGATGGGCATTGGAGTAGAAGGAAAGGGTCCCTCTAACATTCCCTGTCTTCAGCAGGCAACATTTTCTAGACTTTCCTTTTTTAACGTCTAAGAACAATCTGCCATCTTGTGAATATTGACAAAATCTCTGTGGAGGCTCAGAAGAAACAGGAGCCTCTCTTTGAAGCCCAGGTTGTGTGATGTGGTTGTTGGCAAACTCAATCCTGAAGTGAGGGAAGATAAAGGGGCTGGCAGAGTCACAAAATAGGAAGTGAAGGGGTAGGAAAATTAAGATGTATATTGATTTTTTTTTAATTTAGTGAGTTCAATTATTACAGCTGTCTTTTCAAATTCTGGCCTCTGGGCAGCCAACTGTGGTTCAAAACAGCAAGTGGCAGCAGCAAAAATGAGAATAATCCTGAAGAAACAGCATCAAAAGTAAACAAATTCCAAAATGGAGAGACAGCTCAAACCGTGGAAGTTTTAGAAATTTTACCTCAAAACAAGGGTCCATGATGGAGAAATGAATGGTGTCTCATAGGTGACTGGAGAAAAGGTGGAATTACAAAATGCCGGAAGGCAAACCTTGAGGAGTACATATAAAGTTCAAATTCCATGAGGGGAGAAAGGAAAATGGCTTCATTTCAGTATTCAACACGGAATACAGCTCAGGAAATATGAGCAGGAATTTTGAAGACAATGTAAGGCAACTGCACTAAAGAAAATACCAATTTTCTTCTAGCTAAAAGAGCTGAAAACTCCCATGGTTTGAAGAGATTAGTCTGGATTTGGAGGTGACAGTACAAGAGCAACAAAGAGATTTATCTAAATTATTGAAATAAAGAAATGGGATAATAGAGTTAAGAAGCAATTTGAAAAGAATGCAATTAGCATCTCTCTCTTGCCAATAGCCTGGTCCTTTTCACCAAATTTTTCTCAGTCTTTATTACACTTGAATTTTAAAAAGTCTTATGACTAACCATATCAGTAATATTTAATTTTATTTAAATCCAAAATTGATTTTATTCAGATGTAATTAGAATCCAAATAACTTTAAATAAATCCAATTTCTAAATATAGACATTTCCTTATTCTTATCGTATCATAGAAAGGCAAAATCACAATAGCATTTAAATTTATATACCGCTTCATAGTGCTTTACTGTACTCTACAAACGGTTTACAGAGTCAGCCTATTGCCCCCGACAATTTGGGTCCTCATTTTACTGGCCTCAGAAGAATGGAAAGTTGAATCAATCTTGAGCCTGTGAGAATCAAACTGCTGGCAGTCAGCAGAAGTAGCCTGCAATACTGCATTCTAACCACTGCGCCACCATGGCTCTAATGCTTTAAGATGTTTCAACATATTTGAACATGGATTTCATGGCTTCTCATACTGGTTTCATTTGTGAGAGGAATTCATTGTCCTGAAACTCTTTTCACACAGGATACGTTGATATATATGTGACTTTGTTCTATTGCTTGTGCTTGAATTATGTTGAATTCCAATATAGGTAGTCCTCGACTTACAACAGTACGTCTAGTGAACAAAGTGAATTATGACCATTTTTCAAGCTTACTACATCCCTATGGTGATGTGATATACATTTGGATGCTTGACAATTGACTCACATTTATGACAGTTGCAGGATCCCAGGGTCATGTGATCACCTTTTGCGACCGTCTGAGAACCAAAGTCAATGTGGAAGCCAGATTCACTTAACAACCATGTTACTAATTTAACAATTCCAATTATTCACTTAACAAATGTGGTAAGAAGAGTCGTAAAATGGGGCAAACCTCGCTTAACAAATTTCTTACTTAGCCACATAAATTCTGTGCTCAATTGTGATCATAAATTGAGGACCACTTATACAGGTAAGTCATTGGTTAAGGAAAGGAATCTGGATCAGAACTCCCATCACTAAGTGATGTGGTCATAAAATGTGACATTGCATAAACCAAGATCAATGTTGGGAAGGTGCCAGAGTTTTAGCTGCTCTCCATTAATAAAGAAAAACAACAGAGAAAACTGCAGAGAGGATTTAAAGACAGACCAGGGTTTGAAAGATTAAAATATTATTGTATACTAGGCCAGGTATGAACTAAATCATATCCCTGATAAATATACAGTAGAGGTGACAAATAGATGTAAGGAATTAGATCTGATAGACAGAGTGCCTGAAGAACTATGGACGGAGGTTAGCAACATTGTACAAGAGGTAGCAACTAAAACCATCCCAAAGAAAAAGAAATGCAAGAAAGCAAAATGGCTGTCTGAGGAAGCTTTGCAAATAGCTGAGGAAAGAAGCTAAAGGCAAGGGAGAAAGAGAAAGATACACCCAATTGAATGCAGAATTCCAGAGAATAGCTAGAAGAGATAAGACTGCCCTCTTAAATGAACAGTGCAAAGAAATAGAAGAAAACAATAGAATAGGGAGAACCAGAGATCTCTTCAAGAAAATTGGAGATATGAAGGGAACATTTCATGCAAAGATGGGCATGATAAAGGACCAAAATGGCAGGGACCTAACAGAGGCAAAAGATATTAAGAAGAGGTGGCAAAATTACACAGAAGAACTATACAAGAACAAGTTTACCATCCCTGATAACCACGATGGGATGATCACTGACCTCGAGCCAGACATCCTAGAATCTGAAGTGAAATGGGCCTTAGAAAAGCTGAGCAACAACAAAGCTAGTGGAGGTAACAGTATTCCAGCCGAACTATTCAAAATCTTAAAAGACGATGCAGTAAAAGTGCTACACTCAATTTGCCAGCAAATTTGGACAACTCAACAGTGGCCACAGGATTGGAAAAGGTCAGTTTACATTCCAATTCCAAAGAAAGTCAATGCCAAAGAATGTTCAAACTATCGCACCATTGCACTCATTTCACATGCAAGTAAAGTTATGCTTAAAATCCTACAAGCTAGACTCCAGCAATATGTGGATTGAGAACTTCCAGACGTACAGGCAGGATTTCAAAGAGGTAGAGGAACTAGAAATCAAATTACCAACATACGCTGGATCATGGAGAAAGCTAGGGAGTTCCAGAAAAAATCTACTTCTGCTTTATTGACTATGCTAAAGCCTTTGATTGTATGGATCACAACAAATTGTGGCAAGTTCTTAAAGAGATGGGAATACCAGACCATCTTATTTGTCTCTTGAGAAACCTATATGCAGGTCAAGAAGCGACCATGAGAACTGGACACAGAACCACTAATTGGTTCAAAATTGGGAAAGGAGTCCAGCAAGGCTGTATTCTGTCGCTTTGCCTAATTAACTTATATGCAGAGCACATCGTGAGAAAGGCAGGGCTAGATGAAGCAAAAGTTGGAATTAAGATTGCCAGGAGAAATATCAACAACCTAAGATGATACCGCTCTAACGGCAGAAAGTGAAAAGGAACTAAAGAGCCTCTTGATGCAGGTGAAGAAGAAGAATGCAAAAGTTGGCTTGAAACTCAACATGAACCAAGATCATGGCATCCGGTCCTCTCAATTCCTGGCAAATAGATGGGGAAGAAATGCAGGTGGTGACTGATCTTATCTTTCTGGGCTCCAAGATCACTTCAGATGGGGACTGCAGCCAAGAAATTAAAAGACGCTTGCTCCTGTGGAGGAAAGCTAAGGTAAATCTAGACAGCATACTAAAAAGCAGAGACATTATCCCGCCAACAAATGTACGTATAGTCAAGGCCATGGTTTTCCCAGTTGCAATGTATGGCTGTGAAAGTTGGACTATAAGAAAGGCTGAGCGCAAAAGAATTGAGGCCTTTGAACTATGGTGCTGGAGAAGACTCCTGCAAGTCCCCTGGACTGCAAGGCGATCAAACCGGTTAGTCCTAGACGAGATCAACCCTGACTGCTCTTTAGAAGGCCAGATCCTGTAGTTGAAACTCAAATACTTTGGCCACCTAATGAGAAGGAAGGACTCACTGCAGAAGGGCCTAATGCTGGGAAAGATTGAGGGCAATAGAATGGGACGACAGAGAATGAGGTGGCTGGATGGAGTCACTGAAGCAGTAGGCGTGAGCTTAAATGGACTTCAGAAGGTGGTAGAAAACAGGAAGGCCGGGAGGAACATTGTCCATGAGGTTGCGATGGGTCGGACACAACTTCACAACTAACAACAACAAATACTATTACAGTGTACATCACTTGTATGTACACTGAGAGCTTATGCCCCGTGCAGTCTTCCACGGGGCTGGGGGTGGGTGCCAAGGGGGGCAGGGCATGGTGCAATCGGCGGTATGTTGAGAAAAAGAAACAAGTACTCCAAAAAACCAGCTTTCATTAGTTTGCAGCCTGCCATCACAGAAGGACTCTGTTGAGGGCACAGGGCTGCAAGGGGTAAGAGACGCACACACACCTTGGACGCCTGCCCACTCACACACATACATGCACACACACAAACACAATGTAAACTATAGCAAGGCTAGGGCAATGATTAAATATTTTTTTCTGAAATTTAGCAAAAGAATCAATATATTTTGGGCGTTTTGTTGGCAAATATGAAGATTCCAAACTAAGATTTTAGCAAAGACATGTTTTCAAGTTGATTCCTACTGATCCTAATATATCAGGATTGAATCCCAATGAATCTATGACAGAACCCTGATCTAATCTTGGTGTGTGTGAGCCAGTTTTTGACCTGGGTTAATTCCATGGTGCTATGAACTGCCAGAGTGCATTGGACACCCCACCAGCTCCTCAACGTCAGTGAAAGAGTCTTCATCTCCAATCTCTGCATTCTCTGATAGCCAAAAGGACTTTCTGGATGGCAATAGCTCCTCACCCCCAACTTGTAATGACACCAAATGATGCCCAAGTGGGCATATTTCTAAGAAAGGAACATTCCTCTCAGGTCACATCCAGGTCTAGTTTATACCTGCCAGGAGGTCCTTCATCCATTTTGATCATGGTGTTCTGTCCCAGCCTACGTGAGTCCTTGTTATGTTCACAAGGAGAAACCCCTCTTCCAACAAGTAGGCTGGAACTGCAGGAAAAATCCAATCCCCTTTTATTATTCACAGACCTGAGTCAATGTCCAAGGCAAACAAACACAATTCCCAGAAACTCGATCCTCAACACGAACAGTTGCCTTTGGCAACCAGCACCTCCCACACCTTCTCTTTTATTATGCAGCCAAGGTGTGGCTTCCTAATGCCTTCTCCTTTGCCTTTGGAGCTGCCCCATTGCATTCCTCTGTCCTACTCTCTTTTCTTTCCAGTGTTTTCGTGCATTCCGGATAGCTCCCAGCTGTGATTCATCAATGTCCAACTCAGGCTCCTAGCACAACTGTGTCTCAGCCTGAGCGCGAGTAGAGGGGCCAGGCTCCTCATCACTGTAACTCTTGGAGCTCCTCAGAGGCTTCCTCTGACTCTGATGTCACTCCAGGCCCCTCCTCCTCCTCTGATTCCTCAGACTCAGCTGCTGGGTCCACTGGCTGGCGAGGAATCATAAGACATGGTTAACAGCACTCTTATTATACACCAAGCTGGTCTTCCATAGTATCAGAGCTTGAATAATAGCTCAGTTCATCGAGCAACCAGTGACCAGGCTCAGGAGTGACTACCAAACCCTGGAAGTCTGTGGAGATTTTCAATCATCCAGATCATGGCTGTCCCAAAGGTGCTTTTCAGGAAGTAATTGGACTTTCTTCTTTTTCTTTGCAGACGTTTCGCTTCTCATGCAAGAAGCTTCTTCAGCTCTGACTGGATGGTGTGGAATTGAAGTATATTTATATTCCTTGCAGACAGCTGATCATCTGAATTCTTTTAGAGAGTCATTGAGGTCACTTGGAGGTTTGTCTGTGTCCTACGGGTCACCTGAGTAGTGTAAATGTGTGTGAAGCCTTCTTGGTTGCAGCTGAAGAAATGCGTTAAAAGCTTATCAAGGCAAAATAGCTGGATTCTGTTGTTGTTCATATACCGAGCCACTTCTGAAACGGGCAAACAATTTTGGCCGCCGTGGCAGGACAGGTACTCATTTCTGGGAAGCCCAGGAAGAGTAGGACACCAAGCTGGCTTTTTCCTGGAGGTGATCTCCTTCTTTGTTTTCCCCAAGTCCTAAATATTAGAGCAGGGCTTTTCAATCGGTGGTACGTGAACCACCTGTGGTACATTGGCATGTGGCAGGTGATACGCATCCCTGCTCAGCCCAGCCCAGGATAGCGTGGGAGAGAACACACCAAAGCAGTGCAGCGAAAGACTTGCCCTGAGTCTTCAGGAGCTGCAGGGCTGCTTGAGGCGAAGCAAAGGCCCAGGATTGGCACTTCTGGCTCACCTGGAAGAGAAAGGAGGAGAGGGGTGGAGAGAGGAAGGGATATCAAAGGAGGCAGTTTGGGCAGGAGAGGGAGAGAAAAATAAGAGGCAGCCTTGGGAGGAGGAGGAAGAGTCAGTTGGAGCTGCCCCAAAGGGAAAAGGAGGAGGAGGAGGGGCAAGAGAGGAGAGGACAAAAAACAAGCTGGGCGCGCACATAGGTGGCAGCGACAAACAGAAATGCAGCTGAGGAAGGGTCATGGCATGAGAGTCCACATTACCTGCGGTACACCACCCAGCCCCTCCCCCCCAGCCTGCCCAATTTCAGCAGGGATTGGCGCGCTCTCTTCATCGCGCGGAGAGGCTGGGCTGGGCGAACCTGTGACAAGCTGAACCTGCCTGGGCGCATGTGGAGGCACCAGTGAGCCCGTGCACCTGGTGCCTGGCATCCCAGGTGAAAGGGAAACAGTCACCTGGGATGCCAGGCGCCAGGCGCATAAACTCACCACCGCCTCTGCGCACGCCCAGGCAGGTTCGGCATGTCGCCGGTTTGTCTCGCCTGGCCCAGCCACTCTGCAAGGTGAGGAGAACATGCTGCTGCCTGCCAAAACCAGGCTGGGGTCTGGACGGCATAGCGCAGGTAAGAGGCACTCTTACCTCTCGTACCTCTCGTGGCGTCCCCTCCCCCAAGGTCCACGGGTGTGTTAAGTGAGTGAGGGCCATTTGCTGATCTCTTTCAGGGGATGCCTGTTTTTCTCTCTCCCTCATTACAAATATCTTCCCGCCACTCTGCTCTGCGACTCTTCTCCAGCAATTTACAGTGGCCTTTCAAGCCATGACTACCAGCAGCACAGCAACCTGTTCCTTCCTGGGCACAGAGATAGGGAGGGAGGAAGGGACAATGATGGGAGGGAGGGAAGGAAGGGACAAAAAGGGAGGGAGGGAGAATGAGGGTGGGAGGGAAGGAAGGAAGGGACAGTGGGAGGGAGGGAAGGAAGGAAAAGACAAAGGGAGGGAAGGCAGGCAGGAAGGGACAATGAGAGGGAAGGGAGGGAGGAAGGGAGGGACAGTGGGAGGAAGGGAAGGAAGGCACCCACCAGTCCCACCCCCTCCACCAGAGACCCACGGATCACCCCCACAGCCCCGCCCGCACCTCCCACAGGCTCCCCGTGACCTGAATGATGTTGAGCTGGCCATGTCCCCCGTTCATTGACTTTACTTGCCAAAAAGTTGCAAAAGGTGATCACATGACCCTGGGACACTGTGATGGTCATAAGTATGAATCAGATGCCAAGCATCCGAATGTAAATCACATGACCCTGGGGATGCTGCAATAGTCACAAGTGTGAAAAATGGGCATAAGTCACTTTTTTCAGTGTTGTAAGTTCGAACAGTCACCAAGCAAATTGTTGTAAGTCAAGGACTACCTGTACTTTATCACTTTTTTCCTCCCCCCCCCTTAGGATGTGGTTTGAGTGACTTGTGTGGTTCATGGGAATGTTTGTCTCCCTGACCTATATTCCACCATTGACCTGGGCTGGATTAGGGTTGGTTGGCCTCAGCTGCACCTATCCCTCCGCATCTGGGGGTGTTTAGAAAGCAAGGGGGGGGCGAACCCTATACTCTCGAGCCTCAACAGTTTGCAAGTGGACGTGTTACATGAGTGCGTTTTATATGTACATGGAAGTTTTAAAGAAGAGATTGGACAACCATTTGTCTGAAATAGTATAGGGTTTCCTTCCTTACCAGGGGGTTGGACTAGGAGACCTCCAAGGTCCTTTCCCTATTCTATTCTATTCTATTCTATTCTATTCTATTCTATTCTATTCTATTCTATTCTATTCTATTCTATTCTATTCTATTCTATTCATTCCACTATTCTATTCTATTCTATTCCATTCCATTGCCATTCTATTCTATTCTATTCTATTCTATTCTATTCTATTCTATTCTATTCCATTCTATTCTATTCTATTCTATTCTATTCCATTCCATTGCACTATTCTATTCTATTCCATTGCACTATTCTATTCCATTCCATTGCACTATTCTATTCTATTCTATCTATTCCATTGCACTATTCTATTCTATTTATTCTATTCTATTCTATTCTATTCTATTCTATTCTATTCTATTCTATTCTATTCTATTCTATTCTATTCTATTCTATTCTATTCTATTCCATTCTATTCTCAATGTTTCCCACTGTTGACCAGGCCTAGGTGTGAAACCGATCTCAGCCATCCATTGCTCCGTTAGGCCATTGTGCCATTGACCAGGAGTGTTCACATAGCAAGAGAGGTCGGTGGATTTCCTGTGGCCCAACAGGCTGTGTAAGGGATTTAATTGATCTAAACACATGGGCTCAGTACAGGGGAAATATGAAATGAAGATGAGTAAGAATAAGGAATGTGCCCTCAGCCCTCTTGAAAGTGTGGTAAGGAACTTTTTAAAGCTTAAAATCTGTTGGAACATGAAAGCTGAAATCTTCGTTAAATACAATGCTCTTTGGCATCAGGATATACCTAATGTATAGCTTCCAGGGTGATCAATTGACTTGGGGGCCTTTGAGGCTATGGGGGGGACTATGCCTAAAGAGGCATGGAGAAGGATCAGCAAGCTTATGATGTGCTTTTTTTGGACCGTGCAAGGAAATTGCTCTCCAGTGCTCAGGCTTTACACTTCTTCAGTACCCCCTTCTTATAAGGGACTTTATTCCCTCACAGAACATGTTGTTATCGGAAGGGGGGATACCCAGAAGGTCGTCCTAGTTTATACTCCCTTTTCCACTTCAGATCTCTGTGCATGGAAAGACAGGCTTGGTTCCTATACAGCAGCCCCACATAAATACACGGATCTGGTCCTGTCCATTATCCGTACCTACAACCCCAATTGGGCAGACTTACAGGCCATGATAGATATTTTCCTTACATCAGAAGAGAGACATTTAATAGTGACTGCTGCAAGGAAACTTGCTGAGGAGAGAAAGGCCCTTTTGTCAAACACTGACCCTAAATGGTCTATTGATAGCTACGACAGCCCACATTATGAACACTTGAAGGCATTTCAAGATCTAGTTGTCACTGCCTTGGATGGCGCCTCATCTGATATGATAGAAAACCTCCTGGAGGTAGCAAACAGAGTATATGTGGGTCGATCCAAGACTGAGGCTAAAGGGACCAAGAGAAAGAGCGCAGTATTGCCCTTCTAGCCTAAGCTCTCTAGCAGGCCCATTTAATGGGATGGGGAGGCAGTGGTCTTCGCAGGGCAAGGAGTTGGAGGGTCCCCTAAAGTATTCTTGCCTCTAGTAAGACAATTGACATGCTGAAAGTATCTTGGTAGGTCTTGGCTTATGTTAAGCACCGTTGAAATCTCCTAACACAATAAGGAGCGAATCTGCGTTATCTGTCTTCAGCCCACATAATCAAGTCAGCTAGAGTTTGTAAAGCATTGTTTATTCAAGTTTTGGAGGAATATACATTGCAAATAGAATGAATGAGGAAAACTCTCGTGGAGAATAAAGTGGTTTGCAGTTGATAATCAATGTCTCTAAGTCCACATCACAGAGTTTCTTTAGTATGGTTACATTTTTACACCATTGGTTGTTGGTATAGAGGCAGAGACACCCTTCCTTTCTTTTTACCGGATGTTTCTGCAATTCTGTCCGCCCTCTGTATCTGAAATCCTGGGAAATGCCAGCTGCTATCATCAATTGACTCATTTAGCCAGGCTTCAGTAAAGCAGAGGGCGGCTGAGTAGTAAAAATCAGAGTTGCATCTGCTTAAAAGAAGTATTTCATCCATCTTATTAGCAAAAGAGTGAAGGAAGAGCTTTTTGTTCCATTTTTCCTTAGTCTATTCAAAATCCCTGCCCGTTGTCTCCTCCTTTGGTTTTTGTTTTTCCATTGTTGATGACAATCTCCTCTGCATTTATAAAGATGGGGGGGGGAGTATAGTCACAGAAAGCTGCCCATTAAAAAAACATTGCTTGATGCTTAACAGTTAGTCTCTTGAACATGAAACGCAAAGTAAATCACAAAGAATAATAAAAAACCAAAAAGCTATCAGAGAACATTTTACTAAGGTTGCCATAAGAGGCCCATTCTTGAGGGGGAAGGAGAGAGGCCGGACCATTCCTGTATGCAACCCTCCCCTCAGATTCCTGTTAATATCTTCTGTGGCATGGAAATGAGTATTTTGTATTTTATCAGCAGAAAGCATTGTGAAAGAAATCCATTTTCTATACAAAAAAGGAAACCTGTGCGGTTTTTAAATTTTTCTTTCAAAGTTCTTCTCATACTTCATTTATTGATATGGTTTCTCCCGTGTATGGATCCTTCTATGCCAAGAAAGAGTGGAACTCCAGGCAAAGCTCTTCCCACACTCCATGCATTGATATGGCTTCTCCCCTGTGTGGCTTCTCTTGTGGGAGATAAGAGCACAGTTCCACCTAAAACCCTTTCCACATTCCACACATTTATATGGCATCTCTCCTATGTGGACTGTCTTGTGGGAATTAAGACTACTGCTATAAGTAAAGGTCTTTCCACACTCCATACAACGATATGGCTTCTCTCCTGTGTGGATCATCTTATGGGAATTAAGATGATCGGTACGAGTAAAGCTCTTTCCACACTCCATGCATTTATAAGGTCTTTTTCCGTTGTGATTCCTACGATGGATTGTAAGAGAGTAATTAAAAGAGAACGTCTTTCCACATTCCAGGCATTGATATGGCTTCTCTCCAGTATGGATCCTCTTATGGGAATTGAGACTACTGCTACAAGTAAAAGTCTTTCCACATTCCATGCATTTATAAGGTCTTTTTCCTTTGTGATTCTTCTGATGCATTGTAAGAGAGTAATTATAAGAGAAAGTCTTTCCACATTCCAGGCATTGATACGGCTTCTCTCCAGTGTGGATCCTCTTATGGGAATTGAGGCTAGTGCTACAAGTAAAGGTTTTTCCACATTCCATGCATTGATATGGCTTCTCTCCAGTGTGGATCCTCTTATGGGAATTGAGATGACTGCTACAAATAAAGGTCTTTCCACATTCCATGCATTGATATGGCTTCTCTCCAGTGTGGATCCTCTTATGGGAATTGAGATGACTGCTACAAGTAAAGGTCTTTCCACATTCCAGGCATTGATATGGCTTCTCTCCAGTGTGGATTCTCTTATGGGAATTGAGACTACTGCTACAAGTAAAGGTCTTTCCACATTCCAGGCACTGATATGGCTTCTCTCCAGTGTGGATTCTCTTATGGTAATTGAGACTACTGCTACAAATAAAGGTCTTTCCACATTCCAGGCACTGATATGGTTTCTCTCCAGTGTGGATCCTCTTATGGTAATTGAGACTACTGCAACCAGTAAAAGTCTTTCCACATTCTAGGCATTGATATGGCTTCTCTCCAGTGTGGATCCTGTTATGGGAATTGAGACTACTGCTACAAGTAAAGGTCTTTCCACATTCCAGGCATTGATATGGCTTCTCTCCAGTGTGGATCCTCTTATGGTAATTGAGACTACTGCTACAAGTAAAGGTCTTTCCACACTCCATGCATTTATAAGGTCTTTCTCCTTTGTGATTTCTTTCACGACTTCTAAGAGAGTAATAATTGCAGGAGGTATTTCCACACTCTCTAGAGTTATATGGTTTCTCTTCTAAATGTGTCTTTTTATGGGAAATAAGATGATCAGATTTATTAAAGCTCTTTCCACACTCCATGCATCTATATGGTTCTTCTCCCATATCAATGCTTGTATTGTTAGGAAGCCAACTGGACCTCGGAATGCTTTTTTTCATTCCACTTTGTGATTTCTTTGTTTCATCGCTCTTTGACTGTATCTGATCTGAAAACTTCCCTTTTCCCTCTTTTGAATGGATCATTTGGCATTCTTCCTTGCAATTCTTATTTTCTTGCCCATTAAAGCCTTGAAAAAGAAAAAAATGAAAACTGTAGCAAGAATAGGGAAACAATCAAACCTTTTCTTCCTGATCTAATCTTTGACCTGGGACTAATTCCACGTACTCCCTAAGTGCCCCGAATACTGTATCATGCTGGGTTAGAAAAATATCCACCAGCTCCCCAATGTCAATGGAAATCTCATCTCCACTTGTCTGCAGGGAAGAATCTTTGAAAGCCAAGGGGAATTCTGGGATGGCAATAGCTCCCCACCTTCAATTTAGGCTAATGTTAAACTTTGTACACAAGTGGGCACATCTCTAGGAAGGGAACACCCTCTCAGGGCTAAATCCAGTCCTGCTTATAGCAGCTCACACCCATCGGGGAGCCAGTGACCAGGGTCAGGAGTGGATACTGAACCCCTGGTAGGCTGGACCTTGCTCAAGAGAAGCCACACCATCCCTGCATGGAGCCTGGCCCTCAGATTCTGGCTAATATCTTCTATGGCACGGTAATGAATATTTTGTATTTTATCAGCAGAAAGCATTTTTTTTAAAAAAAAAACATTTCCTTTATATAAAAAGGAAGGCAAGGCAGTTTTTCAATTTTTCTTCCAATAAATTTCCTTCTTTCTTGTGGGGAAAACAGCAGGAGGAAGGAATATTGGGGTTGTCCACTAGCTTTTTTTTTATTATTAAAAGTTTTACAAATTTAATACAATATAAACCCCTCCCATCTCTCCCCCCCCTTCCACTTCTCAGAGCTGATTACAGGGTAACAAATAAACAAACATAACCTAGCTAACATAAACCAACTAAACTATCAATCAAAACCACAACACACTTTAACTCCTTTTCAAAACAAATATTAAAAAATTAAAACAAAAATAATAATATAATTAAAGCTACTAATGATTATCTAAAATCTACCATAAATGCCGGCGTACAAGGCGACCCGGCGTATAAGACGACCCCCATCTTTATAGCCGGGCCGCATTCCTAGAACATCGTCTTATATGCCGGAAACTACCAGTATTTCCGGCGTATAAGATGACTCGGCGTATAAGACGACCCCCGTCTTTGGCGCCGATTTCAGCGCTCGCGGAAGTCGCCTTATACGCCGGCATTTACGGTACTCATATGCAAGATAATACTTTTCAGTTTCATATTTCTTTTGAATGTAATCAATCCATCTTCTCCAAACCATAATATATTTTTCTTGTGAATGGTCCTTCAAATAGGTGGAGATTTTCGCCATTTCTGCTAAACTAGACACCTTAAGTATCCATTCTTCCATATTCCACTAGCTTTATTATATACAAAAAAAAAATAAAGGCAGGATATCAATAAATGATGTTTTTTATCAGAAATATCATTTAAGCCCCCCCACCCCATGTCTGTTTCCGAGCACAGATAGGGATTCTTACCCAGAGAAGCCAGATTCCTGGAATTCTCCAGCATGACTTCTCCGTGGAGTGCTTTTTGGGCAGGGTCCAGCTGAGACCACTCCTCCTTGGAGAAATACACAGCCACTTCCTCAAAAGACACAACACCCTGAAGAAGAAAAGAAATTTCCCTATTAACAGATAATTCCAGAATAATTTGAGGTTTTTCTTCCATTAATTCTAGGAAAGAGATCCAGTGAACAAAATGGGCATCCTCTGCAGAATTCAGAGTGAGATCTAACCACTGTTGGCTGATGACATAACTGAAGCAATTAGAAACAATTTTCTACATTGAACTCTAGAACAAAATAAAATCTGTCACTGATTCATGGACTTTTCCAATGTTTCTTCTCCTTACCTGAAGTAGAGTTTCAGTCAATCCTTCAGCTCCTCCACAAAGGGGAGGTGAGTCTACAAATTCAACAGATAGCTTTCTACTCTCTGTGAGACAGAGAAAAATGGGGAAAGCAGATTTGTTAAAGAGAGAGATTATAATGACGTGCAGATAAAGAATCAGTTAAATGTTGAAATCTCACAACACATAGAAAGACTTTCTGTTACCTGGCGTGATGTCCTGACTTTGACCTTTCTGGAAGTTCTCCCCGAATAGCAGCTCTTGAGAGGGTTTGGATGAATCTTTCCCCCCCTTGGGATACTCAGTCGTAGCTTCCAAGGATTTCTAGACATGATGGGATAGGAGAAACAAAGGAAGAGCACAGAGATAGAAATGAATTATCATAGTGCAGCTTCAAACTACTACAATGTCCATTGTTGAAACCCGAAACAGAATGGAAGAATTGCCCCAAATACATCTTCTGGAAGAATAGAACAACTCACTTTAGGAGTTAATAATTCAAGAAAACTCTGACAGAAAGGAATTGACAAATCAGAGAGATCCTCTTTAGACCTGTTAAGACTATATTCTCACACCTGGAATTCTTGCATCTTTTTCACATCCACGTTCAGCAAGAAGCCTTCGGCCAGGGCCACCGCCTGGGAACTGGTTTCGGCTCCACACTCCCGCACCCATTTCTCCATCTCTGGGGGAAGGAAAGCCAGGAACTGCTCCAGGAGCACCAGGTCCAGCATCTGGGCCTTTGTGTTTATTTCTGGCTGCAGCCACTGACAGCAAAGGCGGTGAAGCTGACTGCAAATATCTCGGGGACCCCTCCCCTCCTGGAACTGCACTTTTCTGAAGTGACAGCATTGGACCTCTGAACTGTTGGCTTCCTCTTCTTGGTTCTTCTGCCCAGGACTTGCCCCATTCATCTCAAAGCTCCAAGACTGAGCAGCTGCAGGGCTTTTTCCAGCTGGGCGTTGTCCCTCCATCTTCTCTCTGGTCTCTAATCCAGCTCCAAAACAGACTGATGGATCTGCACAGGTCTTCCTAATCAGAAGAGGTCTGTCAAAATTTCCTAAGGCCATTTAGCCCTCTTGCCACAAAAGATATTTAAGACTTAAGAGCAATCAGGAAAGATTTCCAATTTATATATCTGAAATGGAAAACAAAAGAAAATTCCAGAAATACAGGTTGAATAACTTAACAACTGAGCACACACAAAAACTGAAAGAAGAAAGTACTGATGTATCTCTGTGTGGAAAAAAATCTGTAGTAATCTTCTAGATCAACTTCTTTCAAGAACTAAACAATTTGGATACATAAATTTAAAATATGTTTTTAATTTCTTATTCCTACTCATTTATTCAAATAATTTTGATGCCTGACTGGAGCGTGAAAACCAACCTCTGTACAATTCAGATCATAAATGTCTCAGGTCACAAATAGCCATTGAGATGAATGGCTTTCTAAATCGATTTAATAGGTAAATCAATCAATATTTGAACTTTCAGTGTAACTTTAGCCAGCAGAATCTCATTAAACTCCTGGCCCAAACTGTGATGGCTACCTGAGAAATGACAAAACAAACTAACATTCAATTTAAACAGAATACCCGAATCAATAAACCACCTTAACATGATGTTTTCATTCACGCATCTCCTGGAAACAGGTTCCCCACTTTTAGCCTAATCCTGAATGGCTCCGACCTTTCTGGCGATCCTGATGTTCTTCCTGGAGGCAACGCAGCGCGTCCGGAGCTTTGATTCCTTCCCTGCCTGGCCCGTGCATGCACAGGGGCGGCAGGGGAACATGGGACCCCGGGCTCCCCCCTTCCCACGACTCCGAACCTGATGAAGTTTTGGTTGTCTCCATGCACCGTCCAGCCCGTGAAAGAAACGTCCCCCCACTTACCGAACTCCGGAATCAGGTTTTGGTCTCCGTCCGTGCAAAGCTCCCTTGCAGCTGTAGGACTCCTGGGAAGGCTTAGCCTAAGGCTCGCAACGGGGTGGAGGCGGGGGGGGGGGAGAGAGAGAGAGCAGAATTGCACCTGTAGGAAGGGCGGAAGCACTATCAGCCTTTTCTGGACAATGCACCGAGCATGTCTCTCGACCTGCTGGAAGAGCGCATGCTCAGTTCTCTCCTCAAGCGGGGGCAGGTGAGCGCTTTGTAACGGCAGCCCAGGGAGCCCCCTGGTGGATCCTGCATGATCGACGCTAGATGGACGCTGCAAGGGAATAGGGGAGATCATCACGTTCCATGCGGGCCTGGGATGATGGGCATTGGAGTAGAAGGAAAGGGTCCCGCTAACATTCCCTGTCTCCAGCAGGCAACATTTTCTAGACTTCCCTTTTTTAACGTCTAAGAACAATCTGCCATCTTATGAATATTGACAAAATCTCTGTGGCGGCCCAAAAGAAACAGGAGCCTCTTTGAAGCCCAGGTTGTGTGATGTGGTTGTTGGCAAACTCAGTCCTGAAGTGAGGGAAGATAAAGGGGCTGGCAGAGTCACAAAATAGGAAGTGAGGGGATAGGAAAATTAAAATGTGTATTGATTTTTTTTATTTGGTGATTTCAATTATTACATCTGCCTTTTCAAATTCTAGCCTCTGGGCGGCCAACTATGGTTCAAAACAGCAAGTGACAGCAGCAAAAATGAGAACAATCCTTTAGAAACGGTATCAAAAGTAAACAAGTTCCAAAATGGAGAGAAAGCTCAAATCATGGAAGTTTTAGAAATTTTACCTCAAAACAAGGGTCCACAATGGAGAAAGGAATGGTGTCTCATAGGTGACTGGAGAAAAAGTGGGATTACAAATGCCGGAAGGCAAACCTTGAGGAGTACCTATAAAGTTGAAATTCCATGAGGGGAAAAAGAAAAATGGCTTCATTTCAGTATTCAATAGGGAATACAGCTCAGGAAATATGAGCAGGAATTTTGAAGACAAAGTAAGGCAACTGCACTAAAGAAAATACCAATTTTCTTCTAGCTAAAAGAGCTGAAAACTCCCATGGTTTGAAGAGATTAGTCTGGATTTGGAGGTGACAGTGCAAGAACAACAAAGAGATTTATCTAAATTAATGAAATAAAGAAATGGGGAAATAGAGTTAAGAAGCAATTGAAAAAGAATGCAATTAGCATCTCTCTCTTGCCAATAGCCTGGTCCTTTTCAGCCTATTTTTCTCAATCTTCTGTAATGTGAAAAATGGCTACAAAACCAAAATTGCTGCCTTTTCACAAGTTTGATCTAGAACCATCAATGAGCATTTGAATAAATTGCTTCAAAGTAGCCTCAGTCTCTGAAAACCCGAGTATTACCCCCTCAAAATCATTCCAAAAGTTTTTCTGTCTTTAATACACTTGAATTTTAAAAAGTCTCATGAATAACCATTCCAATAAAATTTTATTTAAATCCAAAATTAATTTTACTCAAATGTAATTAAAATCCAATTAACTTTAAATAAATCCAATTTATTGAAATTGAATTTAGACATTTCCTTATTCTTATCGTATCACAGAAAATCACAATAGCATTTAAACTTATATACCGCTTCACAGTGCTTTACTGTACTCTAAATACTTCAAAGAGTCAGCCTATGCCCCCCACAATTTGCGTCCTCATTTTACTGGCCTCAGAATGGAAAGTTGAATCAACCTTGAGCCTGTGAGAATCAAACTGCTGGCAGTCAGCAGAAGTAGCCTGCAATACTGCATTCTAACTACTGCGCCACCTTAATGGCTTTAATGCTTCAAGATGTTTCAACATATTTGAACATGGATTTCACAGCTTCTCATTCTGGTTTCTTTTGTGAGAGGAATTCATCGTCCTGAAACTCTTTTCACACAGGATATATTGATATATATGTGACTTTGTTCTATTGCTTGTGCTTGAATTATGTTGAAATCCAATACAGGTGGTCCTCGACTTACAGTGTCTAGTGAGCATTCAAATTTACAACCGGACTGAAAAAATGAATGACGACCATTTTTCACGCTTACGACTGTTGAAACATCCTTATGGTGACGTGATATACATTCGGATGCTTGACAATTGACTCACATTTATGACATTTGCAGGGTCCCAGGGTCATGTGATCACCTTTTGCAACCTTCTGTCAAGCAAAGTCAATGGGGAAGCCACATTTGCTTAACAACCATGTTACTAATTTAACAGTTCCAGTGAGTCACTTAACAAATGTGGTAAGTCGTAAAATGGGGCAAACCTCGCTTAACAAATTTCTTACTTAGCCACATAAATTCTGTGGTCAATTGTGATCATAAGTTAAGGACCACTTATACAGTAAGTCATTGGTTAAAGAATGGAATCTGGAGCAGAACTCCCATTATTAAGTGATGTGGTCATAAAACATGATGTCGCATAAGCCAAGATCAATGTTGGGAAGGTGCCAGAAAAACAACAGAGAAAACCGCAGAGAGGAATTAAAAACAGACCAGGGTTTGTAAGAGTAAAAACATTGTCCTGTACTATTACAGTGTACATCGCTTGTATGTACACTGAGAGCTTATGCCCCTGAGACAAATTCTGTGTGTGTCCAATCACACTTGGCCAATAAAGAATTCTATAAGTATTGTAATAGTTAACAATATACTAGCAGTATAAATACTATAGTATAGATGGAATATAGTACATATTATAATAGTATAGAGAATATTGTATAGTATAAATATACTAAATATCTATAAGATATGTATAAGAGAATATAGAAATAACTTTATATGTTGTTTATATGTTTTACTTTTGTATCTTGGATATTTTTTCAAAATAAAACATCTCCATAACCCTTATGGGAGAAAGAAAACTTAAAATTGTCTAGAATTCATACTTTTAATGGATCTTTTGAGTTCAAGTCAATCAAACTGGGTATGGTTTAAAAAGAACCTGTGACAAACTGATGGTAGTGGCTGCATCAGCTCTGACTCAAGGGACTCACTAAGGTCTGTGTATGAAAACAAATTTTAGCTGCTAAAGGAAGGGATTTGCTCACAACCTGCAAGAGTTTCCAAGAAACAGCCAACATTCTAGATCAGTGGTTCTCAACCTTTTTAATGCCGCGACCCCTAACCGGTCGTAAGTCGAGGACTACTCAACTGGTGCAGCACCGTTTGCAGAATGGGACTTTTGGCGGGCTCAGCAGGGCGGAGACAGCCTGGACAATTCCTATTGGCTTTTGAAAGCCAATAGAATTAGACTCTATTCAAGAGAGTCTATTCTATTGGCTTTCAAAAGCCAATAGAATAAAAGGGAGTAGCACAGCTAAGGAAAAGAGGGGAAAAAATGGCGGACTGTGTTGTTTGGCGACCCCGTGAAATGGTTGTTCGACTCCAAATGGGGTCCCGACCCACAAGTTGAAAACCACTGTTCTAGATGCAATAATCGGGCGTCTCACTGGAGCTGTCCAAAGACAAGCAGGGACGTAAAAGGTAGAACAGCCAGAAAAAAGGCTCGGTCCAGATACTTGGCCCAATACCAGAACAGAAATACTGAGCAAGAGGTATCAGATAACCTCAAGGTTTTTTTTTTTTCACCTAAAAGATGGCTGAAGAATAATGTGATAATTGTGTTTGATATTTTGGAATATTTGAAACAATATAATGAAAAACAGTCACAAATATTTCTACATGCAGAGGCGGCCTTTGACTATTTGAGCTTAGCAAAAACCACAAGCAGGATTAGAATAGGATAGGATAGAATAGCAGAGTTGGAAAGGACCTTGTAGGTCATCTAGTCCAACCCCGTGCCCAACCAGGAGACCCTACACCATTTCTGATGGATGGCAGTCCAGTCTCTTCTTGAAAGTTTCCAGTGATGAAGCTCCCACAACTCCTGAAGGCAAGCTGTTCCATTGGTATTTGAGTATTAGATGCCTTGTGGAGGCATGGGAATGGAGGACAATCAACCAGTGGAACAGCTTATCCCCAGAAATCACGGGCGCTCCATCACTGGAAATTTTTAAGAGGAGACTGGACATTCACCTGTCTGAGATGGTATAGGTTCTCCTGCTTGAGCAGGGGGCTGGACTAGAAGACCTCCAAGGTCCCTTCCAGCTCTATTCTGTTCTGGTAGAGTGTTCTCTGTCAGAACATTTCTCATTTCTAGGTTGAATCTCTATTTGATCAATTTCCATCCCTCATTCCTTGTCTGGCTTTCAGGTGCTTTGGAAAATTACTCCCTCCTGTCTGTGACAGCCCCTCAAATATTGGAGCACTGCTATCATGTCTCTCCTGGTCCTTCCTTTCACTAGACTAGCCATGCCCAGTTCCTGTAACTGTTCTTCATAGGTTTTAGCCCCCAGTCTTCTAACCATCTTTGTTGCTTTTCTGTGCACTCTTTGTAGAGTCTCAACATCTTTTTTTTTTTTTTAGTGTGGAGACTAAATTGGATGCAGTATTCTATGTTGTTGTCTTACTAAGGCTTTATAGAGTATTATTAGTACCTCAAGTGATCTTGACTGATTCCCTCTGTTAATGCAATTTAGGATTGCATTGGCTTTTTTGGCTACCGCCGTACACTGTTAGCTTATATTTAATTGATTGTCCACTAAGACTCCATGGTCCCTCTCACAGTTACTGCTATTAAACCTGTTTCACCTTGTTCTGGCTTGCACCAGAAAGGTAAATTATGCATGCATATTAAAGAAAGTCTAATATTTATTTGGACTCAAATGGTCCTTGCATGGGATTTTAGACAACTATTTGTAGTCCTCAGTTTACAGCAGTGATGTATGACCATTTTGCACACTTAACAGCCGTTGCAGCATCCCCATGGTCACCTGATCAAACTTCAGATGCTTGGCAACTGACTCATATTTATGACAGTTGCAGTGTCCTGAGGTCATGTGATCATCTTTAGTGACCTTCTGAAAAGCAAAACCAATGGGATAGCCAGCTTAACAATGTTACTAACTTAGCCAACACTCCAGAAGACAGGCTTAGGATACAGGAGGATCTGGACAGACTTGAACACTGGGTGCTATCTAACAAAATGAAATTCAATGGTGAAAAAAGTAAGGTTCTACATTTAGGCAACAAAAACCAAATGTACAGGTATAGTATAGGGGGTACCTTGCTCAATAGTAGTAACTGTGAGAGGGACCTCGGAGTCCTAGTGGACAATCACTTAAATATGAGCCAGCAGTGTGCTGCAGCTGCCAAAAAAGCCAACACAGTGCTAGGCTGCATTAACAGAGGGATAGAATCAAGATCATGTGAAGTATTAATACCACTCTACAATGCCTTGGTAAGGCCACACTTGGAATACTGCATCCAGTTTTGGTCACCACGATGTAAAAAAGATGTTGAGACTCTAGAAAGAGTACAGAGAAGAGCAAAAAAGATGATTAGGGGACTGGAGGCTAAAACATATAAGGAACGGCTGCTAGAATTGGGTATATCTAGTTTAATGAAGAGAAGGACGAGGGGGACATGATAGCAGTGTTCCAATATCTCAGGGGCTGCCCCAAAGAAGAGGGAGTCAAGCTATTCTCCAAAGCGCCTGAAGGCAGGATAAGAAGCAAAGGGTGGAAACTAATCAAGGAGAGAAGCAACCTAGAACTAAGGAGAAACTTCCTGACAGTTAGAACAATTAACCAGTGGAACAACCTGCCTCCAGAAGCGGTAAATGCTCCAACACTGGAAGTTTTTAAGAAGAGACTGGACAGCCATTTGTCCGAAATGGTATAGGGTTACCTGCCTGAGCAGGGGGTTGGACTTGATGACCTCCAAGGTCCCTTCCAACTTTATTATTATTATTAACTGCAATGATTCACTTAACAAATATGGCAAGAAAAGTCGTAAAGTGCAGCAAAACACACTTAACTGTCTCGCTTAGCAGTGGGAATTTTGGGCTCAGTTGCCGTCATAAACCAAGGACTACCTATATTTCTATTGAAGCTCTTCCCACACTTGAATTATTGACATGGTTTCTACCATGTGTGGATCCTTCTATAGCAAGTAAGCGCATTACTCCGTTCAAAGCTCTTTCCACACGCCATGCATTCATATGTTTTTTTTCCTCTGTATGGATCCTTTTATGGAAAGTGAGATCACAACTCTTTCTAAAGCCTTCTCCACATTGCACACATTTATATGGCTTCTCTCCTGTGTGGATCCTATTGTGGGAATTAAGACGACTGCTATGAGTAAAGCTCTTTCCACACTCCATGCATTGATATGGTTTCTCCCCTGTGTGGATTCTTTTGTGGGAGGTAAGAGCAGAATTCCACCGAAAGCCCTTTCCACACTCCACGCATTGATACGGCTTCTCTCTTGTGTGGATCCTCTTGTGGGAATTAAGACTACTGCTACAAGTAAAGGTCTTTCCACACTCCGTGCATTTATAACGTCTTTCTCCTTTGTGAATCCTTTGATGGATTATAAGAGACTTAAAATAACAGAAGGCCTTTCCGCACTCCACGCAATTATATGGCTTCTCTCTTGTGTGGATCATCTAATGGGTATTAAGATGACTGGTACAAGTAAAGCTCTTTCCACACTCAATGCATTGATATGGTCTTTCTCCTTTGTGATTCATTTGATGGATTAAAAGAGACTTAGAATAACAGAAGGTCTTTCCACACTCCATGCATTGATACGGCTTCTCTCCTGTATGGATCCTCTTATGGGAGGCAAGATTACTACTCTTCCTAAAATCTTTCCCCCACTCCATGCATTGATATGGCTTCTCTCCAGTGTGGATCCACTTATGGGAATTGAGACTACTGCTACAAGTAAAGATCTTTCCACATTCCAGGCATTGATATGGCTTCTCTCTACTGTAGATCCTCTTATGGTAATTGAGACCACTGTGACCAGTAAAGGTCTTTTCACATTCCAGGCATTGATATGGCTTCTCTCCAGTGTGGATCCTCTTATGGGAATTGAGACTACTGCTACAAGTAAAGGTCTTTCCACACTCCATGCATTTGTAAGGTCTGTCTCCTTTGTGGTTCCTATGATGGATTATAAGAGAGCTATAATAAGAAAAGGTCTTTTCACATTCCAGGTACTGATATAATTTCTCCTCTGTATGGGTAGTTTTATGCTGAATCAGAGCTCGTTTCTTGCAAAAGCTCTTTCCACACTCCACATATTTATATGGCTTCTCTCCTGTATGGATCCTCTTACCTCCATACATTTATATGGCTTCTTTCTTGTGTGGATCCTCTTGTGTGAATTAAAATTACTGCTATAATTAAAGGTTTTTCCACACTCTGTGCATTTGTAAGGTCTTTCTCCTTTGTGATTCCTTTGATGGATTATAAGAGAATGATTATAACAGAAGGACTTTCCACACTCCATGCACTGATATGGTTTCTCTCCTGTGTGGATTCTCTTGTGAGAGTTAAGATTACTCCTACGAGTAAAGGTTTTCCACACTCCATGCATTTATAAAGTTGTTCTCCTCTGTGACTTCTTTCATGACTTGTAAGAGTATGATTATTACAGAAGGTCTTTCCACATTCCCTGCATTTATAAAGTCTTTCTCCTTTGAGATTCCTTTGATGTCTTATAAGAGAGTAATTATAACAGAAGGTCTTTCCACACTCCCTGCAGGTTTATGGTGTCTCTTCTAAATGTGTCCTTTTATGGGAAATGAGATGATCAGATTTATTAAAGCTCTTTCCACACGCCATGCATTTATATGGTTCTTCTCCCGTATCAATGTTTGTACGGTTATGAAGCCAACTGACCCTTGGAAAGCCTTTTATCATTCCACTTTGTGATTTCTTTGTTTCATCCCTCTTTGGCTGTATCTGATCTGGCAACTTCCCTTTTCCCTCTTTTGATTGGATCGCTTGGCATTCTTCCTTGCAATTCTTATTCTCTTTCTCATTAAAGCCTTGAAAATGAAAAATGAAAACTGTAGCAAGCATAGAACAATCAAATCTTTTCTTCTGAAATTTAGTCAAGAAATCATCAACATATTTTGCCTTTTTTTGTGGGCAAACATGAAGATTCCAAACTAAGATTTTAGCAAAGACCAAGTGGATCCCTACTGATCCTCATATATCAGAATTGGACTATATCACAACAAACCTAAGAGACAATCCTGATTTAATCTTTGACCTGGGACTATTCCATAGTTCCACGTATCATGCTGGGTTAGCAACATATCCACCCGCTCCCGAATTTCAATGAAAGTCTCATCTCCACTTGTCTGTAGAGCAGAATCTTTCAAAGCCAAGGGGAATTTATTTATTTATTTATGAGACTTATATACCGCTTTAAGTGCAAGCACTCTCTAAGTGGTATACACCAGTAAGCAATGTATGTATATATTTACATTGCCCCCAACAATCTGGGTCCTCATTTTACCTACCCCGGAAGGATGGAAGGCTGAGTCAACCTTGAGCCAGTGAGATTTGAACCGCTGACCTGCTGAACACAGTCAGCTAAAGTGGCCTGCAGTACTGCACTCTAACTGCTGCGCCACCTCGGCTCTTATTTCTGCTCCCCACCCTCAGCTTAGGACAGTGGTTCTCAACCTTTCTAATGCCGCGACCCCATAATACAGTTCCCCATGTTGTGGTGACCCCAAACCACTTATACATCACTGGGTGCCAGGGGCGTGGCCAAAGGGGGAAAAAATGGCGGACAGCCTTGTTTGGTGACCCCCGTGAAATGGTCGTTCGACCCCAAATGGGGTCCCGACCCACAGGTTGAGAACCACTGGCTTAGGATGTTAAACTCTGTACACAAGTGGGCACATCTCTAGGAAGGGAACATCCCTCTCAGGGCTCCTCCAGTCCTGCTTATAGCAGCTCACACCCATCGGGGAGCCAATGACCAAGCTCAGGAGTGGATACCGAACCCCTGGTAGGCTGGACCTTGCTCAAGAGAGGCCACACCATCCCTGCATGCAGCCTGTCCCTCAGATTCTGGCTAATACCTTCTATGGCATGGAAATGAATATTTTGTATTTTATAAGCAGAAAGCATTTAAAAAAAAAAAACAAAAAAAAACATTTCCTTTATGTAAAAAGGAAGGCAAGGCAGTTTTCCAATTTTTCTTCCAATAAATTTCCTTCTTCCATAAAGTCAGTTTGGTCAAACGGTTAAGGCACTAGAAACTGGGTGACTGGGAGTATTAGTTCTGCCTTAGGCATGAATGCTGGCTGGGTGACTTTGGGCCAGTCTCCCTCAGCTCAACCCAGGTCACAGGATGGTTGTTGTGGGGAAAACAACAGGGGGAAGGAATTTTGGGATTGTCCACTGCCTTTATTATTTACAAACAATAAAGACAGGATATAAAGAAGCAATGTTTGTTACTAGAAATATCACCTAAGCGCCCCCACCCAATGCCTTCTCTACATTTCTGAGCACAGAAAGGAGTTCTTACCCAGAGAAGCCAGATTCCTGGAATTCTCCAGCATGACTTCTCCGTGGAGTGCTTTTGGGGCAGGGTCCAGCTGGGACCACTCCTCCTTGGAGAAATACACGGCCACTTCCTCAAAAGACACAACATCCTGAAGAAGAAAACAAGTTTCCCTGTTAACGGATAATCTCAAGAATAATTTGACAGTTTTCTTCCACTAATTCAAGGAGAGAGCTTGTAATAGTATACATCTATGGAGATTCTCAATCACCACGTCATGGTTGTCCCCAAAGATGCTTTTCAAAAGGCATGGTAATGGTGTGTGAGACAGATCCTGGGAGACAGAAGGAAGAGCCCCAATGCTCACAATTGTCTAGTCAATGAAATCTGAGAGTGAAGTGTGTGTGTGTGTGGAGAAAGCGTCTTGCAAAGTATCTCCTCTGAAGGGAGAGGGTAGGCTAAGCTGAGTGTGAATGTTCAATGACTTGATGACAAATTCATATTGCTTAGAAACAGCAATTTATTACATTGATCTCTAGAACAAAATGAAATCCACCCAAGATTCATGGACCTTTTCTGAGTTTTCTCCTCCTTATCGGAAGTAGAGGTTCAGCCAATCCTTCAGCTCCACCACAAAGAGGAGGTGACTCTACAAATTCCAAGGACAGCTTTCTACTCTCTGTGAGACAGAGAAAAATGGTGGAAGCAGATTTGTTAAAGACAGAGATTCCAAAGAAGTGCAGCAAAACAATCAGCTAAATGTTGAAATCTCACATCACACAGAAAGAGCTTCTGTTACCTGGCATGATGTCCTGACTTTGACCTTTCTGGAAGTTCTCCCCGAACAGCAGCTCTTGAGAGGGTTTGGATGAATCTTCTCCCCCCTTGGGATACTCAGTCGTAGCTTCCAAGGATTTCTGGACATGATGGGATAGGAGAAACAAAGGAAGAGCACAGAAATGAATTATCGTACTGCACCTTCAAACTAGCAGACCCCAATGCCCATTACCAAAACCCAAAACAGAACGGAAGAATTGCCCCAAATATATCCTCTGGAAGAATAGAACAACTCGCTTTAGGAGTTAATAATCCCAGAAAATTCTGCCAGAAAAGAATTGACAAATACAGAGTGATTCTCTTTAGAGCTGCCATGATTACATTCTCACACCTGCAACTCTTCTTGAATTTTTTCTTCCTCCTGATTCAGCAAGAAGCCTTCGGCCAGGGCCACCACCTGGGAACTGGTCTCTGCTCCACACTCGCACACCCATTTCTCAATTTCTGGTGAAAGGACAGCCAGGAACTGCTCCAGGAGTACCAGGTCCAGCATCTGGGCCTTTGTGTGTCTTTCTGGCTGCAGCCACTGATAGCAAAGGCGGTGAAGCTGACTGCAAATATCTCGGGGACCCCTCCCCTCCTGGAACTGCACTTTTCTGAAGTGACAGCATTGGACCTCTGAACTGTTGGTTTCCTCTTCTTGGCTCTTCTGCCCAGGACTTGCCCCATTCATCTCAAAGCTCCAAGACTGAGCAGCTCCAGGGTTTTTTCCAGCTGGGCGTTGTCCCTCCATCTTCTCTCTGGTCTCTAGTCCAGCTCCAAATTGGACTGATGGATCTCCACAGGTCTTACTAATCACAAGAAATCTGGCCAAATCTCCTAAAGGCCATTCAGCCCTCTTCCCATACAAGATGCTTAGAACTACAAAAGAACCAGGAAAGATTTCCAACTTATATATCTGAAATGGAAAAGAAAAAAAAAATCCAAAAATACAGGTTGACCAACTTAACAACTGAGCACACACAAAAACTGAAAGAAGAAATTCTTATCAACCCACCAATATCTGGGAAGAGGGGGAAAATATTAGTTAGGTCAACCTACCTGTGTGTGGAAAAAAATTCTGTAGTAAGCTGATGGATCAACTTCTATCAAGGACTAAACATTCTGGATACATAAGTTTAAAATATGTTTTTGATTTCTAAATCCTACTTATTTATTCAAATAATTCTGATGGCTGCTTTCAGCTTGAAAACCAACCTCTGTACAATCCAGGTCATAGACGTCTCTGGTCACAAACAGCCATTGAGATGAGTGGCTTTCTAAATCGATTTAATAGGTAAATCAATCAATATTTGAATTTCTCATAAAACTTTAGCCAGCAGAACCCCATTAACCTCCTTGCCCAAACCGCTATAGGTACCTGAGAAATCACAATCAACAAACCACCATTCAATGCAAACAGAATAATACCCGAATCAATAAACCAGCTTAACATGATGTTTTCATTCACGCATCTCCTGGAAACAGTTTCCCCACTTTTAGCCTGGCGATCCTGATTTTCTTCCTGGAGGCAACGCAGCGCGTCCGAAGCTTTGATTTCTTCCCTGCCCGGCCCGTGCATGCACAGGGGCGGCAGGGAACATGGGACCCTGGGCTCCCCCCTTCCCACGACTCGGAACCTGATGAAGTTTTGCTTGTCTCCATACACGGTCCAGCCCACTTACCGAACGCCGGAGTCAGGTTTTGATCTCCATTCGTACAAGGCTCCCTTGCAGCCTTTGGGACTCCTGGGAAGGTTCAGCCTAAGGCTCGTAGCGAGGGAGATCGGAATTGGACTCTGTAGGAACGGCAGACGCACTTTCAGCCTTTTCTGCAAAATGCTATGCGCCTCTCTCGACCTGGTGAAAGAGCGCATGCTCAGTTCCCTCCTGAAGCGGGGGGCGGGTGAGTGCTGCCCTGCCTTTCAAACGGCTACCCCAGGAGTCCCCTGGTGGATCCTGCGCGCAACCCTAGATGGACGCTGTAACGGCGTAGGGGAGAGCATCATGTTCCACGTGGGCCTGGGATGATTCAGTGAAGAAAAGCTAAGTCTCCACAGCAAAGGACAAGACTCCTTTTAAGAGAAGATGGCCCCGATGCATCAGCCTAGAGCAGGGGTAGGCCACCTTGGCTCTTTTATGACTCGTGGACTTCAACTCCCAGAATTCCTGAGCCAGCCATGGCTCAGCTTGGAAACCTCTCCCTTTCCCCTCAGCATGGCTGGCTCAGGAATTCTGGGAGCTGAAGTCCACGAGTCATAAAAGAGCCAAGGTTGCCTACCCCTGGTATAGGGTTTCCTGCCTGAGCAAGGGGTTGGACTAGAAGACCTCAAAGGTCCCTGCCAACTCTATTATTCTGTTAACTGTCTGTACAATTTAGTCATTTGGAAGGTATTGAAATGAATGAAGTCTTTAAGAAGAGACTGGACAGCCCTTTGTCTGAAATGATATAGGGCAGGGGTAGGCAGCCTTGGCTCTTTTTCAACTCCCAGAATTCCTGAGCCAGTCATGGCTCAGCTTGGAAACCTCTCCCTTTCCCCTCAGCACATCCCTTTGTCTGAAATGATATAGGGCAGGGGTAGGCAGCCTTGGCTCTTTTTCAACTCCCAGAATTCCTGAGCCAGCCATAGCTCAGCTTGGAAACCTCTCCCTTTCCCCTCAGCATGACTGCTCAGGAATTCTAGGAGTTGAAGTCCACGAGTCATAAAAGATCCAAGGTTGCCTACCCCTGGTCTAGAAGTTCTAAGTCTGTCAAGCCCCACTACACCCTGCTGATAAATAAAACTGGATTGGAAACCTACTTGGCACAATTGACCTTTAGCTGGCAGACGTTGTGAATTGTCAGCCTGAGGGAGGTGGGAAAAGGGTTTGCATTCCACAGTTCCCCCTGAAGGAAGATTGTGGGTGCCCTTTCCTCAGTGTGGTGGCCAAAGTTGATGATGAAGTGGATGGACCCCCAATCCATGGTGCCATGGATGCTTGCCACCTTTTCCCAATTGATAAAGAGATCAAAGGTCATGGAAAAAGTCATCATACAGAGTTCACTTCTAGGAATGTTGATCAAGACCTGGCTGGAACCGTGCCTATTTGCAGGTTGGGAGATGGATGGCTACATTCCAGCCCTTTTGTCTCTTCAATAGAAGAGTCATTTTTTTCCAGTTCCTAGAAATTCAAAGTCAAAGCCCATAATAGAAGCTATGTATCCTGAAGCTCCTGGTCATGGTAAAGAAGGCGGACAGAGAAACTGGAATGTTTCTTATCTCCTCTCCAAAGTTCAGCTGCTAGACAAGGTCCCAAGACCTTCTCAGATTCAGGCTGCCTACCAAGGCTGTCTTCTCTGGCCCTCTGCCCATGGACAGAATACACCTTTGAGCCAATTCTACAAAGCCATTCCAGTGGTCTAGACTCTAGAGCAGTGATTCTCAACCTTTCTAATGCCGTGACCCCATAATACAGTTCCCCATGTTGTGGTGACCCCCAAGTGGGTGTGGCCACCAATAAGAGGGAGTAGGACAGCTAGGGAAAAGGGAAAAAAATGGCGGACAGCATGGTTTGGTGACCCCCCCGTGAAATGGTCATTCGACCCCAAATGGGGTCCCGACCCACAGGTTGAAAACCTCATGAAAGAGTCCCAATCCTGTGTCCTGTGTCCGAGTCCTAGTTGCCATAGTTTTCCTCTCTATTTTACAAAGTCAACATGGCCCAACCCAACCAAATGTCTTCCCACACCAGCTGTCCTAGTGAGAAAAAAACTTGACTTGTAAATATGAGGATGTAAACATCTGCACACATTCACAGGTATAAAAATCACCATTCGTTATGTTTTCATTCAACTACCTCACTGCCCGTGATGGATTTAAAAGAGGGATTGAGACTGTGAAGTGTACAGGTAGACCTTGGCTAAGGAACGGAATGTGGATGGCAATTTCCATCACTAAGTGATGCAGTCGTAAAGCGTGACATCGCATAAGCCAATCCCAGTGTTGGGAAGGTGCCAGCGCTTTACCTGCTGTCCATTAATAAAGAAAAAACAACAGAGGAAGTCCCACAGAAGATTTAAAAGACAGACCAGGGTTTGTTAAGAGTAAAAAATATTGTTGTATACTCGTACAAATAACAATATACTTGCCGTAGAAATACTATAATATAGCATAGATGGAGAATAATATGTAATATAATAACAGTATATTATAGAGAACATTGTATAGTACAAATATATACTAAAAATCTATTATGACAAAACAAACATAGAAAGAACTTACAGATTGTTTGTATGTTTTACTTTTGTACCTTGGATATTTTTTTCAAAATAAAATGTCCCCAAAGTCCTTATAGGAAGACAGAAAACCTGAACTGTCTAGAATCCAGTACTTTTGATGGATGTTTTCAGCTCAAGTCAATCAAACTGGGTAGGGTTTAAAAAGAACCCATGACAAATTGGTGGCAGTGATGGGATCGGCTCGTGAGTCAAGGGGCAACAGGAAGAGGTATCAGATAACCTCTAATAAAGTTGTGGGGTTTTTTTTTTAACCTAAAAGATGGTTGAAGAATAATGCCAGAATTGTGTTTGATATTTTGGAATATTTGAAACAATGAAAAACAATCAGGAATATTTCTATATGCAGAGAAGGCCTTCGACTATTTGAACTTAGCAAAAAACCACAAGCAGGATTCGGGGTGCACTAAAAAGGCAATTTATGCATGCCTATCTAAGGAGGACTTCAATGTATTTGGAATATTATTCAAATGATCCTTGCGCGAGACTTTAGATCAGACATGTCAAACACAAGGCCGGGGGCCGGATGCGGCCCGCAAAATGGTTTCACGTGGCCCGCGAAGCCATCCTGGAAACAGTGAGGGAACGGCCCCCGCTGCCTTGGCCCTGGCCAGGCCAGCCGGGAGCCAATGTACAATTTTGTGGTGGCCATCTATGCTGAAATGCATTCAGTTTTAGCTCCATAAACCAACCCCACGTGGCCTGAGAGGAACAGTGAGGCTCCTCCAGTGGACCATGCCTAGGCGCTTGCGCTGGTCCACCCCCTTCTGCCAGAGACCCTCAGAACTGTCCCATTCCTACCCAGGTCCCCACAGGCTCCCTTGACACAAACGATGTAGAGCTGGCCACGCCCACCCAGTAGGCCACACCCACTCCATTCACGTCCACCCAGTAGGCTGCACTCACCCTGGCCACACCCACCCAGCCCCGTGAGGGCAACCGCAATGCTGATGCGGCCCTCAATGAAATTGAGTTTGACACCCCTGCTTTAGATGACTGCCAGTAGTCCTCGGCGTTAGTGATCGTTCAAAGGCAGCAGCACTGAAAAGTGACTTATGACCATTTTTCACACTTTGCGACTGATTAAACTTCCGATGCATCGACAACCGACTCATAATGGTTGCAGTGTCCCGAGGTCATGCGATCCTCCTTTTGTGACCTTTGGACAAGCAAAATCAACGGGAAAGCCAGATTCGCTTAACAAAGAGTGTTATTAACTTAATGACGGCAACGATTCACTTAACAAAATGGGGACAAGAAAAGTTGTAAAATGGGGCAAAACGCAACAACGGTCTCGCTTAGCAACAGCTTGGGGGCTCGATTGCAGTCACAAATCACGTGTGTTTCTACCAAAGCTGTTTCCCACACTTCATTTATTGATAAGGTTTCTCCTGTGTGTGAATAGTTTGGTAGGAGCTAAGAGCATAACTCAAAATACTTTGGCCACCTAATGAGAAGGAAGGGCTCACTAGAGAAGGGCCTAATGCTGGGAAAGATTGAGGGCAATAGAAGAAGGGGACGACAGAGAATGAGGTGGCTGGATGGAGTCACAGAAGCAGTAGGCGTGAGCTTAAATGGACTCCAGAAGATGGTAGAGGACAGGGAGGCCTGGAGGAACGTTGTCCATGGGGTTGCGATGGGTCGGACACGACTTCGCAATTAACAACAACAAGAAGAGCATAATGCCACCTAAAGCCCTTTCCTCACTCTGTGCATTGATGTGGTTTTTTCCCCCTTGTATGGATCCTTTTATGGGAAATGAGATGACAACTCTTCCTAAAGCCCTCTCCACATTGCACACAATTATACGGCTTCTCAACTGTGTGGATTCTTTTGTGGGAATTGAGACTACCGCTACAAGCGAAGGTCTTCCCGCACACCATGCACGGATATGGCCTTTCTCCTGTGTGAATCCTTTTATGGGTGGTAAGAGCAGACTTCCACCTAAAAACCTTCCCACACTCCATACATGGATACGGCTTCTCTCCTGTGTGGACCCTCTTGTGGGAATTAAGAGTACTGCTACACGTAAAGGTCTTTCCACACTCTGTGCATTTGTAAGGTCTATCTCCTTTATGAATCCTTTGATGTCTTATAAGAGAGCTGTAATAGCAGAAGGTCTTTCCACACTCCATGCATTGACATGTCTTCCTTGCTATGTGGATCCTCTTGTGAGAATTAAGATTGATAGAAGTAACAGTCTTTCCATACTCCATGCATTTATATGCTCTTTCCCCCATATCGATGCTTGTATGGTTAGGAAGCCAGCTGACCAGAGGAAAGCTTTTTTTCATTCCACTTTGTGATTGCTTTGTTTCATCACTCTTTGGCTGCATCTGATCTGCAAACTTCCTTTTTCCCTCTTTTGAATGGACCGCTTGGCACTGATCCTTGTCATTCTTATTCTCTTGCCCAATAAAGCCTTGAAAGGAAAAAAAAAAAAAAAAAAAAAGAAAACTGTAGCACACTGGTTCTCAACCTGTGGGTTGGGACCCCATTTGGGGTTGAACGACCATTTCACGGGGGTCGCCAAACAAGGCTGTCCGCCATTTTTTCCCCTTTTCTTTGGCCACGCCCCTGGCACCCGGTGATGTATGTGGTTGGGGGTCACCACAACATGGGGAACTGTATTATGGGGTCGTGGCATTAGAAAGGTTGAGAACCACTGCTGTAGCAAGAACAAGGGAACAATCAAAGCTTTTCTTCTGAAATTTAGCCAAAGAACCGTCAATATAATTTTGCTGTTTTATTGGCAAATGTGAAGATTCCAAACTAAGATTTTAGAAAAGGCTCATTTCCAGGTGGATCTCTAATGATCCTCATGTAAAGGGATTGGATCACATCACAACCAACGTAATGCACAACCCTGATCTAATCTTTGACCTGGGACTATTCCAGGGTGCCACAAACTCCTGAAGTTCATTAGACACTGTATCATGCTAGGTCAACAACATACTCACCAGCTCCCCAACTTCAATGAAATTCTCATCTCCAGTTCTCTGCAGAGCAGAATCTTTCAAAGCCAAGGGGAATTCCTGGATGGCAATAGCTTCCCACCCTCAATTTAGGCTAATGCCAAATTCAGTACACAAGTGGGCACACCTCTAAGAAGGGAACATCCCTCTCAGGGCTCATCCAGCATTGGTTATAGCAGCTCACGCCCATCGGGGAGCCAATGACCAGGCTCAGGAGTGGATACTGAACCCCTGGTGGGTAGGACCTTTGCTCAAGAGAGGCCACTCCATCCCTACATGCAGCCTGTCCCTCAGATTCTTCCTAATATCTTCTATATGGCATAGAAATGAATATTTTCTATTTTATGACCAGAAAGCATTTTAAAAAAATCATTTCCATTAAAAAGGGAGGCTGATGCTAAACTCAGTACACAAGTGGACACATCTCTAAAATGGGAACTTCATCCAGTTCTTGGTTATAGCAGTTCACGCCCATTGGGGAGCCAATGACCAGGTTCACGAGTGAATACCAAACCCTGGTAGACAGAACCTTGGTCAACAGAGGCCACACCATCCCTAGGTGCAGCCTGTCCCTCAGATTTTTGCTAATATCATCCATGGCCTGGAAATGAGTATTTTGTATTTTATGAGCAGAAAGCTTAAAAAAAAAAACCTTTATGTAAAAAAGGGAGGATATGAAGTTTTCCAATTATTCTTCCAATAAATTTCCTTCTTCCATAAAGTCAGTTTGGTCAAACAGTTAAGGCACTAGAACAGTGGTTCTCAACCTTTTTAATGCCGCGACCCCCAACCGGTCGTAAGTCGAGGACTACTCAACTGGTGCAGCACCATTTGCAGAATGGGACTTTTGGCGGGCTCAGCAGGGCAGAGACAGCTTGGACAATTCCTACTGGCTTTTGAAAGTCAATAGAATTAGACTCTATTCAAGAGAGTCTATTCTATTGGCTTTCAAAAGCCAATAGAATAAAATGGAGTAGCACAGCTAAGGAAAAGGGGAAAAAATGGCAGACTGCGTTGTTTGACGACCCCTGTGAAATGGTCGTTCGACCCCAAATGGGGTCCTGACCCACAGGTTGAGAACCACTGCTCTAGAAACTGGGTGACTGGGAGTACTAGTTCTGCCTTAGGCATGAATGCTGGCTGGGTGACTTTGGGCCAGTCTCCTTCAGCTCAACCCAGGTCACAAGGTTCTTGTTGTGGGGAAAACAGCAGGGGGAAGGAATATTGGGGTTTGTCCGCTAACTTTATTATTTACCAAAAAATAAAGACATATTATAAATAAGTGATGTTTTTTTAAACAAAAATAATATCCAAGCCCCCCCCCCCATGACTTCTCTCTGTTTCCGAGCACAGATAGGGATTCTTACCCAGAGAAGCCAGATTCCTGGAATTCTCCAGCATCACTTCTCCGTGGAGCGCTTTTTGGTCAATATTCTGCTGAGACCACTCCTCCTTGGAGAAATACACGGCCACTTCCTCAAAAGACACAACAATGATTTTTTTAAAATCACAAATAACATCTAAGCCACCCATCCCATGACTTCTGTACGTTTCTGAGCACAGACAGGGATTCTTACCCAGAGAAGCCAGATTCCTGGAATTCTCCAGCATGACTTCTCCGTGAAGCGCTTTTTGGGCAGGGTCCAGCTGAGACCACTCCTCCTTGGAGAAATACACAGCCACCTCCTCAAAAGACACAACATCCTGAACAAGGAAAGAAGTTTTGTTATTAACAGATAATCCCAAGAATAATTTGACTGTCTTCTTCCACTAATTTAAGGAAAGAGATCCAGTGAACGAAATGGGAATCTTCTTCAGAATTCAGAATGAGATCTCACTGCTTTTGGCTGATGGCACAACGGAAGCACATTGGATCAAGTTGGTGGTATTTGGAATGCCTTTCACCGTAGCTAACTAAAACAGTTTTTTGGGTCAATTGATAGTTGGGTCTTAAATCCACTACTTATCAGTGGCTCCAATTCTTCCTAGGGTGGGCAATGCAAAATACTGGCAAAACCCACCTAACATTTTTTGCCAATGGCTTACTTTATACAGTGAGGGACCAACGTGCCCTAACTCCACACCTTGATGAAGGTGTTGGAAGAGCTTGTAATAGTGTGTGTTTATGGAAATTCTCAATCACCGGGTCATGGTTGTCCCAAATATGTTTTTCAAAAGGCAAAAAAAAAAGATACATATTTTTTGTAATGGTATGTGAGAATGACTCCGGGAGACAGAAGGAAGATCTGCATCTGAGACAATTTCTGGTCAATGAAATCTGAGCCTGAAGCAGGTTGGTGGAGAAAGTTTATTCTAACAGAGGGATAGAATCAAGATCATGTGAAGTATTAATACCACTCTACAATGCCTTAGTAAGGCCACACTTGGAATACTGCATCCATTTTTGGTCACCATGATGTAAAAAAGATGTTGAGATTCTAGAAAGAGTACAGAGAAGAGCAACAAAGATGATTAGGGGACTGGAGGCTAAAGCATATAAGGAACGGCTGCTGGAATTGGGTATGTCTAGTTTAACGAAGAGAAGGACGAGGGGGATATGATAGGAGTCTTCCAATATCTCAGGGGCTGCCACAAAGAAGAGGGAGTCAAGCTATTTTCCAAAGCACCTGAAGGCAGGACAAGAAGCAACGGATGGAAACTAATCAAGGATAGAAGCAACCTAGAACTAAGGAGAAACTTCCTGGCTGTTAGAACAATTAACCAGTGGAACAACCTGCCTCCAAAAGCGGTGAATGCTCCAACAAGAAGAAACTGGACAGCCATTTGTCCGAATGGGACAACAGGATAAGCTGTGTGTATATTTTCAATGACCTGATCTACAATTTGGGTTGCTTAGAAATAGCAATATTATACCCTGAACTCCAGAATAAAATGAAACCCATCCAAGATTCATGGATATGTATCAATGTTTCTCCTCCTACCTGAGGCAGAGGTTCAAGCACTCTTTCAGCTCCACCAGAAAGAGGAGGGGATTCTAAAAAACAAAACAAAACAAAAAACCAAGGACAGTTTTCTGTTCTCTGTGAGACAGAAAATGGTGGGAGCATATTTGTTAAATAGAGAGATTACAATCAAGAGGAGCGAAAGAATAGTCTGGATGTCCAAACCTCACATCACACGTAAGGAGCTTCTCTTACCTGGCATCGTGTCTTGACTTTGATCTTTCTGGAAGCTTTCCATGAACTGGAGCTCTTGAGAGGGTTTGGATGAATCTTTCCTCTCTTTGGGATACTCAGCCACAGCTTCTAAAGATTTCTAGACATAAGGTGGCATGACCAAGAAGGGAAGAGCACAGAGATAGAAATGAATTATCAATATTAAACCCCTCATTCTAGCAGACTCCAATGCCCATCACTATAGTTGGAAAGTGAAAATGGGACCACTGTCCAAATACAACCTCTGGAAAAAGAATGAATCAACTGGCCTTAGGAGTTCATGATCCCTCAAAAGTGCTAGAGCAGTGTTTCTCAACCTTGACCGTTTTAAGGCATGTGGACTTCAACTCCCAGAATTCCACAGCCAGCAATGCTGGCTGTGGAATTCTGGGAGTTGAAGTCCACATGCCTTAAAACGGTCAAGGTTGAGAAACACTGTGCTAGAGAGACATGGATTGACTTAAGGTTTAAGACTCAGACTTATAAGCGAGAGGAAAATTGTTGGTTAATAGAATACATATGTGAAATAGAGTAAATGTATTTTTTGAAATAATATGCTTATTTTATGTATGACAACCACCTTGTAATGGAATGAGAATAAGAAAATGGATTGTGATAATAGAAGACATGGTATTAGTAAATGAGGAGCTAGCAGAATAAGAATAGAATATGTTTAGGAAATATAACAATGTAATTGTTGGAACAATATGTTTATTTTTAGACACTATAATTTATTTATTTATTTATTTATTTATGAGACTTATATACCGCTTTAAGTGCAAGCACTCTCTAAGCGGTGTACACCAGTAAGCAATGTATATATATATATTTACATTGCCCCCAACAATCTGGGTCCTCATTTTACCTACCCCGGAAGGATGGAAGGCTGAGTCAACCTTGAGCCGGTGAGATTTGAACCGTTGACCTGCTGAACACAGTCAGCTAAAGTGGGAAATTAGGGATACCCGAAGTATAAACAATATACTCATTTATGGTTAAATTGAAATGTGGTAATTGGAATTTTGTAAAGCTTAAATACAGGATTTGGGATTTTGTATAGTTAAAATGTTATTGATAATTTTATTGATTGATTGAATTTCACTAGAAATGTATTAATCTGAATATGATATATTATTTGAGGGAACTAGAGAGGGAATTTTTAACGAGTCAACCTGAGCTATATACAAATGACTTTGTTTTTGGATAATTGATTACCCCATCACCATGCTGTTTCCTAAGCACCTTGATGTAAAAACTGAAAAAAACTCAATAAAACAAAAGTGCTAGAGAGGCAATTCAGACAGCTTCTCTTTAGAGTTGCAATGATTGCATTCTCACACCTGCAGACCTTCTTGCATTTTCTCCTCCTCCTGGTTCAGCAGGAAGCCTTCGGCCAGGGCCACCGCCTGGGAACTGGTCTCCGCTCCACACTCCCGCACCCATTTTGCCATCTTTGGTGGAAGGACAGTTAGGAACTGCTCCAGGAGCACCAGGTCCAGCATTTGGGCCTTTGTGTGTCTTTCTGGTTGTAGCCACTGATGGCAAAGGCGGTGAAGCTGAGTGCAAACATCTCTGGGACCCCTCCCCTCCTGGAACTGCACTTTTCTGAAGTGAAAGCCTTTGACTTCTGATGGGTTGGCTTTTTCTTCTTGGCTCTTCTGCCCAGAACTTGCCTCATTCTTCCCAAAGCGCCAAGGTTGAGCAACTGGAGGGCCTTTTCTAATACCTGCATCTGCTGGGCTTTGTCCCTCCATCTTCTCTTTGGTCTCTAATCCAGCTCCAAAATGGACTGATCTCACCAGATCTTTCTAATCACAGGAGGTCTGGCCAAATCTCCTAAGGCCAATCAGCCCTCTTCCCTCACAAGATATTTCAGTCTTCAGAGGAAGCAGCTTACATATCTGAAATAGAAAACACAGAGCGTTCAATAGGGTGATAAATAGGAATACTGAGCATACTCCTCCTATTCCTCAAAACAAACAAATAAATAAATCCAAATAAGAAACCCACAAACATTTAGAAGTGTTATGTGTTCCTGGCTACTTTCCTTCGTGACCAGAGGCAAGCTCACCTGAGCAACAACCAGCCAAGACACAGTGAAGGCCTTTTGTTTTGTTTATTGCAATAAATGAGGAGAGAAGCTTTCAAAGCTTGGTTCTCTTCAAAGTTCTAACCCAAAATATTTCCTTCTTTATATAGCCCTGTCCCTGCCGCCACATCCCTCCTCTTTCTCCATTGGCTGAGGTAATATGTGGTTACTCTCTTTCCGTCCGCTTCTTACACATTTCCTGCTAACATATTAAATCATATTCACGTATACAATAATAATAAGAAAAAATAGACATTTAAATGGTTATTTTGAACTCTGTGGATATTTATGTCCCCCTTTTAGAACAATAGGTTCTTTCCTGTTTTTCAGTTCAGTATGCCTTTCCTCTTATCTTATTCAGCTTGTTTTCCTGTTTTTCAATTCAATATGCCTTTCCTGGCTAGCCATTTCCTCTTACAGCTGTTTTTTTATAGTTTGTCTTCTTCCTTTTCCCACTCTAAGACCCAGCTAATTTTTGCCTAGGTGTTTATCTTACTTCCTTTATTTTATCCTTTCCTGATTCCCATCCTTTATTTTATCCTTTCCTGATTCCCATCCTTTGTACTTGTTTTTCTATTCAATTAGTTTCCATTGTATTGTAGGTTTAATTGTCTCATATTGATACATATTTATCAGAAGGAAGGGGTCACTTCTTAGGAAGACTGACTACTGCAGGAAAATCAGGAGAGCCATTACAGATCAGCTTCTATCAAGGATTCAAAATATTGGATACATACATGTAGAAAAGTTTTAAGATTTCTATTGCTTACCTATTTCCAATAATTTCAATGGCTGGTTGCAAAGTAAAAAACAACAACAACAACTTCTGCACCATCCGAATCCTAAATGTCTCGGTTCATAAACAGATGAGTGGCTATCTAAACCAGTGGTTCTCAACCTTTCTAATGCCGCGACCCCATAATACAGTTCCCTATGTTGTGGTGACCCCAAACCACTTATACATCACCGGGTGCCAGGGGCGTGGCCAAAGAAAAGGGGAAAAAAATGGCAGACAGTCTTGTTTGGCGACCCCCGTGAAATGGTCGTTCGACCCCAAATGGGGTCCCGACCCACAGGTTGAGAACCACTGATCTAAACCAATGCAATAATTAAATCAACATTTGAACTTCCAATCTGGCCCCTGGGGAAACTCCAGAAGTAAACCATTATCCAACACACACAGAACTAATCCCTGAGTGAATAAACAAACCATCTATGCTTTTAACATGATGTTTTGATCCAGGCACCTCCTTGTAATATAACTTCTGTCCAGGAATCAAAGACTGACTTTGAGGCAGAAATCTCTTGTTTTGCAAAGCGGACTTTTAAACTAATCAAGGAGAGAAGCAACCTAGAACTGAGGAGAAACTTCCTGACAGTTAGAACAATTAACCAGTGGAACAACCTGCCTCCAGAAGGAGTGAATGCTCCAACACTGGAAGTTTTTAAGAAGAGACTGGATAGCCACTTGTCCGAAATGGTATAAGGTTTCCTGCCTGAGCAGGGGGTTGGACTAGATGACCTCCAAGGTCCCTTCCAACTTTATTATTATTATTATTATTATTATTATTATTATTATTATTATTGATCATCGCACAGTCAGCCAGATGTTCAGACTGGATTTGGCATTTTGTCTACCTATCGAGTCCTTACCCAGGACCTGGGATAGGCAGATGGGGATGTTTGATGGTATTACAGGTATCGTCGCAGGATGGAAGCAGTTCCTAATAAGGCCGCCTTTTGCAATTGACTAATAGCGAATTTGTCAATGCCAATGGTGTTCAAGTGGTGCTCCAGTTGTTTTGGGATTGCACCCAAGGAGCCTATCTCTATTGGTACTACCCTTGCTTGCTTTTCTATTTCTGTTTGTAGATCTTTGTATTTTGTTATCTTCTCCAGTTATTTTTCGTCTATTCTGCTGTCTCCAGGCACTGCCACGTCCACTATCCAGATTATCCATATCCAATATTATTATTATCCAATATCATTATCATTATTATTACTACTACTACTCTTTTCTGGCGATCCTGATTCCCCCCCCTTAAGGGCAGAGCGGTGGGCCCGGAGCTTTGCTTCCTCCCCTGCTTATCAAATCATGCATGCAGAGAGGCGGCGGAGGAGGAACGTGGGACCACCGGAATCCCTCCTTCTCACAACTCCGAAACTGATGAAAGTTTTGCACGTATCCGTGCACGGCTCGAGCACACGAGAGAAAAGCCCCCCCCCCACTCACTAAACTCCGGAGTCACGTCTGCATCTCCATCCGTGCAAGGCTCCCTTGCAGCTTCTTGGACTCCTGGAAAGGCTCAGCCTAAGGCTCACAGCAGGAGGAGGAGGGGGGGAGGAAATGAGCAAAATCGGACACCGGAGAAAAGACGGAACCCACGAATAGCGCTGCGAACCTTCTTGAGTTCGGGAAAGAGCCAGGCGCATGCTCACTTCCTTCGGAAGCTGGGCGAGAGTGAAGGCTTGCCCAGCTCTTCCAACTGCTACCGAGGGAGCCCCCTGGTGGATCCTGCGCCCAGTGCCAGAGGACCTGGAAAGGGGGAGGGCATCGTGTTCCATGGGGCCCTGGGATGATGAGCATTGGAGTAGAACGGGGGTCTTCAAACTTGGCCCTTTTAGGACTTGTGGACTTCAACTCCCAGAATTCCTCAGCCAACGTGGGAGGAGGAAAAGAATCAGCCCGCAGTGTTTCTCAACCTTGACAATTTTAAGGCATGTGGACTTCAACTCCCAGAATTCAACAGCCAGCATTGCTGGCAGTGGAATTCTGGGAGTTGAAGCCACATGCCTTAAAATTGTCAAGGTTGAGAAACACTGAGCTAGAGATAAAACCTCACATCAACGTGGAAAGAGATTTTGTTACCTGACATGGTAAGACTTTGATCTTTCTGGAAGCTATTCCGAACTGCAGCTTTTGAGAGGGTTCGGATCAGTGTTTCTCAACCTTGACAATTTTAAGGCATGTGGACTTCAACTCCCAGAATTCCACAGCCAGCATTGCTGGCTGTGGAATTCTGGGAGTTGAAGTCCACATGCCTTAAAATTGTCAAGGTTGAGAAACACTGGTTTGGATGAATCTTTCCTCCCTTTAGGATACTCAGATATCATATGGCACGAGAAAGGAAGGAAAGAGTACAGAGATAGAAATGAATTATCAATATTGAACCCTCAACCTAGCAGACCCCAAGCTGGAAAGCAAGAATGGAAAAATTGCCCTAAATTCATTCTCTGGAAGAAGAATGGAACAACTGTCCTTAGGAGGTCATAATCCCAGAAAATTCTGCCAGAGAGGAATTGACAAATTCAGAAAGGTTCTCTTTGGAGCTGCCACGATTACATTCTCACACCTGCAACTCTTCTCGCATCTTTTCCTCCTCCTGGTTCAACAAGAAGCCTTCAGGCAGGGCCACCGCCTGGGAACTGGTTTCCGCTCCACACTTGCGCACCCAGTCAAGCTATTCTCCAAAGCGCCTGAAGTCAGGACAAGAAGCAACGGATGGAAACTGATCAAGGAGAGAAGCAACCTAGAACTAAGGAGAAACTTCCTGACAGTTAGAACAATTAACCAGTGGAACAACCTGCCTCCAGAAGCGGTGAATGCTCCAACACTGGAAGTATTTAAGAAGAGCCTGGACAACCATTTGTTTGAAATGGTGTAGGGTTTCCTGCCTGAGCAGGGGGTTGGACTAGATGACCTCCAAGGTCCCTTCCAACTTTATTATTATTATTAACCCAACACATAGTGTGTGAATGATGCACTTCAGCCACAGGCGCATCTCAGTCCCCCAACATTTTCCTTATTTTCCTGCCGGCCGGGATAGTGGGGAAAAGTGGAAAAGCAGGAAACCGAATTCCAGTCCTTGCACACCTGGCACCCAACTCCTTCCACACGGAGTCCCAGCCTTGCATGCAAAAGCAGCAGGAGGGACTTAGATAGATTGCTTCTCTCAGCCTGGGAACGGGGAGGGGGGAGGAGAGGGAAACCCCTTCTGAAAATGGGGCCAAGACATTTTGCAGGAAATTGTCCAGGAGTCAAGACTGACATGGAAGCACAAATCTCTGTTTTGCAAAGCCAATCTATTCTCCCCCTCCACATGTAGGGTTTTCCCCAATGACATGGAGAGTAAATGGCTCCGTCCTTTCTGGCGATCCTGATTTTTTCTTCCTAGGGCAGTGGTGGCAAACCTATGGCACGCGTGCCAGAGGCGGCACTCAAAGCCCTCTCTGTGGGCACACCTGCTGCCGCCGCCGCCAGCTCAGGCAGGTCCATTAGGCCGCCACTGGCACACGGAGCGGCAGCCCCACCCAACACAAAGGAGGCGAAGCAGCTAGCTAGCAAGCTCGAGTAGAGGTGGTAGAGCAGGCCCCCATGTGCTCGCTGGCCTGTGTGTGAGGGGGCTGATGGTGTCAGGCAGCAGCAGTCTGTGCCTCGCCTTGCCCCGCAGCAATGGCATCCCGGCCCTACCCCACAGGACAAGCCTCCTGTCCACCGTCCCCCCATCAGAGACCCCCTGGATCTCCCCCAATTCTGCCCAGCCCCCACAAGCGTCCTCGCCACAAGCAACATCAAGGTGGTCACGCCCACCCTGGCCATGCCCAGTCTGCCGTGACCACCGCAGCCACGCCCACCCAGTGGGCCACGCCCACGCCCACCCCCGAGGGCACCACAATACTGATGCAGCCCTGGCACTTTGCGATAAATAAGTGGGTTTTGGGTTGCAGCTTAGGCACTCGGTCTCTAAAAGGTTTGCCATCACTGTCCTAGGGGCAAAATCCTGTCAGAAATGGCAAGGCAGTCAAAAGATGAGAAATAGGAACCGCTTTCTGAAACCCAGCTTCTGTCTTGTAGTTGTTGGCAAACTCAAGGAATGAGAGAGTAGGAAAATTAAGATTTATATTGATGGTTATTTAGTAGTTCCAAGTGCTGCAGTTGTCCTTTTCAAATTCATGCCTCTGAGTAGCTAAGGAGGGTTGGAAGCACCAAGAGGCAACCTGTAATTATGAGAAGAATTCTGAAGAAAAGATCTTGATGAAAAAGAGGCATCAAAACAAAACAAGTCCCAAAATGGAGAAAAAGCTCACGCTCATGGATGTTTTAGAAATTTTACCTCAAAACAAGGTGCCATGATGGAGAATGGGAGAACGCGTCAAATACTGAAAAGTAAATACAAAGCTCAAATACCACGAGGCAAAAGAAAAGACAACAATGGTTTTATTTAGGTGTTGTATAGGGAAAACGCAGCAGGAAATGCGGTAGAACCTTAAGACTTTTGAAATAAGACAGTACTATTTTTCTTGCCAAAAGAAATGAAGATTTAACTGATTTGAACAGATTGGTCTGCATTTGGCAGAGCAACAAATAAAGAGATTTAGCCACAATTAACAAAAAGTGAATGGGAGGAAACTTAAAAAGCAGGTTTTTTTTTAAAAAAAATGGAGTTAACTTGTCTCTTGTCAAAAGCATTGTTCTTTTTAGCTTATTCTTTACCTATCAAAGCTTTTTCTAAATTACTACCTGATTTTACCAGGCTTCCCTAATGAAAAATTTGACAAAATTGACTATAATCGCCACAAAATCGGTGCTTTTTCCAGTCCCTCCCAGAACCATCAAGGTCTAGTATTTGGATTATTGCTCAAAGGGTCCTTGCATGAGATTTTAGATAGTTACAGGCAGTTCTTGACTTACTTACAACTTTTGTTTAAAGTTACAACAGCACTGAAAACAAGTGACTTGTCACAATTTATCACATTTATGACTGTTGCAACAGCCTCATGGTCATCTGATCAAACTTCAGGTGTTTAGCAATGGACTCATATTTATGACTGGCAGTGTCCCCAGGTCATGTCAGCACCTTTTCACCCTTCTGACGAGCAAAGTCAGTGGGGAACCCAGATTCAATTGACAATTGTGTTATTAACTTAACAACGGTGATTCATTTAAGCAAAATTATAAAATGGGGCAAAACACAGTTAACAATGGTCTTGCTTAGCAACAGAAATTTTGAGCTCAACTGCAGTCATAAACCGAGAACTACCTGTATTTCTATTGAAGCTCTTCCGACACTTTCTGTATTGATGTAACTTCTCCTATGAGTGGATCCCTCTATGCCAAATAAGAATGTAACTCCTTGCAAAGCTCTTTCCATACCCCATGCATTGATACGGGTTTTCTCCTGTGTGGATCCTCTTATGGGAATATAAGTAACTGCTATAGGTAAAGGTCTTTCCACATTCTATGCATTGATATGGTTTCTTCTGTGTGGATCCTTTTATGCACAGAGTTTTACTCTCAGTAAAAGTCTTCCCACATTCACTCCATTGATATGGTTTTTCGCCTGTGTGCATCCTCTTGTGGGAATTAAGATTACTGTTACGAACAAAGCTTTTTCCACACTCCATGCATTGATATAGCTTTCCCCCTGTATGAATAACCCTATGGTGAAGCAGATACCTACTATTGCTAAACCTTTCCCCATACTCCATGCATTGATACGACTTCTCTCCTATATGAATGCTTTTGTGGCCAGTAAGTTCACTATTGCACCTAAAGCCCTTTCCACATTCCACACATTTATATGGCTTCTCTCCTGCGTGGATCCTCTTGTGGGAATTTAGTTGATTGGCATAAGTAAAGGTCTTCCCACATTCACTACACTGATACGGCTTCTCCTGTGTGGATCCTTTTGTGGACAGTCAGAGTTCTTCTCTCACTAAAGCTCTTCCCACATTCATTACACTGATACGGTTTTTCACCTGAGTGGGTCCTTTTATGGCTAGTTAGAATGCTATTCAATCTAAAACTCTTCCCACACTCCATGCATTGATATGGTTTCTCCCCTGTGTGGATGCTTTTATGGATAGTCAGAGTTCTACTCTCACTAAAGCTCTTTCCACACTCCATGCATTGATAAGGCTTCTCTCCTTTGTGTATCCACTTGTGATAATTAAGTTGACTGTTATAAGTAAAGTTTTTTCCACACTCCTTGCATTGATATGGCTTCTCCCCTGTGTGGATCCTTTTATGGACAGTTAGAGTTCTATTCGTACTAAAACTCTTCCCACATTCACTACATTGATATGGTTTTTCACCCGAGTGGGTCTTTTTATGGCTAATTAGAATGCTACTCAATCTAAAACTCTTCCCACACTCCATGCATTGATATGGTTTCTCCCCTGTGTGGATGGTTTTATGAGCAGCAAGATTACTATTATGAGTAAAGGTCTTCCCACACTCTGTGCACTGATATGATTTATCTTCAGAATGTGTCTTTTTATGGGAAATGAGAGTATTGGACTTATTAAAACTTTTTCCAAATTCCAGGCACTGATATGGCTTCTCCCCCGAGTGGATCCTTTTATGGCTCGTTAGCATTCTCCTCAATCTAAAACTCTTCCCACATTCCCTGCATTCATATGGTTTCTCCCCTGTGTGGATGCTTTTATGGGCAGTAAGACTACTATTATGAGTAAACGATTTTCCACACTCCATGCATTGATAAAGTCTTTCTCCCTTGTGATTCCTCTGATGGCTTACAAGAGACCGATTATCACGGAAGGTCTTTCCACACTCCGTGCAGGGATATGGCTTCTCCCCCGTGTGGATCCTTTTATGAACAGTCAGAGTTTTATTCTCACTAAAACTCTTTCCACATTCACTACACTGATAGGGCTTTTCACCTGTATGGATCCTTCTATGGGAGGCAAGATTACCTCTCTTGTTAAAACCCTTTCCACACTCCATGCATTGATATGGCTTCTCTCCAGTGTGGATCTTTATATGGGAGGCAAGATCGTTCTTCCTCCTAAAGCTCTTTCCACACTCCATGCATTGATAAGGCTTCTCTCCTTTGTGTATCCACTTGTGATAATTCCACTGACTGTTATAGGCAAAGGTTTTCCCACACTCCTTGCACTGATATGGCTTCTCCCCTGTGTGGATCCTTTTATGGATACTTAGAGTGCTACTCATTCTGAAGTTCTTGCCACACTCTCTGCATTGATAGGGTTTCTCCCCTGTGTGGATCTTTTTATGGGCAGTAAGGTTACTATTCCTGCTAAAGCCCTTTCCACATTCTACACATTTATATGGTCTTTCTCTTATATTGATGCTTCTCTGGTTAGTGAGCCGCGTGACCTGAGGAAAGCCTTTTTTAATTCCAGTTTGTGGTCGGTTCATCTCTTTGCTCTTCCGTTCCATCTGATCTGCAAGCTTCTCTTCCCCCTCTTTCTCACGAATTGTGTGGCGTTGTTCCTTGTAATTCTTGTTCTTTTGCCCATTATATCCTTGAAAAAGGAAACATGTAAACTGTAGCAAGAATCAGGGAAACAATCAAACTTTTTTTGTCTGAAACTTAGCAGAAGAATCATTCATATATTTTGGCTGTTTTCTTGGCAAACACAAAGGTTCTAAAGACCCATTTCCAAGTGAGCTCCGACCAATCATTATGTATCAGAAATGGATGACATCACAACAAATGCCCTGATCTAATCTTTGAGCAACAAGTGTGTGTGAGCCTGTTGATGACCTGGGACAACCCCATGGTTCCACAAACACCCTAAATCAGTGGTTCTCAACCTGTGGGTCGGGACCCCATTTGGGGTCGAACGACCATTTCACGGAGGTCGCCAAACAAGGCTGTCCGCCATTTTTTTCCCCCTTTTCTTTGGCCAAGCCCCTGCACCCGGTGATGTATAAGTGGTTGGGGGTCACCACAACATGGGGAACTGTATTATGGGGTCGCGGCATTAGAAAGGTTGAGAGCCACTGCCCTAAGTGCACTGAACACCGTATCGCGCTGGGTCAGCAACACACACACCATCTCTCCAACTTCAGTGAAAAGTCTCATCTCCACTTGTCTGCAGAACAGAATCTTTGAAAGCCAAGGGGAATTTCTGGATGGCAATAGCTCCCCACCCTCAATTTAGGCCAGTGATGGCGAATCTTTTGGAGACTGAGTGGCCAAAAATTGGCCCCTTCCCAGATCCACCCCCTGCCCCGCCCCCACCCCGCCTGTCCGCAGGGCCACTCACCACCTCCAGGGCCTGCTGCAGATCGCCCAGGCAGCCCAGCAACGCCATGGTGGCCACGCCCTCTGCCTGCACCCCGCAGAATCAACTGTGCGCGATGGGGTGTGAGGGCAGAGTCTTGTCTATGTTGCCTGGCTGCCATGTCCTTGGCTGTGCTGCTCCGCGTGGGCCACGCTTGGGGGCGACTCTCCTCCAGGGGGGCTGCTGGAGAGGAGGGAGTCGCGGGGGAGGCAAGGCTGGGGCAACGGCACGTGTGCCCACAGAGAGTGCTCCGAGTGCCGCCTCTGGTATCCATGCCATAGGTTCGCCACCACTGATTTAGGCTGATGCCAAACTCAGCACACAAGTGGACACATCTCTAACTAGGGAACATCTCTCTCAAGGCTCTTCCAGTCTGGCTTATACAAGGGACCCAGTGCCCAGATTCAGGACTGAACACTGAACCCTGGTAGGCAGGACCTTGCTCAAGAGAGGCCACACACTCTCTAGGTGCAGCCTGTAGCTCAGATTCTTGATCATGTCTTCCATGGTATGGAAACGAACATTTTGTTTTTTTATCAGCCAAAAGCATTAAAAAAAAACCCACTCCTTTATGTAAAAAGGGAGGCTATGCAGTTTTCCAATTTTTCTTTCAACAAATTTCCTTCTTCCATAACATCAGTTTAGCCAAATGGTTAAGGCACCAGGCTAGAAATTGGGTGACTGTGAGAACTAGTTCTGCCTTAACGGATGGGAACTAACCAAGGAGAGAAGCAACCTAGAACTAAGGAGAAATTTCCTGACAGTTAGAACAATTAACCAGTGGAACAACCTGCCTCCAGAGGCTGTGAATGCTCCAACACTGGAAGTTTTTAAGAAGAGCCTGGACAGCCATTTGTCTGAAATGGTATAGGGTTTCCTGCCTGAGCAGGGGGTTGGACCAGATGACCTCCAAGGTCCCTTCCAACTTTTATTATGATGATGTGCCCTTCCAACTTTATTATGATGATGATGATGATGCATGAATGCTGGCTGGGTGACTTTGGGCCAGTCTCTCTCAGCCGACAGCAAGTCACAGGGTTGTAGTTGTGGGGAAAACAGCAGGAGGAAGGAATAGTAAGTATGTCTGCTGCTTTGCGTTATTTACCCAAAATAATAAAGGCAGGTTATAAATAAGTGGTGTTTTCTTAATCGAAAATAACATCTAAGCCCCCCCCCCCCCCCATGACTTCTCTATGTTTCCGAGCACAGATAGGGATTCTTACCCAGAGAAGCCAGATTCCTGGAATTTTCTAGCATGACTTCTCCATGGAGACCTTTTTGGGCAGGATCCAGTTGAGACCATTCCTCCTTGGAGAAATACACGGCCACTTCCTCAAAAGACACAACATCCTAAACAAAGAAGCAAGTTTCCTTATTAACAGATTATCCCAAGAATAATTTGACATTTCCCCCCCCCCACCCCACCGATTCAAGGAGAGAGATCCAGTGAACAAAAGGGGCATCTTCTGTGGAGTCCAGAATGAGATCTCACAGCTTCTGGCTGACAGCACAACTGAAGCACATTTGATCAAGTTGGAAGGAAACTTGGAATTCCTTTTAAAGAAGCCAACTAGTAATGGGTAGTTGGGTATTAAACCCACTACTTATCATTGGCTCCAATTCTTTCTAGGTAGGCAGAAGGAAAGATAGGAAATTCAATCTAATGTTTTTGCCAATGGCCTGCTTTATCCACTGAGGGATCAACCCTTCCCCCCCCCTCCAAACCTTCATGAAAGTGGTGGGAGAGCTTGTAATGGCATGTGAGCCGAGGTGGCGCAGCAGTTAGAGTGTAGTACTGCAGGCCACTTTAGCTGACTGTGTTCAGCAGGTCAGCGGTTCAAATCTCACCGGCTCAAGGTTGACTCAGCCTTCCATCCTTCCGGGATAGGTAAAATGAGGACCCAGATTGTTGGGGGCAATGTAAATATACATATACATTGCTTACTGGTGTACACCTCTTAGAGAGTGCTTGCACTTAAAGCGGTATATAAGTCTCATTCATTCATTCATTCATTCATTCATAAATAAATGAATGAATGAATGAATGAATGAATGAGAGAATGACCCTGGGAGACAGGAAGAAGATCTCCGGTTAAGACAACATCTGGTCAATGAAATCTAAGCCTGAAGCAGGAAGGTGGAGAACAGACAGGTAGGTTAAGCGGAGTGTGAATTTCAATCAATCAGAATAGAATAGGAAGGGACCTTGGAGGTCATGTAGTCCAGTCCCCTGCTCAACTAGGAGACCCTATACCATTTCAAACAAGTGGCTGTCCAGTCTTTTCTTAAAAACCTCCAGGGATGAAGCACCCACAACTTCTAAAGGGAAGCTGATCCACTGGTTTCTTTAGGAAGTTTCTCTTTAATTCCAGGTTGCTTCTGTCCTTGTTTAGTTTTTATTGTTTCTTGTTTTGCTTTCTGCTGCTTTGGAAAGTAAGTTGACCCCCTCTTGTTTGTGGCAGCCCCTCAAATACTGGAATACTGCTATCATATCGCCCCAGTCCTTCTTTTCTCTAGACTATCCAAACTCATATCCTGTAATGTTCATCATATGTTTTAGTCTCCAGGCCTTTAATCATCTTAGTTGTTCTTCTTTACATTTTCTCCAAAGTCTTTAATGTGGTGACCAAAACTGGATGCTATATTCCAGATGTGGTCTTACTAAGGCTGTATAAAGCTGTACTAATGTTGTTGTTAATTGCGAAGTCGTGTCCGACCCATCGCAACCCCATGGACAACGTCCCTCCAGGTCTTCTACCATCTTCTGGAGTCCATTTAAACTCACACCTACTGCTTCAGTGATTCCATCCAGCCACCTCATTCTCTGTCGTCCCCTTCTATTGCCCCCAATCTTTCGCTGTACTAATACCTCACGTGATTTTGATTCTATGCCTCTTTATATAACCAAGGATTGTATTTGGCTGCTGTCGCACACTGTTGGCTCATATTTAAGTGGTTACTGTTTTTGAGCCAGGTTTCGCCTAATCTGTATTTGTACCTTTGGCTTTTCCTGCCTAAATGTAAAATCTCTCCTTTTCTCCACATTAAAGTTCATTTCGTAGGATAGGGCCCATTATTCAAGTCTGTCAAGGTCTTTTTGGATCTTGAGCTCTTTTTCTGGGTTGTTGGCTATTCCTGCTAGCTTAGCGTCATCTGCAAATTTGATGAGTTCCCCTTCTATTCCTTCATCCAAGTCAGTGGTTCTCAACCTTTTTAATGCTGCGACCCCCAACTGGTCGTAAGTCGAGGACTACTCAACTGGTGCAGCACCGTTTGCAGAATGGGACTTTTGGCGGGCTCAGCAGGGCAGAGACAGCCTGGACAATTCCTATTGGCTTTTGAAAGCCAATAGAATTAGACTCTATTCAAGAGACTCTATTCTATTGGCTTTCAAAAGCCAATAGAATAAAAGGGAATAGCACAGCTAAGGAAAAGGGGAAAAAAATGGCGGACTGCGTTGTTTGGCGACCCCCATGAAATGGTCGTTCGACCCCAAATGGGGTCCCGACCCACAGGTTGAGAACCACTGATCTAAGTCATTTATGAAGATATTGAAGAGCAGTGGGCCTAAAACAGAACCCTGTGCTATCCCACTGCTTACTTCCCTCCATTAAGAAGTACTCATTGAGTACGGTTTGTCAGCCACTTACAAATCCATCTGGTGGTGATGCTGTCTATCCCACATTTTTCTTGCTTACCAAGAAGTAGGTTGTGGTCTACATTGCCGAATGCCTTACTGAAATCTAAGTATATTATGTCCACAGTATTTCGTTGGTCTACTAATTTAGTCACTTTGTCAAACAATGAAATAAGATTGGCTTGCCATGATTTGTTTTTAACAAACCCATGCTGGCTTCTAGTTATTACTTTATTTGTTTCTAGATGTTTGTAGATCTGTTTAATTATATAATAATAATAATAATAATAATAATAATAATAATGATGATGATGATGATGTTGGAAGGGACCTTGGAGGTCATCAAGTCCAAATCCCTGCTCAGGCAGGTAACCTTATACCATTTCGGACAAATGGCTGTCCAGTTTCTTCTTAAAAACATCCAGTGTTGGAGCATTCACCCCTTCTGGAGGCAAGTTGTTCTACTGGTTAATTGTTCTAACTGTCAGGAAGTTTCTCCTTAGTTCTAGGTTGCTTCTCTCCTTGATTAGCTTCCATCCGTTGCTTCTTGTCTTGCCTTCAGGCACTTTGGAGAACAGCTTGACTCCCTCTTCTTTGTGGCAGCCCTTGAGATGCTGGAACACTGCTATCATGTCCCCCCTCGTCCTTCTCTTCATTAAACTGCACATACCCGATTCCAGCAATCGTTCCTTATATGTTTTAACTTGCAGTCCCCTGATCATCTTTGTTGCTCTTCTCTGTACCCTTTTCATTATCAAATTATCTTTTAATGTTCAGTGACCTGATCTAAAGGTTGTCTTGCTTAGAAATAGCAATATTAGACATTAAACTTGAGAACAAAATAAAACCCCTCCAAGATTCATGGATATATATATCAATGTTTCTCCTCCTACCTGAGGCAGAGGTTCAAGCACTTTTTCAGCTCCACCAGAAAGAGGCGATTCTAAAACAAAACAAAACATAAGGATAGTTCTTACACTCTGTGAGATAGAAAATGGTGGAAGCATATTTCTGTGAGACAGAAAATGGTGGAAGCATATGGAGAGATTACAATCAAGTGGAGCGAAAGAATCAGAGATACAAACCTCACATTAACGTGGAAAGAGATTTTGTTACCTGACATGGTAAGACTTTGATCTTTCTGGGAGCTATTTCCAAACTGCAGCTTTTGAGAGGGTTTGGATGAATCTTTCCTCCCTTTAGGATACTCAGTCACAACTTCCAAGGATTTCTAGATATCATATGGCACGAGAAAGAAGGGAAGAGTACAGAGATAGAAATGAATTATCAATATTGAACCTTCAACCTAGCAGACCCCAATGCCCATCGGTTAAAGCAAGAATGGAAAAATTGCCCTAAATTCATTCTCTGGAAGAAGAATGGAACAACTGTCCTTAGGAGGTCATAATCCCAGAAAATTCTGCCAGAGAGGAATTGACAAATTCAGAAAGATTCTCTTTGGAGCTGCCACGATTACATTCTCACACCTGCAACTCTCCTTGCATCTTTTCCGACTCCTGGGTCAGTAGGAAGCCTTCGGCCAGGGCCACCGCCTGGGAACTGGTCTCTGCTCCACAATCCCGCAGCCATTTCTCCATTTCTGGGGGAAGGAAAGCCAGGAACTGCTCCAGGAGCACCAGGTCCAGCATCTGGGCCTTTGTGTGTCTTTCTGGCTGCAGCCACTGACAGCAAAGGCGGTGAAGCTGACTGCAAACATCTCGGGGACCCCTCCCCTCCTGGAACTGCACATTTCTGAAGTGAAAGACTTTGACTTTTGATGTGTTGGCTTCTTCTTCTTGGCTCTTCTGCCCAGGACTTGCCCCGTTCTTCCCACAACTCCAAGGCTGAGCAGCTGGAGGGCCTTTTCCAACTCCTGCATTAGCTGGGCTTTGTCCCTCCATCTTCTCTCTGATCTCTAATCCAGCTGCAAAATGGACTGATGGATGTCCCCAAGTCTTACCAATCACAATCCCTCTCAAAGACCTTTATCCCCCTAAGCTCACAAGATATTTCAGCTTGTAGATGAAACAGGAAAGAATTCAGCTTACATATCTGAAATAGAAAACATAAGATTTTCAATAGGATGAGTAACTGAGCATCCTTGTCCTCTTCAAAAAAAATAAAAAATAAAAATAAGAATCGGAAATTCATATGAACCCTCAATGTCTAGGAAGAAGGCAGGAATCTAATTAGTAAGACTGACTTACCTATGAAGTACTTAAGAGTATTGGATAAATATATTAAAATATGTTTTGGATTTCTATTTGGTAATGATGTATTGAAATAGTTTTAATGGCTGCTTATAAAATTCAAAACTATCTCAGCACAATCCAAATCAAACTGTCTGACATCAAAAACAGCAACTGAGACGAGTGGCTATCTAAATCGATTTAATAAGCAAATCAACATTTGAAGTTGTAGTAAAGCTTTAACTAGCAGAACCCCATTAACCTCCTGGCCCAAACCCTTAGGGGAACTCCAGAAGCCAGAATTAACAAACCACCATCCAAAGCATATAGAACTAATGTGAAAAAACCATCTATGCTTTGCTATGATACTTTGATTCAGGCACATCCTAGAAATACATTTCATATTTAGTGTAATCCCATATTCTTCAAAATTGTCCAAATGAAGATGTGTAGTCCTAAACTACAGGAACTTACACTGTGTTCTGTCCCAGCCTACAGGAGTTCTTGTTATGCTCACAAGGAGAAACCCCTCTTCCAAGAAACAGGCAGGAACCCCAAGAAAAAAACAATCCCTTTATTATTCACAGACCTGAGTCAATGTCCAAGGCAAACAAACACAGTTCACAGAAACAACACGAACAGTTGCCTTTGGCAACCAGCACCTCACACACCTTCCCTTTTATAATTCAGCCAAGGCGTGGCTTCCTAATGCCTTCTCCTTTGCCTTTGGAGCCACCCCATTGCCTTCCTCTGTCCTACTCGCTTTTCTTGCCTGCGCTTTCGTGCATCCTGGATTTGACCCAACTGTTCTTCATCACTGTCCAACTCAGACTCCCAGCACAGCTGTGTCTTAGCCTGAGTGCAAGTAGAGGGGCCAGGCTCCTCATCCGACTGTAAGTCTTGGAGCTCCTTAGAGCCTTCCTCTGACTCTAATGTCACTCCAGGCCCCTCCTCCTCCTTCGATTCCTCAGACTCAGCTGCCAGATCCACTGGCTGGCAAGGAATCACAACACACTGGCCAAGCCTAACAAAAACACTGGCCCAACCAAACACATAATGCAGTGGTGGCGAACCTATGGCACGGGTGCCAGAGGCGGCACTCAGAGCCCTCTCTGTGGGCACATGTGCCGTTGCCCCAGCCTTGCCTCTGCCCATGACCCCCTCCTCACCAGCAGCCTCCCTGGAGGAGAGGCTCCCCTGAGCGTGGCCCATGAGGAGCAGTGCAGCCAAGGACATGGCAGCCAGGCAGCATAGACAACTCTGCCCTCATGCTCCAATGCGCACAGTTGATGCTGCAGGGCGCAGGCAGAGGGCGTGGCTGCCATAGCGCTGCTGGGCTGCCTGAGTGATCTGAGGCGGGCCTGGAGGTGGTGAGTGGCCCTGCGGGCAGGCAGGATGGGGGGAGGGGGAAGCGGGGCAGGGGGTGGGGTACCCAGTTTTTGGGCACTTGGTCTCTAAAAGGTTCGCCATCACTGACATAGTGTGTGAATGATGCACTTCAGCCACAGGCGCACCTCTGTCCTGCAACATCTTCCTTATTTACCTGCCAGCAGAGCCAGCTGGTGATAGTGAGGAAAGGCAGGAAAGTAGGAAACTGAGTTCCAGTTCTTGCACACCTGACACCCAATTCCTTGCACACGGAGTTCCAGCCTTGCATGCAAAAGCAGCCACAGGGACTTCAGCCGCTCACTTTTCTTGGCCTGGAAGGGGGGGGGAACTTAACTACTAAGCACCCTCCTGAAAAAAAATAATTAAAACAAATGAAAAAAGAAATTCTTATGAACCCTCAAAGTCTGAGAGAAAGTCAGAAACCTTATTAGGAAGACTGACTTATCTATGTTTGATGAACATTCTGATGAGCCCTTCTGTCTCAGCTTCTATGAAGGAATCAAAATATCAGATAAATACCTTAAAATATGTTTTAGATTCCTACGTCCTAATGATTTATTCAAACGGCTGCTTATCAAGTTAAAAATTATCTCAGCACAATCCAAAAGATAAATGTCTGACATCACAAAGAGCAACTGAGACAAATGGCTATCTAAATCGATTTAATAAGGAAATCAATAAACATCCGAACTTCCGATGAAGCTTTAACTAGCACAACCCCATTAACCTTCTGGCCCAAATCTCTGGGTGAATTCCAGAAACCAGAATTAACAAACCACCATTCAGTGCATACAGAACTAATACCCAAATGAAAAAAAAAAACACCTATGTTTTAACATGATGTTTTGATTCAGGCACATTCTAGACACCTGCTTTCCACTTTTAGCCCAATCCCGTCTTTTTTCCAATTGTCCAACTGAGGATGTTAGACTTAAACTCCAGGAACTTACACTGGCCAAGCTTAAAAAAACACGGGCCTAATCGAACACATAATGTGTGACTGATGCACCTCAGCCATAGGCGCACCTTCGTCCCTCAACATTTTCCTTATGTACCTGCTGGCCAAGCCAGCTGTTCTTTGTGGAAAAAGGCGGGAAAGCAGGAAACTGAATTCCAGTCCTTCAACACCTGGCACCCAACTCCTTGTACACGGAGTTCCAGCCTTGCACACAAAGCTAGCAGGAGGGATTTAGACTGGTGCTTTTCAACCCGTGGTATGCGTACCACTGTTGGCACTTCAGCACCTGGCAGGTAGTATGCGTATGACGGGTTGAAAAGCGCTGTAAAAAAAAGTGTAAAGAAAAAGTGTAAACGTGTAGCGGGGGGACGAGCTGAAATGGCGGCAGTGCAAGTCCAGACCTGTGGAAGAGTCAGTTGGAGCTGCGGTGTTGTCGGGGCTCTGCCGAGCACCCAAGATCGGTGTGTGGCTCCAGCAGATTGGTGCTTCCAGAAGCAGCACGCAACCTTGGGGAGAGGAGTCAGCTGGAGGAGCGCTGAAAAGGAGGAAGGGGGAGAGAGAGGAGAGGATATAAAATGAGGTTTTGGTGGGAAAGGGAGAGAAAAAAAACACGAGGGGGAAAGAGAAGGGGACGGAGAAAGAGGGAGGAAGAAAAAGAGGGGCTTCTTTGAGACAAGCAGAGGGAGAGAAGGAAACAGAACAGTGCAAAGATTAATGTCAGGCAACAGGCACAAGTTTTCCATTAAAAGTGCGGCAAGTGGGTGTACAGATAGTCCTTAACCCATGACCACAACTGAGCCCAAAATTTTATGTTGCTAAGTGAGAAATTTGTTAAATGAGTTTTGTCCCATTTTAGGACTTTTTTTTTTGCCACGTGTCAAGGAATCACCGTAGTTGTTAGATTGAGCCGAGGTGGCGCAGCAGTTAGAGTGCAGTACTGCAGGCCACTTTAGCTGACTGTGTTCAGCAGGTCAGTGGTTCAAATCTCACCGGCTCAAGGTTGACTCAGCCTTCCATCCTTCCGGGGTAGGTAAAATGAGGACCCAGATTGTCGGGGGCAATGTAAATATATATATACATTGCTTACTGGTGTACACCGCTTAGAGAGTGCTTGCACTTAAAGCGGTATATAAGTCTCATAAATAAATAAATAAATAAATTAATAACACGGTTAAGTGAATTTGGTTTCCTCATTGACTGTGCTTGTCAGAAGTTTGCAAAAGGGGGGTCACATGACCCAGAAACACTGCGACCATCATCATAAATATGAATCAGTTGCCAAGCATCTGAATGTAAAATCACGTGACCCTGGGGATGCTGCAATGGTCATTAAGTGTGAAAAATGGCCCTAAGTAACTTTTTTTCAGTGCCACTGTAACTTCGAACGGCCACTAAGTCAACTGTTGTAAGTTGAGAACCACCTGTACTTTGTCACTTTTTTTTTCAGTCCTCAAAAGTTTTTGACACCTTGCTAGGCAACTAGTGGCACCCAAATATTGCCGTATCCTAAAAGTGGTACAATCTGTGAAAAGGTTGTAAAGCACTGACTTAGGCCTAGGAAGGGGAGGGGAGGAGGAGAGGGAAACCCCTTCTAAAAACGGGGGCCAAGAAATTTTGCAGGAAGTTGTCCAGGTGTCAAGACTGACTTTTTTTTGCAAAGCCAAACCTCCCTGCAGAGGTTTTCCCAATGAAATGGAGAGTAAATGGCTCCCTCTTTTCTGGTGATCCTGATTTTTTTCTTTCTAGGGACAGGCAACCTTGGCTCTTTTATGGACTTCAACTCTCAGAATTCCTGAGCCAGCATGGTTCCTGCCTATTTCTTGGAAGAAGGGTTTCTCCTTGTGAGCATAACAAGGACTCACGTAGGCTGGGACAGAACACAGTGTAAGTTCCTGGAGTTTAGGACTACACATCTTCATTTGGACAATTTTGAAGAATATGGGATTACGCTAAATATGAAATGTATTTCTAGGATGTGCCTGAATCAAAGCATCGTAGCAAAGCAGAGATGGTTTTTTTTCACATTAGTTCGATATGCTTTGGCTGGTGGTTTGTTAATTCTGGCTTCTGGAGTTCCCCTAAGGGTTTGGGCCAGGAGGTTAATGGGGTTCTGCTAGTTAAAGCTTTACTTCAAATGTTGATTTGCTTATTAAATCGATTTAGATAGCCACTCGTCTCAGTTGCTGTTTTTGATGTCAGACAGTTTGATTTGGATTGTGCTGAGATAGTTGTGCATTTTATAAGCAGCCATTAAAATCATTTCAATACGAGTCATAAAAAGAGCCAAGGTTGCCTACCCCTAGCAACGCGGCAGCTCCGGACTTTTGCTTTTTGCCCTTTCTGGCCCGTCCACGTACAGCTGCGGCGTCCACTTCCCACGACTCCGGGCTCCCCACTTCCCACGACTCCGATCCTTACGAAGTTCTACTTGTCTCCATGCAAGTCTCCAAAAAAGACCCCCCCACCCACACACACTCACTCACTGAACTTCGACTCACGTCTGGATCTCCGTTCGCTGAAAACTTTCCCGGCAGCCTAAATGCCTCACAGCGACGGGCAGCAGAACCGGACTCCGCCGAAACGCGGACATCCGCCCAGCCTTTTCTGAAACAGCGTCATCTTTTCAATTGGAGAAAGGCCAGGCGCATGCTCAGTTCCCTCCTGAAGTGGCGCCAGTGGAGGCTGCTCAATTTTTCCAAGGGCTACCGAGGGAGCCCCCTGCTGGAGTCTGCCCGTCGTGCCAGAATTACTGCAAGGGGAGAAGAGATCATGCGGTCCTGGGATGATGGGCGTTGGAGTAGAAGAAAAAGGCTCCGCTAACATTGTTTATCTAAAAAGGTGGTGTTGTCCCAGCAGGCAGCAGTTACTAGATTTTCCTCTCTTTAATGTCTAAGAACCATTTGTGGTTTTTTTGGACACCGAGAAAATCTCTGTGGAGACTCTCAATCCGAACACAGCTGGAAGGGACCTTGGAGGTCTTCTAGTCCAATCCCTAATCAAGCAGGAGACTCTATACCATTTAGAATGGCATGGAGTAGAGTAGAGTAGAATAGAATAGAATAGAATAGAATAGAATAGAATAGAATAGAATAGAATAGAACTGGAAGGGACTTTGGAGATCTTGTAGTCCAACCCTCTCCTCAAGTAGGAGACCCTATACCATGTAGAATAGAATAGAATAGAATAGAAGAACAGAATAGAATAGAATAGAATAGAATAGAATAGAATAGAATAGAATAGAGTGGAAGGGACTTTGGAGGTCTTGTAGTCCAACCCTCTCCTCAAGTAGGAGACCCTATACCATGTAGAATAGAATAGAATAGAATAGAAGAATAGAATAGAATAGAATAGAATAGAGCTGGAAGGGACTTTGGAGGTCTTGTAGTCCAACCCCCTTCTCAAGCAGGAGACCCTATACCAGCAGTTCTCAACGTTTGTGTGACAGCGACCCCCGTCACACAAACGTTATGCGCATGCGCGGCGTGGTGCGCATGGGGACGGGCCCCCATGCGCAGTGCGCATGCGTGGCGCCGCCCCCATGCGCGGCGTGCATGCGCGGCGCTGCCCCCAGAGGGGAGAAAATGGCGGATTGCCGCCTTTGGCGACCCCCGAAAAATGGTCGATCGACCCCAAATGGGGTCGCGACCCATAGGTTGAGAACCGCTGCCCTATACCATGTAGAATAGAATAGAATAGAATAGAATAGAATAGAATAGAATAGGAAGAGACCTTGGAGGTTATGTAGTCCAGTCCCGTTCTCAAGCAGGAGACCCTATACCATTTCAGACAAGTGGTTGTCCAGTCTCTTCTTAAAAACCTCCAGTGATGAAGCACCCACAACTTCTGATGGCAAGCTGTTCCACTAGTTAATTGTCCTCATTGTTAGGAAGCTTCCCCTTAATTCCAGGTTGCTTCTCTCCTTGTTTAGTTTCCATCCATTGTTTCTTTTCCTGCCTTCTGGTACTTTGGAAAATATGTTGACACCCTACTCCTCTTTGTGGCAGCCTCTCAAATACTGGAATACTGCTATCATGCCGCCCCTAGTCCTTCTTTTCTCTAGACTAGCCAAACCCAAATCCTGCAACTGTTCATGTATGTTTTAGACTCCAGGCCTTTAATCATCTTAGTTGCTCTTTTCTGCACTTTTTCCAATGTCTCAACGTCTTTTTTGTACTATGGTGACCAAAACTGGATGCAGTATTCCAGGTGTGGCCTTACTAAAGCTTTATAAAGCTGTACTAATACTTCACATGATTTTGATTCTATGCCTCTGTTTATACAACCAAGGATTTTATTAGCTTTTTTGGCTGCTGGCTCATATTTAAGTGATCGTCTACTAGGTCTCTCTCACAGTTGCTGTTTTTGAGCCATGCTTCACCTAATCTGTACTTGTACTTTTGGTTTTCCCTGACTAAGTGTAAAACCTTGCTTTTCTCCACATTAAAGTTCATTTTGTTGGATAGGGCCCATTGTTCAAATCTGCCAAGATCTTTTTGGATCCTGAGCTTGTCTTCTTCTGGGTTATTGGCTATTCCTGTCAGTTTTACCAGCCGTAAAAAGGCCATATGAGATACGAAACCAAGAATTCTGCTTTTAATATTCCTGGATGTTTCCATTCCAGTTCCATCCATTTCTAAAGAAGAAGGAATAGTCCAATCTTTCCCTGATGAAAATCTACTTGGATCAAAATGGAGACAGATCTGAAGATTATTAGTAGGGTGGTTTTCCCCAAGGGGGATCCCATCAGAAGGAAATTGGGGAGTTTTGAAAAACAGAGACTTATAATCAACCAGGATGCTTTGTCACAGCTAAGGTTGCTCAACAAGGCAGGAAAAATATTGATGTCTTTTTTCTTTTTTCCAAAGAATTAAGACCCATTTTAAGTGAACTAAACCCAGTCAAAAATGTGGGTAACCTTCACTGAAAATTGAATGTGTGGAGTAAAACATCTATAATTTTCTTAGGCAGATTGGGAGGCTTCAGATCTGAATACTGTTGCGAGCTGATTCAGCTGTATCCAAAATGAGATTTGGGGTGATTATTATTTAGGACACAAATCATTGTCATTTAGTGTTTCTTCTGCTATTTAATATCTCTATGAAACTGGTGAGAGAGGGCCTCATGTGCTCAGCTATTTTGGTGTTAATAGCTTCAGGTTCGCTTGTTCCTTGTTTTCAAATATCAAAGACAAAAGCAATTCTGTTGACCAGTGCTTGAGTTCAGGTTTCGATTGTATCCAACGAAATGGAATCAAAACTGAATGGAGATCCTGTTTAGCTAAGGGGGAAATTAGCTTAATCTTGTCCTGATTAATGGGTATTTAAGGTTTCTAATTTAGCAGAAATGGCTAAAATTTCTGCTTATTTAAAGGATCATTCACAAGAGAGATATGTTATTGTATGGAGAAGATGGATAGAATATGTTCAGAAGAAATATGGAACTATAAAATTTCATTTATTTTATGAGTAATGGATTTGTTTATAAAATTATGATGTTAAAGTTTGAAGAGAGTTAAGGGTTAGTATGATTTTGGTTATTGTATAATTAGTAAACTTAAGTAGATTATGTTTAATATGTTTGTATAACTCTGTACTTGGCTCTGGGAAGTTGGGGGGGAGGGGGTGGGGGGAGGATGGGTTGGAAGTTAAATAGGTCAGATAAGTAGAAATAGTTGGGTATTTTTGCATATAATATTGATGTTTTAACTTGGAGAGAGGAATTGCTCGGGCATTTCCCCTGGATCGCATCCGGAGTGAGAAGATAGGAGGAAGGGGAGAAGTAAGTAGGAAGGTTGAGGAGAAGGAGGAGAGGGGAAGAGTGAGGAAGAAGAGGGAAAGAGGGAAGTGAGAGAAGAGGTTAGAGGGTGGATGCGGTTTGGGGGGAAATGGGTGAGCAATACCGAAAGTTGTGCGTATAAATTTATTTTATTCTTTATCTGAAGTACTTTTTATGAATGTCATGAAAAAATTAAAAAAAACATCTTGTCCTGGTTGAGGACAGTGTTCCCTAAAATGGCAAGTCCATGGTCTACGACAGGCATGTCAAACTCGCGACGTCACATGACGTATCACGACTTTCCCCCCATTGCCGGCAATGGGGTGGGCGCGGTTTCGTTGTGGCGCATCCGACCTGCAGGCTGGCAGTTTGACATGCCTGGTCTATGATGTTTAAAGTAACCTAGATCAGGTCATACTATACATGCCTCTTTTTAACCACACTGGCATAGTGGAATTTAGGAAGGTGGTCCAAGGCTTTCAGTTCATATAAACTCATTAGGACTAGCCTGATATGAGCTTATTTACTTACTTATTTAATTTTATTTATTTATTAAGTACATTTGAAGCCCATTTTGCTACGATAATGGCTTGAAGACTGAAGCATGACTTTGATGCAAAGAAAAACAATCCCTAATATCAGAATAACGGACAATTTTGAGGGAAATACTACTTAGATTTGAGCATTGGCTTGTAAGAGAGCACTTCTGAAAATCCCCTGAATGCAATTGTTTATCTTGATTGTTAGCTACTTTAAAATACACTGGGAGGCTCCAAATCAAATTAATAGGGAGGTTTCGAAGTATTTCTAGTAGGACTACCAGATTCTGTAACAGCTTTGTTCCCCATGCCATCTGTCTGGTAAACTCACGATTGTATTCTATTTTAATAAATCTAATGGAATGAAAATTTAATCTTTTACAAGAATGTTTACTCAAAAATGTAGTATGAGTGGATATCTTATTTTAAAATAATGCATATATGAAAAATGGAGCAATGTATGTTAATTCTACTATGAGGAGGAACTCACTGGTTGTCACTTAATGCTTAAATCTTTTCTCAATTTCATCCCTCGAGACTTTATTAAGTAGAAAGATACTTTTTTGCAACCTGATATATGAGAAGAAAAAGGGAAGAACTAAATGAGGCAATTGTATCTCCTGCAACCTCTTGGAAGAAGTCAGAGATACCATATTTGCTTATGTGAAACCCGGAGACTATTTGGCTAATGTTCACATCTACCTCCATCTTACATAAATGGTGAGTCTAATATATTTTCTTTAACATTTTTTATTTCTCTTTTCAGTCTCTGCCTCAGTCCAAATGTGTGGGGAAAATGTCAGCCTGGATTTGTCAAGCAGGCTCGAAAAGGAGAGCCAGTTTGCTGCTATGACTGCATTTCTCGTCCAGAGGGGCCCATCTCCACTCAGGAAGGTGGGTGACATCATAGGGAAAGTTACTGGATTCATCCAGAGCACTTTGATCAATATGCATATCAATAACATCTGTAAGTTAATTGTTTTGTCCTTAATTTTCATGGTATCCAATTTCTTCCATAATCAGGGGGATAAGAAAACTACCCTGAAGGATGAGGTAGGAACAAGGATAGGAAGGACAGGAAATCTCTCTTTTATTTGCCAATTTGGATGCATCCTTCCATATTTATCTTTCTTAGGAACATCTGGATTCTTTGTAAATTTTGCTTACCCAAATCAGGTTTACATTACAAGCCAAAAGATTGTATCAATCAATCATTCAATTAATCAGTTAATCTTTATGAAGATCACATATCCTTATAAGCTGAAATATCTAATTGGGAGGAACAATGGAGGGAGAGAAGTTGGGTTCAAGGAACAAATGAAAACCAAACAGAGGATTCACCATACAACCATCAAGTGGATATTTTCTTCCCACCTTTTCTTATCTTTCCAATTTTCTTTCTTGTTAAATAGTGAGATACAAACAGTTATAACGCCAACAGAAAAGGAATATAGTTGTGATTCTGATAGAAAAAAAGTCTAACATACAGTGTTGGGATTAAAATGAACAGAAAGGGGGGGGAAAGAACAAATAAAAGCTTGATTTCCTTACTATATACTGATATCAATGATGAATTCGTTCTGTCTTTAAAATTGTTTCTAAATCTAGAGAGTATGGAAATGCATTGCTTCATCTTTTCATTTTTACAGAGTAAAAAATGCAGATAAGAGGCTTAGTTCCTCTTCTTGAATTCCATCATGAATTAATCTTCCTTAAGATCTCTTTGTTTTTAAATATATTTGTAGCAGAGCTGGGGTGAGATTGGGGCCAGCTGAGAGGCTTTGCTGGAGCCCTGCCGATCCGGCAGGGAAATGAGAAGCTCCGGCAGCCGCTGTTCATCTGGTGGTGGGCGTGCCCCTTGGGAGGGATCAAAAAGGAGGAAGTTGACTGAGGGGAGGAAAAAGGAATGGAAGGTGGCGATTCTTGGAGGTTGGGTGAAGAAAGAGGGATGAAGAGAGAGAGAGAGAGTAGCTTGCTGGAGTTTTTTCTGTTAAAAACAAGCCGGGCGAAGAGGGAGAGAGAGAGAGAGAAAGAAAGTGAGGGTTTTTGTGTCCTTTTTTCTTGCTTCATTGAGGGCAAGGAAGGTGGAGGGAGGGGGGAACTGAAGTTTTTACCGTTTTCTTCGTTGTGGGCAAGCCAGACGAAGAAAGGGAGAGAGGGTAGGTCGGGGGGTGGGTGTTATTTCTTTTCCTTCGTTGGAGCAAGCTAGGCGGAAGGAGAGTGAAGGAAGAGTTAGACCGGGTGTAATGTAATTTTTTTTAATAGGGAAAAGTTAGAGGGAGAGGGAGGTCATAGAGAGGTTTTTTTGTATGATCAGCTGGAAGAGGCAAAGGGGATAGAGAAGGGGAGGATTACGTAGAGTGAGGGCAGAGAGAGATGAGGAGAGTGGAGAAGGAAGGTCCCTGTGAGCTCCAGAGAGAGATTGACGATCATCTTCTTATGCAAGCTGCTGTTACCAGGAACTGACTACCTTCGTTGTACGCCAGCTGCTGTTACCAGGGACTGACGACCATTGTCACATGCAAGTTGCGGTTACCATCGTCCCGTGTAAGCTCTTACTGCCTGGGAGTGACCATTATTATTCCACGTGAGTGACCGCTGAGAGAGATCGATCATCACCGCCCCAAGTGAGTGGCTGCCGACCGTGACTGAGTATCACTGCACTATGTGGCCCTGTCAAGCAGAGGTGCCAAAGTGAGACACCCTTTGGGCTGGCAGCCAGGTCAAGAGGAGACCAGGAGGGCCTGGACTTCAGAGGTCCCTACGGGGGTGGTGCTATATATTTATAAAATTTATGTGGCTATCTATTTCAGACTAAGTGACTCTTGGTGGCATACAATTAAACCAACAATTAAAAATTAAAACAATGAGATATAAACACTAAGAAAGCAAGAGAGAAGTACATCAAGATGCTACCTATCATGCAACCAGCAGACAGGGCCCTTGTAACTAGGGGATCTCCAGGACTGTTGAAAAAAAACCACATTGTTAGGAATTTCTAGAAGGCCTCACAGTTTGGAGGTGGTTTTATTTTCAAGAAAAAATCATAGAGAAAGTAATCATGTTCATACAGATTTAGAGTTTCATATTCAAGACACTTCAGGCAAAAGACTCCTTCTCTTTGGAGAGTCTTAATATTACTATCTTATTACTTAACTTGATCATCCATGGCTGCATGACAATTTTAATTATTAATTGGTTTATTTAGCTATTTCATGATTATGTTGGAATTTAATTTCATTAATCTTATGCTCTTCATATGTTTATTTCCTTCTGTTTTGAATAAGCTTAATTTTTACATTGGTGCAAAGGAAGAATACAAAAGCTCAATAACTGCAATGAAAAAATTAAATGTTCTGAGCTGAAGAAACAATTTCACAATCATTTCCGCACTTTTATCATTAGATGTTCCTTAGTGTTTAGATCTGGCTTCAGGATAATAATGTAGCATTTGGGGAAGAAGATACAACCCAGCAGTCCAGCACTGGAGGTCAAAATGGAGAAGATCTGCACAATCACCATGGACTTTCCTTTGGTGCTCAGGTAAGTGGGCAGGAAGGAGACCCAGACACTGCAGAAGACCAGCATGCTGAAGGTGATCAGCTTGGCTTCGTTGAAGGCTCCAGGCAGATCCCTGGCCAGGAAAGCTACAGTGAAGCAAATGGCAGCTAGGAAACACATATAGCCAAGGACAAGATAAAACATGGTGTCAGAGCCTTCATTGCATTGAAGGATGATATCTCCAGGTTGGGAGTGTAAGTCAGAGTCAGGGAATGGGGGAGAAATTCCCAGCCATAAGGCACAGATGAAAATTTGGCCAGCAGAACCAGAAAGGATGATGGAGTTGGCCAAGGTCTTCCCCAACCATCTTCTCACATTGTTCCCTGGTTTTGAGGCTAGGAATGCCAGCACCACTGTGACCGTTTTGGCCAACACAGAAGACACGGCTATTGAGAAAACAATGCTGAACACTGTTTGTCGGAGAAGACAAGTGGCTTTCCTTGGTTGTCCGATGAAAAAAAAGGAGGACAAGAAACAAAGCAAGAGGGAAACCAGGAGGATGAAGGAGAGGTCACGGTTGTTGGCTTTGACAATGGGAGTTTTTAGATATTTAATGAATATGATTAAAATGAATCCTGTGGTTAGGAACAAGAGTAGGGCAAAGGAGACCAGGATGATGCCCAGATGTTCTTCATAGGACAGGAAGGTTATTCTTTTCTGGATACACTGATTTCTCTTCTTGGTTGGATATTGATCATCTGGGCACTTGCTGCATTTTTCAGTATCTGAGAAAAACAGAAGATAATATTTCTTTTATATCTCTTTTCACCTTTCCAGAAAGATCTTCTTTGGATGTCAGATGATACTGACCAACCATGGCAGGTCCCAATATTGAAAATACAAATGAGGGCTGATTGATAATACTAAGTGTGACGTGGGAACGTCCCACAAACTTTACATCATATTGCGATGGTATGCCCCCTCAGAAGGTTCCCTGGAGCCCTACATGAAATACATTGCCCTGAGGGCATTGCTTCCCAATGGCTAAACTGTCTAGATATCCAGCCATAGGCTTTGCCACTCTAGTAACTGCTCATACGTAATTTAATTTTATTCATAATTGTACCATCATTCATATTATGCATTTTTGAAATAATTCACTGTTCTGGTGTTTTATATTTTGATACACATTTTCATTTGCCGTTTCTGCTAATTTTATGTATTAATGCTGTATTCTGTTACACCATACAAAATAAATAAATTAATTAGTTGGTTCTTTTCTCCCTGCTTTCTGTTAGGTCTGATTCCTTTTATTCTCAAAAGTGGAAATAAGGCTTCCCTCCCTTTTTTTAGAACCACAACTGTATTCCTTTTTTGTTGCTGTTATAACTGTTTGTATTTCATTATTTAATATCCAAGGAAATTGAAAGATAAGTAGAAAAGGGAAGTCACAATAGCCATCCAACCAAAGAAATCATGATGGTGGTTATGCTGAATCTGGGAATGTTAAACTGGCCTAAAAACAATATTTGTGTTTTACCTCTTAATCCATTATATGGAAAATTAAAGCTCTAAAAATAAAAGTGGCAGATTTTATCCCTAATAATGGTAAATTTAATTTATGTCCTTTCTTTCACACAGATAACCCCTCCACGTTTTCTATGGCAAGTCTTCTGTGTGTATTTCTCTCATCCCTTGAATCCACCTCCTTGGATCCCTGAATTAGATCTTTCGGCTTATATGGTTCCATGACCTTAATAAAGATTGACTGATTAATTAATCAGTCTTTTGGCCTGTAATATAAACTGGGTTTGGGTGAGCAAAAGCCATTGATCTGAAACCATTTCTCAATTTCAAAGAATGCAGATGTTCCTAAGAACATGGGAGGACAGTTCCAAACTGGCAAGAAAAGAGAATTTTCCTGTGATTCAAGTAATCTTGCACAATCCAGCGTGTTCTTCTATCTCTTCCTACTTCTTCCTTCAAGATCTTTTTCTTATTCCTCCCATTATGGAAGAAATTGGGCACCTTGAAAATTAAGAACCACAAAATTGTCAACCTTAGATGTGTCTCTTTTAAAATGCACATTGATCAAAATGTTGTGGATGAATCCAGTACCCTTTCCTCTGGTGAGACTCACCTTCCTGAGTGGAGATGGTCCCTTCTTGACAAGGAACACAATCATAGCAGCAAACTGGCTCTCCTTTCCGAGCCCGCTTGAAAAATCCGGGGCGACAATTTTCCACACATTTGGACTGAGGCAGAGACTAAGGAGAAAAAGAAGGAATGCCAAAAGAAGTATGTTTGAACTAACTATCAGTGAAAAATGGAGGTAGACATAAACATTAGTCAAGCAGTTGCTGGACTTCATTTAGGTAAATAAGAAAATTTTAATTAACTCTCAACATTGCAGGGAATACAACTACTGGCAGAGTCTTCATTTAGTTCCTTCCTTTTGCTTCTAGAATATCTCGTTGTAATACAGGACATTTCTACTTAATAAATTCTGGAGATAAGCAATTGAGAAAGGATTTAAGCATGAAGTGACAAATAGTGATTCCTCCACATGTTTGCATTAAAATGCATCCCTCCTTTCTTCATAAATCCGAGTATTTAAGGTATGATGCTTTAGTCATATTAAAGTTTAGAATGGAATTTATTCTGAAAGGCTTGTGAAAATTTTATCCTACTAAATTTATTAGAACAGAATAAAAATCTGGTGAAGAAAGAAACTTCTGATAGGTGGGATCTGGAAAAGTTTCTTCTGGACTATAGGTATCATTGCAAAGCCACCCCCATTTGAAAGTGATCCAGAACCACCACCCCATTAAAATATAAAAGAAAATTTCATTACAAATTAGGGCTGTTCAATAAACTTAGAGAGAGCTTGGGAAGGATTTCATGGATGAGGATCCTTAAGGGGAAAACAACTCAAGAAGCTTGGGAAATTTTGAAAAGTGAGATTATAAAAACCCAGTCTAGCACAATACCAACGAAGAAGAAAAATAACAGTTCTCAAAAGAAACCAGCATGACTTCTCTGATAAATGGAAAGACAAAAGTGATAAGTATAAAAAGTGAAAAGAGGGGCACATAAGTAAGGCAGAATATCAGCAAATAGCCCAAGCCTGCAAAGATGAAGTGAGGAAAGCTAAAGCTCAAAATGAACTAAGGCTTGCGACAAAAGTCAAAAATAACAAAAAAAAGCTTCTTTCAACATGTAAAAAAACAAAAAAAATGTTACGGAAATGATTGGTCCATTAGTGGAAGAAAGTGGCAAGAAGATGACAAACAACAGGGAGAAAGCAGAACTACTTAACTCATTTTTTGCATCCATCTTTACACAAAGGGAAAAAAAAAAGTCCAACCTATCAAAAACAGTACTGTAAAAAACAGATTAGAAACACAAGTTAAGATAGGGAAGAAAATGGTAAGTGAGCATCTGTCCACCCTAGACGAGTTCAAATTACCAGGAGCAGATGGATTACACCCCAAGGTTCTGAAGGAACTGGCAGATGTGATCTCAGAACCACTGAACTATACCTTTCAAAAAAGATCCTGGAGTACTGGGAAACTACCAGAGGACTGGAAAAGAGCTGATGGGAAAAATGCATCCAGGAAACTACAGACCTATCAGCCTGACCTCAGTAGCTGGGAAAATTCTAGAAAAGATAATGAAGCAACCAATCAGCAAACACCTAGAGGCAAACAAAGACATTATCAAAAGCCAACGTGGGTTTGTCAAAAATAGATCATGCCAGACAAATCTTATTGCATTCTTTGACCAGGTGACAAAATTAGTGGACCAGAGGAATTCTGTGGATATAATTTACTCGGACTTCAGTAAGGCATTTGATAAAGTACACCATAACCTACTACTTGATAAGATAGAAAAATGTGCGTTAGACAGCATCACCACCAAATGGATTTGGAGTTGGCTGTACTCAGTGTATGATCCTCAATGGAACTGCATCTACATGGAGGGAAGTATGTAGTGGGGTGCCCCAGGGCTCTGTTCTGGGCCCAGTGCTTTTCAACATTTCCATCAATTATTTGAAGGAGGGGATAGATGGGAAACTCATCAAATTTGCAGATGACACCAAGCTGGCAAGAATAGCCAACACTCCAGAAGATAAGCTTAAGATACAGAAGGATCTTGACAGACTTGAACATTGGGCACTATCTAACAAAATGAAATTCAGTGGTGAAAAAAGTAAGGTTCTGCAAGAACCGTTCATATAAGGAACGGTTGCGAGAATTGGGTATGTCTAGTTTAACGAAGAGAAGGACAAGGGGGGGACATGATAGCAGTATTCCAATATCTCAGGGGCTGCCATAAAGAAGAGGGAATTAAGTTATTTTCCAAAGCACCTGAAGGCAGGACAAGAAGCAACGGGTGGAAACTAATAAAGGAGAGAAGCAACCTAGAACTAAGGAGAAACTTCCTGACAGTGAGAACAATTAATCAGTGGAACAGCTTGCCTCCAGAAGCAGTAAATGCTCCAACACTTGAAGTTTTTAAGAATAGACTGGACAGCCATTTGTCCGAAATGGTGTAGGGTTTCCTGCCCGAGCAGGGGGTTGGACTAGATGACCTCCAAGGTCCCTTCCAACTTTACTATTATTATTATTATTATTATCATTCATCGCACAGTCAGCCAGATGTTCAGACTGGATTTGGCATTTTGTCTACCTATCGAGTCATTATTATTATTATTATTATTATTATTATTATAATAATAAAAACCAAATGTACAGGTGTAGAATAGGTAGTACCTTGCTCAATAGAAGTGACTGTGAGAGGGATCTCGGAGTCCTAGCGGACAATCACTTAAATATGAGCCAGCAGTGTGCTGCAGCTGCCAAAAAAGCCAACATAATGCTAGGCTGCATTAAGGGATAGAATCAAGATCACATGAAGTATTACTACCACTTTACAATGCCTTGGTAAGGCTATACTTGGAATACTGCATCCAGTTTTGATCACCTCGATGTAAAAAAGATGTTGAGACTTTAGAAAGAATACAGAGAAGAGCAACAAAGATGATTAGGAGACTGGAGGCTAAAACATATAAGGAACGATTGCTGGAATTGGGTATGTCTAGTTTAATGAAGAGAAGGACGAAGGGGGACATGATAGCAGTGTTCCTGTATCTCAGGGGCTGCCACAAAGAAGAGGGAGTCAAGCTATTCTCCAAAGCACCTGAAGGCAGGACAAGAAGCAACGGATGGTAACTAATCAAGGAGAGAAGCAACCTAGAACTAAGGAGAAACTTCCTGACAGTTAGAACAATTAACCAGTTGAACAACCTGCCTCCAGAAGCGGTGAATGATCCAATACTGGAAGCCATTTGTCTGAAATGGTATAGAGTTTCATGCCTGAGCAGAGGGTTGGAGTAGACAACCTCCAAGGTCCCTTCCAACTTTGTTGTTGTTGTTGTTGTTGTTGTTATTTTATGTGAACTGAAAGCCTTGGATCTTCTCCCTAGGAGCAGAAGACCTATTCTTCTGTCCCCATGGTATGGAAGACAAGTATGGAAAATTCTGCCCAGTATGATATGCTTAAGAATATAAACATGCCCAGCCATGGCAAGCTAAATTTGAATTCCGAAGCGTATTTCCCAATGGTATCAACAGGAAGTGTGTCCAGTCTTGATTAGAGTTATCCTTGCCTCTTTCGTCCCACTGGGAACTTGGACATTAGTCAAAAGACTTTCATTTTATTTTGCTAATTTTAGGCACGGAAGCAAGACTAGTTGATACCATGAGCACCAAAATCCCCAGCACTTGATGTTCCCTTTTTATAGAGTTTTATATAGATATCAGGTTGCACAGGAGACACAAAATGGTTATGATCAGTGTCCTAAAGAATCATCTTCCAGCATCCCATTTTGGACACAACTGAATCAATTTAAAACAGTGTTTCATATTATAGCATCTGAAGGACTTCTTGCCAATTGTATATATATAAGGAGATCAGCCTATTTTCCAAAGACCCTAAGGCAATGGTTCTCAACCTGTGGGTCGGGACCCCATTTGGGGCCGAACGACCATTTCACGGGGGTCGCCAAACAATGCAGTCTGCCATTTTTTCCCCTTTTCCTTAGCTATGCTACTCCCTTTTATTCTATTGGCTTTTGAAAGCCAATAGAATAGAGTCTCTTGAATAGAGTCTAATTCTATTGGCTTTCAAAAGCCAATAGGAATTGTCCAGGCTGTCTCTGCCCTGCTGAGCCCACCAAAAGTCCCATTCTGCAAACGGTGCTGCACCAGTTGAGTAGTCCTCGACTTACGACCAGTTGATTAGTCCCCGACTTACGACCGGTTGGGGGTCGCGGCATGAAAAAGTTTGAGAACCACTGCCCTAAGGCAAGACAAGAAACAACAGATAGAAACTAATCAAAGAGAGAAGCAACCTAGAACTAAGGAAATATATCCTGACAGTGAGAACAATCAACCAGTGTAGCAGCTTGCCTTCAGAAATTATGGGTGCTCCAATGCTGGAAGTTTTTAAGAAGAGATTGGAGAGCCACCTGTCTGAAATTCTGCTTGAGCAGGGGGTTGGACTAGAAGACCTCCAAGGTCCCTTTCAACTCTGATATTTATTCCACTCCACTTCATTCCATTCTACTCTCCACATTCAGTTCTCACTGAAGATCATTGTATTTGGTGAATAGCCACCCATCGTAAGGCTCTGAAAAATAAAGAAAAGACACCAATATTTCACCCACCTTGTTGAGCAACTTTAGCCGTGAAAGAGCATCTTGATTGATAGTAATTCTCTGTCTTTCAAAACTCCCCATTTGCTCTCTAATGGGATCCTCCCTGGAGAGAACTATCAAGCTTATGATGTTCAGATCTGCTGTTATATCCCCATTTTGGTCCAAGTACAGTTTCATGTGGGAAAGATTGTGAAACACATTCTTCTTCAGAAATGGATGGAACTAGAACAGAAATATCCAGGAATTTTAAAAGCAGAAAACTTGTTTTTTTTTTTAAAAAAACCCACATGGTCTTTTCACATTGGAATCTTTCTTCTACAGTTGTCTAATTTGCAAATGTCCTGAGTTGGCAAATAATTGATAAAATTGGTAAAACATGGGGAGCATTCTAGACTGGATCACAAATAAATTGAACAAGCGGCTTCTGGTTTGTTCTCGCAGCTCTGGCGGATGGGTGGGATGATCACTCCCTCTGCCGTCTGGATTTCTCCCACTGGGGGACCCTGAAAAGGGTCGAAAGTCACCCTGGAGGGGCAACAAGTGGGGAAGAGGACGTCCCGATTGATCGCTACATTAACAGAATTTTGCAATTCTGAAAGTACAAATTTCCTACCAATGTTTTTTTTTTTTCAGCCTGAATATTTAGACTAATCCTTTCTCTCACATTATACCATTGTGGGCTTCTCCCCTCTTATCCGATCCTTCCCTAGGCAGCATTGCTCCTCCCTGTCCGAAAAGTCATTCCCATTCCATTTCCTAAATAGATTACGGGAATGCTGATGATTTCAGTAAAACAATTTTTTGATGTGATTAGGAATCTAGTTAAGTGATGACTGGATGGTATGTGGATAAAAATTGTTTTACTCTTTTACTCTTTTATGTGGATAAAAATTGTTTTACTCTTGTACTCAATAATTTTCAGTGTTCCCCATAAAATGTGCTAGTTATAAATAGCATTTAGTTCTTGGTCATCTATTCTTCTATATTTTGTGTATTACAGAAAACTAGAGTTGACAAACCATGATTTTTGGATAAAATATTTATAACAATTCATAGACAAAACTATTTTGAGCTTATTTAAAAAGAAAAAAAAATTATGATTTCCTGATACAGATAAATGCATAAATAGAAAAATATCTGATTTTTAGCAACAATGTATGGCATGTCTTATAAGAAAAAAAGGACGGCAGCTTTAATACCAACATTTCATTCAGAGTTCATTTGTTCATTTTCTTATGTGTCTGTGTGGGTGTGTATGCTGGTCACTGATTATAATAAATTAGTAGTATGTTCATGATTGGATAATAAACATATGTCATTGGATGACAATGTATTAATAATGCACTGGAGAAAGGATGATGGAAATTATTAAGGTGACCAACTTTTTTATAATGAAAAGGAGGACACAAATAAATTGAAGAAAAAATATCGTAAATAAAAGAAACATTTTATTCATTGCAACAATAATACAGACAACTTGCATGTGCAAAGTTTGCCAGCCGGGTGTTTTGGCACGCTCAGCAGCAATTCCTATTGGCTTTCAAAAGCCAATAGTGGGAGTAGCACAGCTCATGCAAAGGTTGAAAAAAAACCATCAAAAAAAGGTGCCGGAACACCGTTCTGAGCGTTCTATGAGGGGAAAAAAAGCCCTGCAGGTTAGTCTTCAAACATCGAAAAGGAGGACATGAAGGAGGTCAGTTTTTGAGGGAGGACAGAACTTACAAAAGGAGGACTGTCCTCCCTAAAGGAGGACGGTTGGTCACCTTAAAATTATACTTGATAAGAATATTTGTGAAATGAGGAATGTCAAATTTACACAAGCCCAAAATTTACGGGAAAACTTTTATAAAATGTTTTACAGATGGCACCTTGATCCACAAAAAATGTCTCGTATGTATTCAAACTTGCAGCCTAAATGTTGGAGATGTGGTTGCTTGGACGCCACTTATTATCATATTTGGTGGCTATGCAAAAATATAAAAGCTTTTTGGATTAAGATATGGTGGAATATTCAAAGAATTTTCAAAAGAAGGATAAAATTTACTCCACAATTGTTTTTGCTGGGTATTGTTTCCGATTGTGACAGTAAAGAAACTATATTAATGTTAAATTTAATTACAGCGGCTAGGTTGTTAGTAGGGCAATGTTGGAAGAAGGAATCTTTGCCTACTTTGCAAGAATGGTTTTTTAAAGTTTCTTACTTAGCGGAAATGGCAAAGATTTCGGCTTTCTTGAAAGATCAATCGCAAGAGAAGTACCTTTTGGTATGGAAAAGATGGATAAATTTTATACAATACAAGTATGATATAAAAAATATTATTTAGCTTTCGAATAATTTATATTCAAAGTTTAAGATATTTTTAGATATTCTTTTTTTTCTATTTTTTTTCTTTTTCTTGTTTCTTTTCTTTTTCTCTTTCTGCTTTTTAAATATTGGTGTTAAAGTATTTTATAATTTGTTTAATTATTGTAACCAAATTTGTATATGGTTTATTTGTGTTTAAAATTTTTTCTTTTAAATTTTAATTAAGCCTGTATTCAGCTCTGGGAAGGCTGGGGGAGGGTTGGGGTGGGTTGGGAGGGTCTGGGCAAGGGAACTTTTTTGTAAAATTTTAAAAATTTTCAATAATAAAAAAAGAATATTTGTGAAAATAATCTCAAAATAGTCATTTGCAAACCAAATGTGAGTTGCGAGAGTTGATGCTCATGGAAAGAAGGCAAAAGCATCCATAAAAGGTTCAGGAGTGAATGCCCTGGTTTGGAGAGACACTAACTGAAGTACAAAGTCACTTTGCAGGCACCACACTTTGCACAAATATTGGATCAGTTATACAAAAAAGCAAGGAAGCCAAGGAAGAGAGCAAAGGAGCTGCTTTTAGCCTTGAGGAAAGGCAACAAGGAAAAGAGCCATACTGGTCAATGGGCAGTGGTGGGATTCAAATATGTGAATAACCGGTTCTCTGTATGGACGCCACTTCCGGAAGTCCATTCTGGGCCTGGGCAACAAAAAATTAGCTACCGGTTCTGCCAAAGTGGTATGAAACGGCTGAATCCCACCACTGCCTATGAGGTTGAAAACCAGAAGGAGTCTGGAATCACTTTTTCCAAATGATACAATTTCTTGGTTGGAGTAGGGAGGACACGACACTCTTCCAACAAGTGAAAAAAAATGTTCCATAGAACATTTTCTTATAACTCTGCTGTTATTCCACAATGTTGGACATGGAAAAATAAGCGCAATTACAAGACAGGAGATTCTGGCTGAATGAGGTGAAGAACATCCTAAAAGGAGGAAAAAATTTAGAACTGATCCAATGAGCCAGACAGGTTTAGTCTCCACTTCACTGATTAAAGGCCTGATTACAACATATGAAGAACGATTGCAGGAATTGGGTTTGACTAGTCTAGTTAAAAGAAGGACGAGGGGTGACATGATGGCAGTGTTCCAGTATTTGAGGGGCTGCCACAAAGAAGAGGAGGTCTACTTATTTTCCAAGGTATCAGAAGGCAAGACAAGAAGCAGCGGATGGAAACTAATCAAGGAGAGAAGCAACATGGAATGAAAGAGACGCTTCCTAATAGTGAGGACAATTAACCAGTGGAACAGCTTGTCTCCAGATGTTGTGGGTGCTTTAAACTGGAGGTTTTTAAGAAAAGACTGGACAGCCACTTGTCTGAAATGGTATAGGGCAGTGATGGTGAACCTTTTAGAGACCAAGTGCCCCAAAACTGGCCTTGCTCCATCCCCCTGCCCCGCCCCCGCTCTGCCCCCCTATCCCCTGCCCCGCCTGCCCACAGGACCTCTCATCGCATTCAGGGCCCACCGCAGATCACCCAGGCAGCCCAGCAGTGCTATGGGGGGCCACACCCTCTGCCCGTGCCCTGCAGCATCAACTGCATGATGGGGTGTGAGGGCAGAGTCTTGTCTGCCTGGCTGCCATGTCCTTGGCTGCGCTGCTTCGTGTGGGCCATGGTCGAGGGTGACTCTCCTTCAGGGGGGCTTCTGGAGAGGAGGGGGTTGCGGAGGGAGGCAAGGCTGGGGCAACGGCACGTGTGCCCACAGAGAGGGCTCCGAGTGCCGCCTCTGGCACCCATGCCATAGGTTCCCCACCACTGGTATAGGGTCTCCTGCTTGAGCAGGGGGCTGGACTAGAAGACCTCCAAGGTCCTTTCCAGCTCTGTTCAGATTCTGATTCTGTTTTAATGAAAAGGCCCAGAAGCCATCAATTGGAGAAGCTTTCACTGAGATTTCTGTAAAGACAAGGGGTTGCATTACATGGTCACGGGGTCTGCTTCAAATTTATGATCACAAAATTCTAAAATGCTAATCACCAATTCATAAAGATGGGAATTTATTTTAAAATGCTTATAAAATCAACACTGGTTTAATATCAAAGTATATATGTCTGTGGAACATTGTCCACAAGGGATTAGGTTGGCCAAACTTGTTGGCCTTTTGAAGCACAAGAAGGTTGAGGCGGTTTCCCTCCTCCTTTGTATTCCCTCTCCAAAGAAAGTACGTTTGATGGTTCATTGTTGGAACCCCATACCTGCCATGGCTGCAGCCTTTGAGCCCCCAGCCTGTCTTCTCCCTCTTTTCTTCTCCTCTTGGATACGGAGGAATAGGCAGCATTCAAGGTATGGGCCAGAGTGTTAATCAAGGTGTAAGCAACGCGGTTAGATCGGTTCCAGAACCTGCTTTTTTCCACTTTGGTTTTCAGTGGTGATTTCTGAGTACATCTTCTCCGGCCTTTGAGAGAAATGATGTCTTTTGAAAAAGAACAGCGAAAAGACTGATCTCCAAACTGTGGTTGCACAAAGAGATCTGGTTTGAAGGAACTGTTGTTTGTCCATTTTTTCCACTGAAAACCATAGGTCCAAACACTATGGACATATTTGAGGAATGTCTGCCTTTTTATTTGCCGCTCCCCAAAGCTTGCAATTATCCAGACTTTTTCTTCAATAGGTTCAGGCAAACCTTGAAGTGTTGAATGGAAAAGAAGAAGTCTGTCCTGAAGGGAAAAATATTCTGTAAAATGAACAAAGACATTAACTTGTCTCCACTGAGAGACTGCATCCCTGAAGGGTGCTGTTTTTCCAGCGGTTGAGAATTGTCGTGATATAACAACACAAATTCCATTCCTGACAAGCATGGGAGTAAAAGTCCTCATGAAATTCTCTCCCTTCTCCGTATCTAAAGTGAAGAGACCAATCAAGGTCCATCTGAAATGGAGGAGCAGTTGGACAGTTCCTCTATAGAGAATCCCTAATTTGGGGAGCATCTGATAGAAAAAAGGGAATTTACTTTTATCACTCAGAGCTTCTGAAGCAATGAAATGGATCTGAAAAAAGCAGTGAAAAATACGGTATTAGGATCACTTATTAGCTTTCAATAAATCTAAATTTTGTCATGAGTATATTATACTATTGTATTGTCGATTAGCCAGTAGACCATATCAAGATACAGAATATTAAACACAGAACATTAGCAAGACCAGAAAAATAAGAAACATATTAAGTAAGAATCAGAATAAAGAGTGCAAATCATATTTCTGTATCACTCCTACTTTTTTCTGCAACCACACCCACATTTGCAGATGTCAGCTGAACTTTTTTCTTCAAATAAAGAGCCATATTATATGGAAGTTTTAAATTCTATCCACAGAGGAAATATATTGTTTTAATAGAAGGATTGCAATAGGTCATTCATTTAATGTGCAGTCTAAGGTACTGATCTGTCTCTTTCTTCCACTATTGACATTGAAATAATAGATGTGCTAAGTCTTTTGTCTCTAGATTTCCAAAAATACAAATCATTAGCAGGGACTTGGTTAAATCTGATATGAACATGTGTTTATATGTTGTATATGTTATTGCATAAAACATATGAAACATATGAAGAATATATGAAGAATGGTTGCAGGAATTGGGTATGTCTAGTCAAGTGAAAAGAAGGAGTAGGGATGACATGATAGCAGTCTTCCAATATTGGAGGAGTTGCCACAAAGGAGGGGTGGATGAACCTATTCTCCAAAGCACCAGAAGGAAGACAAGAAGCAATGGATGGAAACTGATCAAGGAGAGAAGCAGCCTAGAGCTAACGAGAAACTTCCTAACAGTGAGAACGATTAACCAATGGGATAGATTTTCCTTCAGAGGTTGTGGGTGCTCCATCACTGGATGCTTTTTAAAAGAGACTGGACAGCCACTTGTCTGGAATGGTATAGGGGCTCCTGCTCCAGCAGGGGGTCCATATTTAACTGTTGAGTCAGAGTACTTATGTGAATACCATCCTAAGATAGGCAGCCATTTTTGTATTTACATATTTCACAATTTGGAAGAGGCATTATTAGACGCTCATCCACTTCAGTTTGCCAGACTTACTGACAATGACTATATCTTCCTCTCTTTGGTATCCCAGGTTCTTTCTACAGCCATCTTTTTAGCTTGTACTCCAGTTGTACAAGAGTGAGAGAGAGAGATCACATCTCTTAATATAATTTGTAACTTTCCCAGTCCAAGAGATCTTTAATCGAAATGTCCGTTCTAGCAGGCAGAATTTTGGGAGTCAGTCAATTTCCATAGCTTAAATTTTATACCAGTAATTATGTGCCCGGATTTTAGACAAGGAAAAAAAAAACCCTCTCCCAATTCAATTCTCAGCAGAAGCTGAAGGCCTTTTATTTACCTCCAAGCTACTTGTCAGATGGGATGATTGGGTTATTTCTAGTAATGATATATTTCAGGTCCAAAACTTCAGCTCTACATAAGAACATGGGGTAACCTTGACATCACACACTTTAATAAATGAGGGTGAAGAAGATGGATAGCTATGATTTGTTTTAAAATTATGTGCCCGGATTTTAGACAAAGAAGTAATTGTGAAATCCCAATTCAGCTCTCAGAGCACCAGCTGAGGTACTTTTATTCACCCCCAAGATATTTCTCAAACGATGCGATTGGCTGTATTCTAGTAGTGATACCCCAAACTTCAGATCGATATAAGAGCACGGGCAAATCTCAGCTTTATATAATTTATTAAATGCAGTTAAGTAAGATAAACAATTATGATTTTTTTAAAAAAAAATCTAATCTGAACATTTCCGTGTGCCTTTGCCCGAAGTGAGCTCCTGTGATGGTGAGGGAGTCAAGTTCCTGTCTCAGAGAAAAAGACCTCTAGATAAAGAATGGGGTTACTTACTTGAACAGGCATTTATGACTATGCTGTCATTTCCAAAGACCATAACTTTTGAGTCTGATTTGTTAATATGCATTAATAAGATATATTGGGTCCGCAAACCACTGTTTCCCCTGACTGACATATTGTGTAATTAGTTGGTTTGTGACAAAACCATTGTCAATAATAGCAATAGCACTTAGGCTTATATAACACTTCACAATGCTTTTTACAGCACTCTCTAAGCCAGCGGTTCTCAACCTGTGGGTCACGACCCCTTTGGGGGTCGAACGACCTTTTCACAGGGGTCGCCTAAGACCATCGGCAATATTTCCGATGGTCTTAGGAACCGAGATACCGCTCCTCTATCCGTCTTCGCACAGCTTTGAGCTGGGGGCCATTGTAGCGCCGGATTCACTTCCGTCGAGCATCTCCTAAGGGAGACTGCACTGCTTCGCGGCCCTTTCCATGGAGGAGGCTGAACTAAGCTCTGCCAGTGCTGTCGCCCTCTTCTCTCTCTCTCTCTCTCTCTCCCTCTCCCCACCTGGGTGCTTCTCCAACCAGGCTGGGCAGAGCCGGCGGAGTGGCCTTCCTGCCCCCTCTCCCTGGCCAGCTGGAGCCGGGCAGGCCGGTGACCTTTGGAAGTGAGGCGAGGACAGGTGAGGCGACTGAGCCCCAGGAGCGGTAGGTGAGTGGGCGGCGTCAGTGTGCGCTTGGAGACCACTTAGGGTTGGGGGTCACCACAACATGAGGAACTGTATTAAAGGGTCACGGCATTAGGAAGGTTGAGAACCACTGCTCTAAGCAGTTTACAGAGTCAGCCTATTGCCCCCAACAATTTGGATCCTCATTTTACTGACCCTGGAAGGATGGAAGGCTGAGTCAACCATGAAAGGGTCAGGATTGAACTGGCAATGAGCTGTGAATTTGCCTGGGTTATCTGTACCTAAAGCCCTCTTATTCTTTGTCTTTTTTTCAAAGGTACACTCTTTATCTGCCCATTCTGAATTCTACTCAAGAGGAACAAGATATTGTTTTAGCCATGGTATCTATTAGACTAATCAGGCTGTAATTATAATATATTTCTCATTAAATTTACATATATATGAATTACTATGGCCATCTTCCATTCAAGTGGGATATGGCAGCTATTATTTATTTGTGCAAAAGAACCAGTTAATAGAGGGTCCCACAGATTGGGATATTTCTTGAAATGTTCAACCAGTAAAACCTTTCCAGTAGCTTTATTGCTCTTCAAGTCCTTTATGATGAATTTGATCATGAACCATTAGAACAATTAACCAGTGGAACAACCGGCCTCCAGAAGCGGTGAATGCTCCAACATGTTTTTAAGAAGAGACTAGACAGCCATTTGTCCAAAATGGTATAGGGTTTCCTGCCTGAGCAAGATGACCTCCAAGGTCCTTCCAACTTTATTATTATTATTATTACTATTATTATTATTACCATTAGCAATAGCAATAGCACTTAGATGTATATAGAATAAAATAGTTTATTGGCCAAATGTGATTGGACACACAGGGAATTTGTCTCTATATACAAACAACAAGATAATACAATCAGTGTACATACAAACAAACAAACAACATGTGCATACAAACAACATGTGCATACAAACAAGTGTACATACAAACAAAAAGGTAATACAATCATAAGATGCCAAAAGGAGAAGGTAGTAGAAAAGATGAGAAGGATAATAATACTATAGCCATACTACATGGGTAAATATCCATAGATATAAGACATAACTGTGGTAATTAGGTATTCAAGCAGAGTGATGGCACAAAGGAAAAAAAGCTGTCTTTGTGTCTCGTTGTTTTGGCAGGGGAGGAGTTGAAACAATTTATGTCCATGATGTGAGGGGTCTGTATTTATTTTCTCAGCCTTTTTTCTGGCTCATGCAGTATATAGATCCTCAGTGGAAGTCAGGCTGGTTGCAATTGTTTTTTCTGCAGTCCTAACTATCTGCTGAAGTCTGTACCTGTCCTGTTTAGTTGCTGTACCATACCAGACAGTTATAGAAGTGTAAATGACAGACTCAACAATTCCTTTATAGAATTGTATCAGCAGCTCCTTGGGCAGTCTGAGCTTTCTGAGTTGATGCAGGAAGAACATTCTTTGTTGTGTCTTTGTAATGATGGTCGTAATATTAGGCATCCATTTCAAATTCTGGGAGATTATACAACCCAGAAGCTTGAAAGCCTCTCCTGTTAATACTGTGTTAGCTAATATTGTAAGAAGTGATAGAATATCCACTTTCATCTTCACAGGTTTAAATATGTTCATCTCCAGATTGTTCCAGCTTCACCACAGGATATATACTTCCCCAAAATGCTTTACAGCACTCTATGGGCAGTTTACAATGTCAGCATATTGCCCTCAACAATCTGTGTCCTTCATTTTACCAACCTCGAAAGGATGAAAGTCTGAATCAATTTTGAGCCCTGTCAGGATCAAACTCCAGATTGTGGGCAGAGTTTGTCTTACATATCTTATATATTATATGTCTTATAAACTTTAGATAAGACAAGCCGTTGGAATTCTTTTCATGAATCTGGGATTTGTACATCATTGAAAGTATCATTACTTTGACTAAGATGATAAAAAAATAAGTGCTTTCCATCAGTGTTTCTTGTGGTACAGAAGACCCTTTGATTGGACACAGAGTCTCTCCTTACCTTCACAAAGGTGCAGCAGAAGCCCCCAAAGCAATGGGGATGGTGTAATAAGATGTCATGGTTGCTTTGATGCTTTCTCCCTCCCCATTGTCAATCCCAACACTAGATAACATTCCTAGAGTTTTCATGGAAAAAAGCAGCTCTTGAATTCCATAGATATAGTTGGATGTATTGCTTACCCATCCTAACAATTCACTCACTTGACTAGAAAGAGAAGCACACATACAAACCTGTGGAATTTTGTATGGGGCTAGTAATGTTGACATCTGGATGGAGTTGTCTCTGTCATCTCCATCAAAAAAAGCCAAAAGATTGTCTTTCTTTCCACAGCTGTAGTTGGGAACATTGGCTTCTCCAGTCGAGAGCATGTCCAGCAAGGCATCTGAAGTGACAAAGGTGTTCAGATAGTTGTCATGGAGATTGTAGCCAAGTGTGAGATTGCGCAGGAGCTGAGAATTTTTATTGACCACTTGAATAGCAAAAATAAAGCGTAGGATTTTAGACTGATCGGAAGATATTGTACTGTAAAAAAAATGTTCATTTTACAATCACTATCACCACCATCATCAATGGCAAATTATATTTTACATATTTGTTATATTTTTGCTTGACTAATAAAAATAAAGCAAAAATAAAATAAAGCATAGCACTTTTGAATAAACCTTTGTAAAAATGATCATGTTATTACCATCATCAACAGAAGCAACAACATTCTTTTTTTCCCCAATCTAATCCACTTTGTCTCTTGAAGCCTACAGAGTCTTAAGCCAATACTCACCCATCTCCATTTAATTTTCATGAATGTTGGGAAGATGGAATTGACACAGTCCTCCATCTGGGTTAACAATCACAAATACAAATTCTTTGTGGCAGTACTAATTTTCATCTGCCCAGTAACCAGGGTTCAAAATAATTGAATAATTAAAGTAGAACCACTAAAAAAAGAAGAGGATGTTTCCAAAATGACTCAAAACCAATTCTCAAAATAGGTTATGCTGTATTTCTACAAGGATCAGGAGGTAAATATGAACAAGTTGTTATATTTGAAATGGGCTGGGCAGAATAACATTCAAATAATCACTAATTTAAATAAAACTCAGTATTCAAGGCATGAATTCAAGATTGAACGGGTAGAAGAAAATAATATGGACCTCTTTCAGATTTTTTTTTCCTGTCTCATCTTTGGATTTGAATCTCTTCCTCAAAATAAGACAAAGAAAGCATGGAAATCAAAATGATTCAGGAAAGCCTAAGGACAGGTGGAGAACAAAATGAGGGTGTTAGAATTATGAACAGTGCGTATGCAACTCCATTATCTTGAATGACTTACGAGTGAGACTGACTAGAAGGAGCTTCATTGAAAGGGAACATTATATTTGATATTTTTGTTGCAGTGGTGATAATACTAGTAAGATGGTCCCCTGGTCTATAATAGCTGCATGGTTTTTTTTCATCCTGGTACTCCAAAGTCAGGGGACATTTCATTCGATGATTGCTAGAGACTGGCAGAGACAACAGTAGCATTAGAAGCAGAGGCAGGAGGTCCATAATTCATGGGGATGAATCAATCCATGTCCCGTTTCTAAACAAGGAAGAAGAGTTGAAGAATTAGGAGCCCTCTCATAAGTGCCAGTGGCTTTCCTGATTCAGACAGAGACAAAGCAAACTTCACCTGGAAAGGAGAGAAGGGTACATTTAACAGCACAGTCCGTGCCAGTCCTAAAATTCATACAACACAGAGTGTAACCTGAAGCCTTTATCCTTTTCTGATGCAAGATCCCCTCCATGTTGCTTCAGTTTGATGTTTACCTCAAAGGCAGTCACTGGAGATGGAGAAGAAGACATCTCAAAGAGCAGGATGGTGATAATTACAGTGGCAAACAACTTTTCCTCTGGGGATCCTGAACTTCTTCTGGAGTACAGCACGTTAGTGAAAAATTACACATACACCCTTGAGGGCAGTGTTACATAGTGGTTATGGTCTGTCCTGTTAGGACATATCCAGAAAATGATGCTGCAGGAAGACACAGTATTTCAACATCTATGTTGTTGACCTCTGCTCTTCCTTCAACGTGGTATCTTTTCTCCAGAGACTGCTGGGTAAGGTCATCCAGAGCGATGGAGTTTGGTGCCACTCTAGGTTGAGGACACTGAATGGTTTTGAATGGTATCATTGAGTAAATATGGAGAAAAATATAGGGCAAATATTTTTTCCCTTGATACTAATTCATTGCCCCACCACCAAAAACCAGTTTGAAGGGACATGGTTTCCCTTCTTCTGGTTGTGTTTGGATGCACTTTATAATGGTGGGGCTCTTTGACCTTCACATCTCTGAGGCTGTGTGTGATTCCCCCTCCCATGACTGCCAAGAGCTTGAAAGGGGTGATTGGGTATGCCTGTGTTCCTGGTGTATCTGGGTCAGTTGTCAGAAAAATTATGTTTCTTGTTGCAAAGAAGGTACAGTGAAATTAGTGGATCAGAGGAATGCTGTGGACATAATTTACTTGGACTTCAGTAAGGCATTTGATAAAGTAGATCACAACCTACTACTTGACAAGATAGAAAAATGTGGGGTAGAAAGCATCACCACCAGATGGATCTGTAGCTGGCTGACCGACTGTACTCAGCAAGTGGTCCTCAATGGAACTGCATCTACATGGAGCGAAGTGTGTAGTGGGTGCCCCAGGGCTCCGTTCTGGGCCCAGTGCTCTTCAACATCTTCATCAACGATTTGGATGAGGGGATAGATGGGGAACTCATCAAATTTGCAGACGACACCAAGCTGGCAGGAATAGCCAACACTCCAGAAGACAGGCTTAAGATACAGAAGGAACTGGACAGAGTTGGACTTTGGGCACTATCTAACAAAATGAAATTCAATGGTGAAAAAAGCAAGGTTCTACATTTAGGCAAGAAAAACCAAATGCACAGGTATAGTATAGGGGGTACCTTGCTCAATAGTAGTAACTGTGAGAGGGACCTCGGAGTCCTAGTGGACAATCACCTAAATTTGAGCCAGCATTGTGCTGCAGCTGCCAAAAAGGCCAACACAGTACTTGGCTGCATTAACAGAGGGATAGAATCAAGATCACATGAAGTGTTAATACCACTTTACAATGCCTTGGTAAGGCCACACTTGGAATACTGCATCCAGGTTTGGTCACCATGATGTAAAAAAGATGTTGAGACTCTAGAAAGAGTACAGAGAAGAGCAACAAAGATGATTAGGGGACTGATGCATCCAGTTTCCTGCCTGAGCAGGGGGTTGGACTGGATGACCTCCAAGGTCCCTTCCAACTTTATTATTATTATTATTATTATTATTATTATTATTATTATTATTATTATTATTATTATTATTATTATTATTATATTTGTAGCAGAGCTGGGGAGAGATTGGGGCCAGCTGAGAGGCTTTGTTGGAGCCCTGCCGATGAGGCAGGGAAGTGAGAAGCTCCGGCAGCCGCTGTTCGTCTGGTGGTGGGCGTGTCCCTTGGGAGGGATCAAAAAGGAGGAAGTTGACTGAGGGGAGGAAAAAGAAATGGAAGGTGGCGATTCTTGGAGGTTGGGTGAAGAAAGAGGGATGAAGAGAGAGAGAGAGAGAGAGAGAGAGAGAGAGAGAGAGAGAGAGAGAGGGAGAGAGAGGGAGAGAGAGAGAGAGAGTAGCTTGCTGGAGTTCTTTCCGTTAAAAACAAGCCGGGAGCCGGGAGGGGGCGGGGCCAGCTGCCAGGAAGAACGGGTGTGTTGGATGATTCTCTGAAGCATCTAACCCCGTTCCCGACTGTTTGACAGATCCTTTGGGGTCCCTAGTTCCCTGGAGGGGGACTGGGAACAACAAGGCGCCCTGGGGAGTGGATTCAGGCGGCAGCCAGGAGCCACGAACCCAGGAGAAGCTTTGACAAGTCAAGCGGAGAAGGGGAAACGGCCGACAATGGCGACAGTGAAGAAATGACAGCAGTCAGCTGGCCGAAGCTTAGCGGTGGAAAAGCTGGACGGTGACATGACAGTTCCAGTCAAATTCATCTGAGCAGAGATTCTGACTACAAGGGATCCGGTGTGAGATCGTACTGGAGGATTTCGCTTGAAACTTACTGACTTTAGTAGCCTACAAGAGGGGAGGAGGGATTTCCCTCGCTCCTGGAAAAGCGGCGAAAAGGAAGGTTTGGCTAAAAAGGCTTGCCTGCTTACCTGCTACGTTGGCTGGATTTGTGGAGAAGAGAAAAGGGGCGTCCTCCTTCTTCCCCTACTCCAGAGACTGAAATTTAGCCCTGGAAGGCTAGCTACTCTAAGGCACAAGGGAGATCGCTTGGAAGAAAAAAAACGGAGGTAGACATTTTGGAATGAATAGACAAATTTAATACCAGAGACAATATTAATACCAGAGACAATATTAGAGTGACACCTGCTGGTTAAATCGAGAATTGCTGTAAGAGTGGGAAGGGAAAAACTACTAGAGAAAGAGACTGTGTAGCAAATTTGCCCTTGCCTTGTAATGTTAAGAACTTCTTGATTCTTAGTAACAACTTTGATACTCTGGAAAACATTTTAACAATTGTAAATAAGTGGGGAGGTTGGTTTGGAAAATTGAAAAAAATGTCTAGTACTCCAAATCTTACAAGGGCTGGAATAGGGAGAAAGCAGACATTTCAAACTACATTGCTGGAACCAGGTTCTGTTAGGCAAAGATCACTAGAAGAAATGGCTCAAAAAGATAGGGCAAACCCACTTAAAGACTTGCAACAAATGCTGCAATCAATGCAAGAGTTAATGTGTAAAAACCATGAAGATCTGAAAAAAGAAATAGGTGAAATAAGGAATGATACAGGTGAACTTAAAGATAAAATTAAATCTATGGATGGGAAATTTGAATCCTTCCACCACCAACTTATGAAAAATGAACAAAAACTAGTAGAAATGGAGGAAAGGATGGATAAAGAAGAGCAGAGAGTGGATGAAATGAATGAAAGGCTAATTCAAGCCAATAAAGAATTAGAAACCACAGTTATTTCTTTGGAACTTGAGAAGGCTGCTCATTATCTACGGTTTCAAAATGTAGGAGAGATGAAAGGTGAAGACCTCCCAGTAATAATGTCAGATATTCTAGCAGGAGCGTTGGGGTCTACAAGAGAGGAGATGGCCAATGAGATAGATGAAACCTATAGAATACACACAAATTACGCAAGACGACACAATCTTCCCAGAGAAGTGCACATTAGGTTTATTAAGAAATCAGTTAGGGATGAAATTCTTTTCAGATTCAGAGATGATACACTGGAATATCGAGGTAAACAGCTGATTGTACTTAAACAAGTGCCCAAAAGAGTGAGAGACCTGCGAAGGCCTTACCAATACATAACTTCCAAACTGATAAGGAAAAATATTAATTTTAGATGGCTAACTCCGGAAGGAATTCTGGTAACATGGCAGGAGAAAAAGTTTCGCCTAGACTCAATAGAAAAAGCAGAGGAATTCTACAGGGAAAACTTTGGTAGTAAGGAAGATTTAGTCGAAAGAGAAACAAGAGAGGAAGGAGAGACACTGGTGCAAGCCATTGAAGCTAGAGGTAAAAGAGTTGAGCTTCGAGAGGACACTGATGAAGGGAAAAATGAAGAAAAGCAGGAGGTGAGTAGGTTTAAGGAAATTAAAGAGGCTAGACCAATAAGATCAACAGTGGAAAGAGGGAAGGATTTACAAACTCAAGTGTCTAGACCAGCAATAGTAACTAGATCTAAACATAGATAAGGAGGGGAAGAAATGTGTTGAATCTGTATCTATCAACGTTAATGGCCTCAACTCTCCAACAAAAAGGAAGAAGTTTTTCAATAGGCTCAATAAGATGAATTTAGATATAATAATGTTACAAGAAGTCCACATTAAAAAACAACATCAATATTTATTAAATTGTCCTAAACTGGGGAATATGTTCGCAGCACTTTCGCAATATAAGAAAGGAGGTGTGGTAGTATATATTAAACAAGAAATTGTGGCTAAGCAAATTTATAAGGACGAAGATGGCAGAATTCTAATTGTGGAAGTAATTTTGAATAAAACCAAAATTCTTTTGGTTGGAATTTATGCCCCGAATGAGGGGCAAAAACATTTCTATAAAAAACTCTACAACATTATTAGCCAATTGGAACATGATAGCATTTGTATAATGGGTGACTATAATGCAATTGTGGATAATAATCTAGATTATAAATGTGGAAAGAATAGAAAAAGAATTAGAGGAACAATATCTGATATTTTCTTTAAAATGGTAGATGAGTTTAATATACAGGATATTTGGAGAGAAAGGAATCCTGGGAAAAAACAGTTTACTTTTTATTCTGGACGTCATCAATCTTGGTCCAGAATTGATATGGTGTGGATGTCAGCTGACTTAAATTTAGAAGTAGAGGAGATTATGATTGATACAAATACCTGGGCTGATCACAATCCGATTAGAATTAAATGGAAGGGGCAAAAAAACACGAGGAGATGGACTCTAAAAAGGGCAATCTTAAATCATAAAGAATTCAAATCAAAATTAGAAGAACAATTGGATCTGTTTTTTAAGTCAAACAAGAAGGAGGATACAAACTGCCAAAATTTATGGGATACAACCAAAGCCTACATGAGAGGCGTTGTAATTTCTTATATGGCTAGGCAACACAAAATCAAAACACAACGCCAAAGACAACTGGAAGAAGAACTACGTAAAGTTGAGGATAACCTGCAAAATGAACCACAAAGATGTGATTTGAAACAACAGATTGATTTAATTAAACATAAGATGGATATTATTACGAAGGAAGATCTAGGACAGCAGATAAAACGTACTAAACAAAATTTCTTTGAAAATGCTAATAAACCAGGGAGATGGTTGGCTTATAAAATCAAAAAACACAATAATAAGCAGAGAGTTACCAACCTTTATAACGCCAAAGGTGATATGGTGTGCCAGAACGAAGGAAAAAAGCTAGTGGCATATGAGTTTTACAAGAATTTATATAAGGACGACGAAAAGAGAAATAACCATGACATAGTACAGTATTTACAACTAGTCGATTTACCCAAGGTGCCAGAAGAATTTAAAACTCTCCTAAATAAAGAGATAACACATTTAGAACTCTCGGTCGCAATTAAGAAACAGAAGAATAATAAAACACCTGGGCCAGATGGTATACCTGCAGAAATGTATAAAATTGCACAAGAATCTTTAAGCCCAATGCTGTTGGACTTATTTAACGAGGTTTTAACCCAAGCTAAAATACCAGCTTCATGGGAAGAAGCCTTCCTCACGTTGATTCCTAAAGAAAACACCAATCTGACACAAATTAAGAACTATAGACCCATTTCTCTTTTGAATTCAGATTACAAAATTTTCATGGCAATAATGGCACAAAGATTGGAAAGGTTCTTAGTGGATTTTATACATATTGATCAAAACGGCTTTCTATCTAAAAGATATATAAGAAACAATATTAGGACTGTTTTGGACATATTGGAATATTATGAAGTACATAATGAAAAGCAAATGTGTTTAATTTTTCTTGATGCCCAAAAAGCATTCGACAATGTAAAATGGGATTTTATGTTTAATCAATTATTGTATATGGACTTTGGGGAAAATTTCTTAAATATGTTTAAATCAGTTTACTCTAAGCAGGTGGCCAAAGTAATAATCAATGGAGAACTGACTGAGAGTTTCCAAATGCAAAAAGGCACAAGGCAAGGCTGCCCACTATCACCATTGTTATTTATATTATCTCTTGAGGTATTAACTAGAGCAATCCGGCAAGATGAACAGATCCAAGGTCTAGAAATCAAGAAAGAGACATTTAAAATACAAGCCTTTGCAGATGATTTAGTTTTTATTATTGAAGAACCACTACAATCAGGGATTAGACTGATGGAAACATTGAATAGATACGGGGAAATAGCAGGTTTAAAAATAAATAAAGAAAAAACTAAAATGCTTGTCAAAAATATGACTAAAATACAGAAAAATGAATTGGTTGACAGAATTGGTGTTCAAATTACAAATAAAATTAGATATTTAGGGATACAACTGACTGCCAAATGCGCTACGCTTAAAAGGGATAACTATGATAAGTTAATAGAACAGATTCAAAAGGACTTTGATATTTGGACTAACCTACAGCTCTCTTTTATGGGCAGAATTGCGGTGATTAAAATGAATGTGTTGCCAAAAATCTTATTTTTGTTCCAATGTATACCTATAAAATTGGACAAGAAATTTTTTCAAAATTTGAACAAAATGATGCGTAAATTCATCTGGCAAGGAAAAAGAGCAAGGATTAAATTAAAATTACTACAGGACTTAAAGGAAAGGGGGGGATTTGGTCTTCCAGACTTGGAGAAATATTACCAGGCCGCAGCATTAGTATGGGTAAGAGATTGGATATTACTAAAAAATAGGAGACTATTGTGTCTGGAGGGCCATGACCTACAAATAGGATGGCATGCCATATTATGGGATCATAAATATAAAGTACATAAATATTTTCGAAGTCACTATATTAGGCAAGCTCTTATTGATGTATGGACAAAAATTTGGCAACCAAATTATACCCAAGTACCTAGTTGGATCTCACCATTAGAAATATATGTACACCCAAAATTTACTCAATTAGACAAGATCATAACATATAAAAATATCTTAGATGAAAGAGGGGAATTGAAATCCAGGAAAACCATCCACGATGAAGGGATAGAATTAGAATGGTGGGCATACCTGCAACTGCAGGCAAGATATCGGAAAGACAAAAAAGAGTTAGGCATTAAATTAGAACCAATAGAATTGGATAAAATAATTTTGGGGTCGGAGGATAAAATGATTAAAAAATTATACTACTATTTGCTAGATCAGGCAACGTACGAGGAACAAGTAAAAGTGACTATGTTGAATTGGAGTAAGGATTTTGGTCTTAATTTTGATCTGCATATATGGCAAGAACTATGGGCAAGAAACAAGAAGCTTACTTTGGCCACCTCTTACAAAGAGAACCTTTACAAAATGTTTTATAGATGGCATCTCCCACCCACAAGATTGTCTAAAATGTATACCAATGTCTCCCCTAAATGTTGGAAATGTAATTTGAAAAGTGGAACTTACTATCATATGTGGTGGGAATGCACGCGAGCTTGTGATTTTTGGAACAGGATTAAAACATGGTTGGAGGAAATATTAGAGCAAGCGGTAGAACCAAAACCAGAACTCTTTCTATTAGGTTTAACTACGCAAAAACATGACAAAGGCGTATTTTATTTAATGCTACACATTTTAACGGCCTCCAGGCTGGTTTTTGCTCAAAATTGGAGGAACAAGGAAACCCCAACGGAAGAAGAGATCCTGCATAAAATTCTAATATGTGCTGAGATGGACAGGCTTACAATGATTATGAAAGACAAAACGGAACACGAATACTTCGAAATCTGGGGCAAATTTTACCGCTGGTATGAATTAAGAACTGCTCGGACTTCAAACTAATGGTAGAATTAAAAGATATACATAACTGTACATATAATTGTATATATAATTGTATTGTATAAAAGATGAAGTTTATATAGAGGTTAAGAACAATGTATAAAATTTTTGTACTATGATAGGAACTGATAGAAAAATTCACTCTGGAATGTCATGTTTGTCCATTGTTGTTTTAATTGTATTATGAATAAAAATGGAAAAAAAAAAAAACAAGCCGGGAGAAGAGGGAGAGAGAGAGAGAGTAAGAAAGTGAGGGTTTTTGTGTCCTTTTTTCTTGCTTCATTGTGGGTAAGGCAGGTGGAGGGAGTGGGGAGCTGAAGTTTTTATCATTTTCTTCGTTGTGGCAAGCCAGACGAAGAGTGGGAGAGAGGGTAGGTCGGGGGATTGTTATTTCTTTTCCTTCGTTGGGGCAAGCTAGGCGGAGGGAGAGGGAGGGAAGAGTTTGACTGGGTGTAATGTAATTTTTTAATAGGGAAGAGTTAGAGGGAGGGGGGGCATAGGGAGGTTTTTTTGTATGATCAGCTGGAAGAGGCAAAGGGGACAGAGAAGGGGAGGATTACGTAGAGAGAGGGCAGAGAGAGATGAGGAGAGTGGAGAAGGAAGGTCCCTGTGAGCTCCAGAGAGAGATTGACTACCATCGTCGTACGCCAGCTGCTGTTACGAGGGACTGACCATCATCGTCTTATGCAAGCTTCTGTTACCAGGAACTGACTACCATCATTGTACGCCGGCTGCTGTTATCAGGGACTGATGACCATTGTCACATGCAAGTTGCTGTTACCAGGGATGGACTACCATCGTCCCGTGTAAGCTCTTACTGCTTGGGATCGACCATCATTATTCCACGTGAGTGACCGCTGAGAGAGATCGATCATCACTGCCCCAAGTGAGTGGCTGCCAACCGTGACTGAGTATCACCGTACTACGTGCCCCTGTCAAGCAGAGGTGCCAAAGTGAGAGATGGTTTGGACTGGCAGCCAGGGTCAAGAGGAGGCCAGGAGGGCCTGGACTTCAGAGGTCCCTATGGGGGTGGTGCTATATATTTATAAAATTTATCTGGCTATCTATTTCAGACTAAGTGACTCTTGGTGGCATACAATTAAACCAACAATTAAACATTAAAACAATGAGATATAAACGCTAAGAAAGCAAGAGAGGAGTACATCAAGATGCTACCTATCATGCAACCAGCAGACAGGGCCCTTGTAACTAGGGGATCTCTAAGACTGTCAAAAACACCCCGCATTGTTAGGAATTTCTAGAAGGCCTCACACTTTGGAGGTGGTTTTATTTTCAAGAAAAAGTCATAGAGAAAGTGATCATGTTCATACAGATTTAGAGTTTCATATTCAAGACACTTCAGGCAAAAGACTCCTTCTCTTTGGAGAGTCTTAATATTACTATCTTATTACTTAGCTTGATCATCCATGGCTGCATGACAATTTTAATTATTAATTGGTTTATTTAGCTATTTCATGATTATGTTGGAATTTAATTTCATTAATCTTATGCTCTTCATATGTTTATTTCCTTCTGTTTTAAATGACCTTAATTTTTACATTGGTGCAAAGGAAGAATACAAAAGCTCAATAACTGCAATGAAAAAATTAAATGTTCTGAGCTGAAGAAACAATTTCACAATCATTTCCGCACTTTTATCATTAGATGTTCCTTAGTGTTTAGATCTGGCTTCAGGATAATAATGTAGCATTTGGGGAAGAAGATACAACCCAGCAGTCCAGCACTGGAGGTCAAAATGGAGAAGATCTGCACAATCACCATGGACTTTCCTTTGGTGCTCAGGTAAGTGGGCAGGAAGGAGACCCAGACACTGCAGAAGACCAGCATGCTGAAGGTGATCAGCTTGGCTTCGTTGAAGGCTCCAGGCAGATCCCTGGCCAGGAAAGCTACAGTGAAGCAAATGGCAGCTAGGAAACACATATAGCCAAGGACAAGATAAAACATGGTGTCAGAGCCTTCATTGCATTGAAGGATGATATCTCCAGGTTGGGAGTGTAAGTCAGAGTCAGGGAATGGGGGAGAAATTCCCAGCCATAAGGCACAGATGAAAATTTGGCCAGCAGAACCAGAAAGGATGATGGAGTTGGCCAAGGTCTTCCCCAACCATCTTCTCACATTGTTCCCTGGTTTTGAGGCTAGGAATGCCAGCACCACTGTGACCGTTTTGGCCAACACAGAAGACACGGCTATTGAGAAAACAATGCTGAACACTGTTTGTCGGAGAAGACAGGTGGCTTTCCTTGGTTGTCCGATGAAAAAAAAGGAGGACAAGAAACAAAGCAAGAGGGAAACCAGGAGGATGAAGGAGAGGTCACGGTTGTTGGCTTTGACAATGGGAGTTTCTAGATATTTAATGAATATGATTAAAATGAATCCATTGGTTAGGAACAAGAGTAGGGCAGAGGAGACCAGGATGATGCCCAGATGTTCTTCATAGGACAGGAAGGTTATTCTTTTCTGGATACACTGAATTCTCTTCTTGGTTGGATATTGATCATCTGGGCACTTGCTGCATTTTTCAGTATCTGAGAAAAACAGAAGATAATATTTCTTTTATATCTCTTTTCACCTTTCCAGAAAGATCTTCTTTGGATGTCAGATGATACTGACCAACCATGGCAGGTCCCAATATTGAAAATACAAATGAGGGCTGATTGATAATACTAAGTGTGACGTGGGAACGTCCCACAAACTTTACATCATATTGGGATGGTATGCCCCCTCAGAAGGTTCCCTGGATCCCTGCATGAAATACATTTCCCTGAGGGCATTGCTGCCCAATGGCTAAACTATCTAGATATCCAGCCATAGGCTTTGCCACTCTAGTAACTGCTCATACGTAATTTAATTTTATTCATAATTGTCCCCATCATTCATATTATGCATTTTTGAAATAATTCACTGTTCTGGTGTTTTATATTTTGATACACATTTTCATTTGATGTTTCTGCTAATTTTATGTATTAATGCTGTATTCTGTTACACCATACAAAATAAATAAATTAATTAGTTGGTTCTTTTCTCCCTGCTTTCTGTTAGATCTGGTTCCTTTTATTCCCAAAAGTGAAAATAAGGCTTCCCCCCTCTTTTTTAGAACAACTGTATTCCTTTTTTGTTGCTGTTATAACTGTTTGTATTTCATTATTTAATATCCAAGGAAATTGAAAGATAAGAAGAAAAGGGAAGTCACAATAGCCATCCAACCAAGGAAATCATGAGGGTGGTTATGCTGAATCTGGGAATGTTAAACTGGCCTAAAAACAATATTTGTGTTTTACCTCTTAATCCATTATATGGAAAATTAAAGCTCTAAAAGTAAAAGTGGCAGATTTTACCCCTAATAATGGTAAGTTTAATTTATGTCCTTTCTTTCACACAGATAACCCCTCCACGTTTTCTATGGCAAGTCTTCTGTGTGTATTTCTCTCATCCCTTGAATCCACCTCCTTGGATCCCTGAATTAGATCTTTCAGCTTATGTGGTTCCATGACCTTAATAAAGATTGACTGATTAATTAATCAGTCTTTTGGCCTGTAATATAAACTGGGTTTGGGTGAGCAAAAGCCATTGATCTGAAACCATTTCTCAATTTCAAAGAATGCAGATATTCCTAAGAACATGGGAGGACAGTTCCAAACTGGCAAGAAAAGAGAATTTTCCTGTGATGCAAGTAATCTTGCACAATCCAGCGTGTTCTTCTATCTCTTCCTACTTCTTCCTTCAAGATCTTTTCCTTATTCCTCCCATTATGGAAGAAATTGGGCACCTTGAAAATTAAGAACCACAAAATTGTCAACCTTAGATGTGTCTCTTTTAAAATGCACATTGATCAAAATGTTGTGGATGAATCAGTACCCTTTCCTCTGGTGTGACTCACCTTCCTGAGTGGAGATGGTCCCTTCTGGACAAGGAACACAATCATAGCAGCAAACTGGCTCTCCTTTCCGAGCCCGCTTGAAAAATCCGGGGCGACAATTTTCCACACATTTGGACTGAGGCAGAGACTAAGGAGAAAAAGAAGGAATGCCAAAAGAAGTATGTTTGAACTAACTATCAGTGAAAAATGGAGGTAGACATAAACATTAGTCAAGCAGTTGCTGGACTTCATTTAGGTAAATAAGAAAATTTTAATTAACTCTCAACATTGCAGGGAATACAACTACTGGCAGAGTCTTCATTTAGTTCCTTCCTTTTGCTTCTAGAATATCTCGTTGTAATACAGGACATTTCTACTTAATAAATTCTGGAGAGAAGCAATTGAGAAAAGATTTAAGCATGAAGTGACAAATAGTGGTTCCTCCACATGTTTGCATTAAAATGCATCCCTCCTTTCTTCATAAAGCCGAGTATTTAAAGTATGATGCTTAAGTCATATTAAAGTTTAGAATGGAATTTATTCTGAAAGGCTTGTGAAAATTTTATCCTACTAAATTTATTAGAACAGAATAAAAATCTGTTGAAGAAAGAAACTTCTGATAGGTGGGATCTGGAAAAGTTTCTTCTGGACTATAGGTATCATTGCAAAGCCACCCCCATTTGAAAGTGATCCAGAACCACCACTTCCAGTTAAAATATAAAGGAAAATTTCATTACAGATTAGGGCTGTTCAGTAAACTTAGAGAGAGCTTGGGAAGGATTTCATGGATGAGGATCCTCAAAGGGAAAACAACTCAAGAAGCTTGGGAAATTTTGAAAAGTGAGATTATAAAAGCCCAGATTAACACAATACCAATGAAGAAGAAAAATAACAGTTCTCAAAAGAAAGCAGCATGGCTTCTCTGATAAATGGAAAGACAAAAAGGAGAAGTATAAAAAGTGGAAAGAGGGCACATAACTAAGGCAGAATATCAGCAAATAGCCCAAGCCTGCAAAGATGAAGTGAGGAAAGCTAAAGCTCACAATGAACTAAGGCTTGCGACAAAAGTCAAAAATAACAAAAAAAAGCTTCTTTCAACATGTAAAAAAACAAGAAAAACGTTAAGGAAATGATTGGTCCATTAGTGGAAGAAAGTGGCAAGAAGATGACAAGCCACAGGGAGAAAGCAGAACTACTTAACTCATTTTTTGCATCCATCTTTACACAAAGGGAAAAAAAAGTCCAACCTATCAAAAACAGTACTGTAAAAAACAGATTAGAAACACAAGTTAAGATAGGCAAGAAAATGGTAAGTGAGCACCTGTCCACCCTAGACGAGTTCAAATTACCAGGAGCAGATGGATTACACCCCAAGGTTCTGAAGGAACTGGCAGATGTGATCTCAGAACCATTGAACTATACCTTTGAAAAAAGATCCTGGAGCATTGGGAAACTACCAGAGGACTGGAAAAGAGCTGATGGGAAAAATGCATCCAGGAAACTACAGACCTATCAGCCTGACCTCAGTAGCTGGGAAAATTCTAGAAAAGATAATGAAGCAACCAATCAACAAACACCTAGAGGCAAACAAAGACATTATCAAAAGCCAACGTGGGTTTGTCAAAAATAGATCATGCCAGACAAATCTTATTTCATTCTTTGACCAGGTGACAAAATCAGTGGACCAGAGGAATTCTGTGGATATAATTTACTTGGACTTCAGTAAGGCATTTGATAAAGTAGATCATAACCTACTACTTGATAAGATAGAAAAATGTGCGTTAGACAGCATCACCACCAGATGGATTCGTAGCTGGCTGACTGGCTGTACTCAGCGTGTGGTCCTCAATGGAACTGCATCTACATGGAGGGAAGTATGTAGTGGGATGCCCCAGGGCTCTGTTCTGGGCCCAGTGCTCTTCAACATATCCATCAATTATTTGGATGAGGGGATAGATGGGAAACTCATCAAATCTGTAGATGACACCAAGCTGGCAAGAATAGCCAACACTCCAGAAGATAAGCTTAAGATACAGAAGGATCTTGAGAGACTTGAACATTGGGCAATATCTAAGAAAATGAAATTCAATGGTGAATAAAGTAAGGTTCTGCAAGAAAAACCAAATGTACAGGTGTAGAATAGGTGGTACCTTGCTCAATAGAATTGACTGTGAGAGTCCTAGTGGACAATCACTTAAATATGAGCCAGCAGTGTGCTGCAGCTGCCAAAAAAGCCAACATAATGCTAGGCTGCATTAAGGGATAGAATCAAGATCACATGAAGTATTACTACCACTTTACAATGCCTTGGTAAGGCTACACTTGGAATACTGTATCCAGCTTTGGTCCCCACGATGTAAAAAAGATGTTGAGACTTTAGAAAGAATACAGAGAAGAGTAACAAAGATGATTAGGAGACTGGAGGCTAAAACATATAAGGAACGATTGCTGGAATTGGATATGTCTGGTTTAATCAAGAAAAGGACGAGGAGGGGACATGATAGCAGTGTTCCAGTATCTCAGGGGCTGCCACAAAGAAGAGGGAGTCAAGCTATTCTCCAAAGCACCTAAAGGCAGGACAAGAAGCAACGGATGGAAACTAATGAAGGAGAGAAGCAACCTAGAACTAAGGAGAAACTTCCTGACAGTTAGAACAATTAACCAGTGGAACAACCTGCCTCCAGAAGCAGTGAATGCTCCAACACTGAAAGTTTTTAAGAAGAGACTGGACAGCCATTTCTCTGAAGTGGTACAGAGTTTCATGCCTGAGCAGGGGGTTGGACTAGATGACCTCCAAGATCCCTTCCAACTTTGTGGTTGTTGTTGTTGTTGTTATTATTATTATTATTATTATTATTATTTCATGTTAACTGAAAGCCTTGGATCTTCTCCCTAGGAGCAGAAGACCCATTCTTCTGTCCCCATGGTATGAAAGACAAGTATGGAAAATTCTGCCGAGTATGATATGTTTAAGAATATAAACTTGCTGAACCATGGCAAGCTAAATTTGAATTCCGCAGCATATTTCCCAATGGTATCAACAGGAAGTGTTTCTAGTCTTGATTAGAGTTATCCTTGCCTCTTTCATCCCATTGGGAACTTGGACATTAGTCAAAAGACTTTCATTCTATTTTGCTAATTTTAGGCACGGAAGCAAGACTAGTTGATATCATGAGCATCAAAATCCCCAGAACTTGATGTTCCCTTTTTATACAGTTTTATACAGATATCAGGTTGCACAGGAGACACAAAATGGTCATGATCAGTGTCCTAAAGAATCATCTTCCAGCATCCCATTTTGGACACAACTGAATCAATTTAAAACAGTGTTTCATATTATAGCATCTGAAGGACTTCTTGCCAATTGTATATATAAGGGGGGGTCAGCCTATTTTCCAAAGACCCTAAGGCAAGACAAGAAACAACAGATAGAAACTAATCAAAGAGAGAATCAACCTAGAACTAAGGAAAAATATCCTGACAGTGAGAACAATCAACCAGTGTAACAGCTTGCCTTTAGAAATTATGGGTGCTCCAATGCTGGAAGTTTTTAAGAAGAGATTGGAGAGCTACCTGTCTGAAATTCTGCTTGAGCAGGGGGTTGGACTAGAAGATCTCCAAGGTCCCTTTCAACTCTGATATTTATTCCACTCCACTCCATTCCATTCTACTCTCCACATTCAGTTCTCACTGAAGATCACTGTATTTGGTGAATAGCCACCCATCGTAAGGCTCTGAAAAATAGAGAAAAGACACCAATATTTCACCCACCTTGTTGAGCAACTTTAGCCGTGAAAGAGCATCTTGATTGATAGTAATTCTCTGTCTTTCAAAACTCCCCATTTGCTCTCTAATAGGATCCTTCCTGGAGAGAACTATCAAGCTTATGATGTTTAGATCTGCTGCTATATCCCCATTTTGGTCCAAGTACAGTTTCATGTGGGAAAGATTGCAAAACACATTCTTCTTCAGAAATGGATGGAACTAGAACAGAAATATCCAGGAATTTTAAAAGCAGAAAACTTGTGTTTTTTAAAAAAACCCACATGGTCTTTTCACATTGGAATCTTTCTTCCACAGTTGTCTAATTTGCAAATGTCCTGAGTTGGCAAATAATTGATAAAATTGGTAAAACATGGGGAGCATTCTAGACTGGATCACAAATAAATTGAACAAGCGGCTTCTGGTTTTTCTCGCAGCTCTGCCGGATGTGCGGGGTGATCGCTCCCTCTGCTGTCTGGATTTCTCCTGCCGGGGGACCCCGAAAAGGGTCGAAAGTCACCCTGGAGGGGCAACGAGCGGGGAAGAGGACCTCCCGATTGATCGCTACATTAACAGAATTTTGCAATTCTGAAAGTACAAATTTCCTACCAATGTTTTTTTTTTTCAGCCTGAATATTTAGACTAATCCTTTCTCTCACATTATACCATTGTGGGCTTCTCCCCTCTTATCCGATCCTTCCCTAGGCAGCATCGCCCCTCCTTGTCCGAAAAGTCATTCCCATTCCATTTCCTAAATAGATTACGGGAATGCTGATGATTTCAGTAAAACAATTTTTTGATGTGATTAGGAATCTAGTTAAGTGATGACTGGATGGTATGTGGATAAAAATTGTTTTACTCTTTTACTCTTTTATGTGGATAAAAATTGTTTTACTCTTGTACTCATTAATTTTCAGTGTTCCCCATAAAATGTGCTAGTTATAAATAGCATTTAGTTCTTGGTCATCTATTCTTCTATATTTTGTGTATTACAGAAAACTAGAGTTGACAAACCATGATTTTTGGATAAAATATTTATAACAATTCATAAAAATATTTATAACAATTCATAACTATTTTGAGCTTATTTAAAAAGAAAAAAATATTTATGATTTCCTGATACAGATAAATGCATAAATAGAAAAATATCTGATTTTTAGCAACAATGTATGGCATGTCTTATAAGAAAAAAAGGATGGCAGCTTTAATACCAACATTTCATTCAGAGTTCATTTGTACATTTTCTTGTGTGTGTGTGTGTATATGCTGGTCACTGATTATAATAAATTAGTAGTATGTTCATGATTGGATAATCATATGTCATTGGATGACAATGTATTAATAATGCACTGGAGAAAGGATGATGGAAATTATTAAGGTGACCAACTTTTTTACAATGAAAAGGAGGACACAAATAAATTGAAGAAAAAATATCGTAAATAAAAGAAACATTTTATTCATTGCAACAATAATACAGACAACTTGCATGTGCAAAGTTTGCCAGCCAGGTGTTTTGGCACGCTCAGCAGCAATTCCTACTGGCTTTCAAAAGCCAATAGTGGGAGTAGCACAGCTCATGCAAAAGTTGAAAAAAACCCATCAAAAAAAGGTGATGGAATGCCATTCTGAGCGTTCTATGAGAAAAAAAAAAAGCCCTGCAGATTAGTCTTCAAACATCGAAAAGGAGGATACGAAGGAGGTCACTTTTTGAGGGAGGACAGAACTTACAAAAGGACTGTCCTCCCTAAAGGAGGACGGTTGGTCACCTTAAAATTATACTTGATAAGAATGTTTGTGAAAATAATCTCAAAATAGTAATTTGCAAACCAAATGTGAGTTGCGAGAGTTGATGCTCATGGAAAGAAGGCAAACGCATCCATAAAAGGTTCAGGAGCGAATGCCCTGGTTTGGAGAGAAACTAACTGAAGTACAAAGTCACTTTGCAGGCACCACACTTTGCACAAATATTGGATCAGTTATACAAAAAAGCAAGGAAGCCAAGGAAGAGATCAAAGGAGCTGTTTTTAGCCTTGAGGAAAGGCAACAAGGAAAAGAGCCATATTGGTCTATGGGCAGTGGTGGGATTCAAATATGTGAACAACCGGTTCTCTGTATGGACGCCACTTCCGGAAGTCCATTCTGGGCCTGGGCAACAAAAAATTAGCTACCGGTTCTGCCGAAGCGTTGCGAACCGGCTGAATCCCACCACTGTCTATGGGGCTGAAAATCAGAAGGAGTCTGGAATCACTTTTTTTCCAAATGATACAATTTCTTGGTTGGAGTAGGGAGGACACGGCACTCTTCCAATGTGAAAAAAAATGTTCCATAGAACATTTTCTGATAACTCTCCTGTTATTCCACAATGTTGTACATGGAAAAATAAGCTCAATCACAAGACAGGAGATTCTGGCTGAATGAGGTGAAGAACATCCTAAAAGGAGGAGAAGATTTAGAACTGATCCAATGAGCCAGACAGATTTAGTCTCCACTTCACTGATTAAAGGCCTGATTACAACATATGAAGAACGATTGCAGGAATTGGATTTGACTAGTCTAGTTAAAAGAAGGACAAGGGATGACATGATGGCAGTGTTCCAGTATTTGAGGGGCTACCACAAAGAAGAGGGGGTCTACTTATTTTCCAAGGTATCAGAAGGCAAGACAAGAAGCAGCGGATGGAAACTAATCAAGGAGAGAAGCAACATGGAATGAAAGAGACGCTTCCTAATAGTGAGGACAATTAACCAGTGGAACAGCTTGTTTCCAGATGTTGTGAGTGCTTTAAACTGGAGGTTTTTAAGAAAAGACTGGACAGCCACTTTTCTGAAATGGTATAGGGCAGTGATGGCGAACCTTTTAGAGACCAAGTGCCCAAAAACTGGCCCCGCTCCGCCCCCCTGACCCTCCGCCGCTCTGCCCCCCTATCCCCTGCCCCACCTGCCCACAGGACCTCTCACTGCATTCAGGGCCCACCATAGATCACCCAGGCAGCCCAGCAGCGCTATGGGGGCCACATCCTTTGCCCGTGCCCTGCAGCATCAACTGCATGATAGGGTGTGAGGGTAGAGTCTTGTGTACACTGCCTGGCTGCCATGTCCTTGGCTGCGCTGCTTCGTGTGGGCCATGGTCATGGGCGACTCTCCTTCAGGGGGGCTGCTAGAGAGGAGGGGGTCATGGGGGGAGGCAAGGCATGGGCAATGGCACGTGTGCCCACAGAGAGGGCTCCGAGTGCCGCCTCTGGAAGCCATGCCATAAGTTCCCCACCACTGGTATAAGGTTTCCCGCTTGAGCAGGGGGCTGGACTAGAAGACCTCTAAGGTCCTTTCCAGCTCTGTTCAGATTCTGATTCTAATGCAAAGACCCAGAAGCCATCAATTGGACAAGCTTTCAATGAGATTTCTGTAAAGACGAGGGGTTGCATTACATGGTCACGGGGTCTGCTCCAAATTTATGATCACAAAATTCTAAAATGCTAATCACCAATTCATAAAGACGGGAATTTATTTTAAAATGCACACATCGTTTATAAAATCAACACTGGTTTAATATCAAAGTATATATGTCTGTGGAACATTGTCCACAAGGGATTAGGTTGGCCAAACTTGTTGGCCTTTTGAAGCACAAGAAGGTTGAGGTGGTTCCCCTCCTCCTTTGTATTCCCTCTCCAAAGAAAGTACGTTTGATGGTTCATTGTCAGAACCCCATACCTGCCATGGCTGCAGCCTTTGAGCCCCCAGCCTGTCTTCTCCCTCTTTCCTTCTCCTCTTGGATACGGAGGAATAGGCAGCATTCAAGGTATGGGCCAGAGTGTTAATCAAGGTGTAAGCAACGCGGTTGGATCGGTTCCAGAACTTGCTTCTTTCCACTTTGGTTTTCAGTGGTGATTTCTGAGTACATCTTCTCCGGCCTTTGAGTGAAATGATGTCTTTTGAAAAAGAACAGCGAAAAGACTGATCTCCAAACTGTGGTTGTACAAAGAGATCTGGTTCAAAGGAACTGTTGTTTGTCCATTTTTTCCACTGAAAACTGTAGGTCCAAACACTATGGACATATTTGAGGAATGTCTCCCTTTTTATTGGCGGTTCCCCAAAGCTTGCAATTATCCAGACTTTTTCTTCAATAGGTTCAGGCAAACCTTGAAGTGTTGAATGGAAAAGAAGAAGTCTGTCCTGAAGGGAAAAATATTCTGTAAAATGAACAAAGACATTAACTTGTCTCCACTGAGAGACTGCATTCCTGAAGGGTGCTGTGTTTCCAGCGGTTGAGAATTGTCGTGATATAACAACACAAATTCCATTCCTGACAAGCATAGGAATAAAAGTCCTCATGAAATTCTCTCCCTTCTCCGTATCTGAAGTGAAGAGACCAATCAAGGTCCATCTGAAATGGAGGAGCAGTTGGACAGTTCCTCTATAGAGAATCCCTAATTTGGGGAGCAACTGATAGAAAAAAGGGAATTTACTTTTATCACTCAGAGCTTCTGAAGCAGTGAAATGGATCTGAAAAAAGCAATGAAAAATATGGTATTAGGGTCACTTATTAGCTTTCAATAAATCTAAATTTTGTCATGAATATATTATATTATTGTATTGTCCATTAGCCAGTAGACCATATCAGGATACAGAATATTAAACACAGAACATTAGGAAGACCAGAAAAAAAGAAACATATTAAGTAAGAATCAGAATAAAGACTGCAAATCATATTTCTGTATCACTCCTAATTTTTTTCTTCAACCAGACCCACATTTGCAGATTTCAACTGGACTTTTTTCTTCAAAGAGCCATATTATATGGAAGTTTTAAATTCTGTCCACAGTGGAAATATATTGTTTTAATAGAAGGACTGCAATAGGTCATTCATTTAATGTGCAGTCTAAGGTACTGATCTGTCTCTTTCTTCCACTATTGACATTGAAATAATAGATGTGCTAAGTCTTTTGTCTCTAGATTTCCAAAAATACAAATCTTTTCATTAGCAGGGACTTGGTTAAATCTGATATGAACATGTGTTTATATGTTGTATATGTTATTGCATAAAACATATGAAGAATATATGAAACATATGAAGAATGGTTGCAGGAATTGGGTATGTCTAGTCAAGTGAAAAGAAGGAGTAGGGATGACATGATAGCAGTGTTCCAATATTGGAGGAGTTGACACAAAGGAGGGGGGGGTCAACCTATTCTCCAAAACTGATCAAGGAGAGAAGCAGCCTAGAGCTAAGGAGAAACTTCCTAACAGTGAGAACGATTAACCAATGGAACAGATTTTCCTTCAGAAGTTGTGGGTGCTCCATCACTGGATGCTTTTAAAAAGAGACTAGACAGCCACTTGTCTGGAATGGTATAGGGAAGTGATTCTCAACCTTTCTAATGCCGTGACCCCATAATACAGTTCCCCATGTTGTGGTGACCCCCAAGTGGGTGTGGCCACCAATAAGAAGGAGTAGGACAGCTAGGGAAAAGGGAAAAAAATGGCGGACAGCATGGTTTGGCGACCCCTGTGAAATGGTCATTCGACCCCAAATGCGGTCCCGACCCACAGGTTGAGAACCACTGGTATAGGGGCTCCTGCTCCAGCAGGGGGTCCATATTTAACTGTTGAGTCAGAGTACTTATGTGAATACCATCCTAAGATAGGCAGCCATTTCTGTATTTACATATTTCACAATTTGGAAGAGGCATTATTAGATGCTCATCCACTTCAGTGTGCCAGACTTATTGACAATTGTTGCGTCCTTGGCGGGAAAGCAGACACGAGAAGCAGCTGGAGTTCTCAGTTTCTTTTATTCAGCGTTCAGCTTACAGGAAGATGGCTTCAGCCTCGCCCAAACGCCTCGCAGCCTCTTATATAGGCAACTCCCGGGTAAAAGGGTTACTTTTCCCGCGCCAGCACCCGCGCATGCGCACGGCGCTGGCGACAGCCTGTCTGGTCCCGGGCAGCTTTGCACCTGCCCGGGACTGCCTGCAAACGCCCGAGCCGTTTGCAAAGGCTCGGGACATAACACCCCTTTCCCCCGGGCTAAAACTACTACCAACATACAACATTTATTTTATATGACATTTTGCTCCCCAATGTTCCCACTGTTTACTGGCTTTTGCTTTGCCAGCAATGTTATGTAGTCTTCTAGGTACTTGGGAGATTTCTTTGCTCTCTGTGACCTTCTTAGCTCTGGATTACTGGCATAAGTCCCCTGACTGGAGGGAGGCGTGAGCCTTTTCTCTCTATTGTGCCCTGGTGTCTTCCAAGGACTGTGCCCCAATGCCTGGCCTGCTCGCTTGCCCACCGGGCTCGTCAGGCCAGGGCTTCTGTTGCTTTGTGACCTGGTTGACCTGCCTAGCTGTAGACCCTCGGGCCCCTTGAAGTGATAGCCGCTGCTGGGCGTCTCTGTAGGACCTCCTAGGTCAGTCCAAGACCTGTCAGGAGGCTGTCCATTCCCTGAACCCCATTCTGTGTTCGGGCTCGTGTGGGTTTCTGTACTTTCCCAAAACTCAGGTGTTCCCTGATTTGTGCTAGGGTTGTTGTAGTCGGGACTTGGTTCCTCGACTAGCTCTGTGTATGTTTGACCCCCTGTAGGATTTGGGGTAAGGTCAGGCCAACCTTGGGAATTGTGTGCCAGCTCTCTTGCGGGGAATGATTTGTTGGGATGCCCCCGGGTATCCTCCGTTGCTGGAGTGCTGTGTGATGTGTGTGGAAAGTGAGTATGCCCCCGGGGTGACTCCCTGGCTGGAGTAGGCGTGAGTGCCTGTTGTGTGGGTAAGCTCCATGACTTCCTTTTCGGAGCAATTGCGGAATCTTGGGACGAGCCGTTTGTGGCTCCCTCAGTGGAGATGGGCAGTAGCTCTTGCCCTTCCCTTTGCTCCAAAGGGTCCCCCTCCCCCCCTGGAAAAGACCCAGGAGTCTCAGCAGAAAAGTCTCGCCTAGAGCGAAGTTGGTCGATGTGCCGACGTAGGACACGACCGTTGTCCAGGGCAACCTCGTAGGAGAGAGGACCTGTGATCCTGGACACAGAAGCGGGGACCCATGTATGACCAGGCCCGTAATTGCGAGCCCAAACCGGGGCACCCACAAGTAGTTGTCTAGGTGCCCTAGGATGTGAGGTAGATGAAGGCAGTCTGTCCGGATGCAACCGGTCAAGTCTAGTAGTAAGTTGGCGCCCCCAATGAAGTTCAGCTGGACTTCTCCCTGTAGAAGTGGACGGTGTGGTGCGATAAGAAAGGAGAAAGTCAGCCAACCTGTGATGCCAGTCCCCGTAGGTGAGTCTCTTCAAGGCGTCCTTTGCGATGCGCACCATGCGTTCAGCCATACCGTTGGTGGACGGGTGAAAAGGCGCAGACGTGGCATGACGAATCAGGTTTGCCTGTAAGAAAGCTTGGAATTCGGAGGAGGTGAATTGAGGGCCGTTGTCGGACACAATGACATCTGGCAGCCCGTGTGCAGCAAAAATCCCCCTCAGTACCTGAATAGTCTTTGCAGTGGTGGTGGATGAGACAGGCACAACCTCAAGCCATTTTGAATGGCTGTCAACAAGGACCAAGAAGAACTGGCCCTGAAAGGGCCCAGCGTAGTCAATGTGCACCCTAGACCATGGGGACTGTGTTTCCTCCCATCTATGCACAGGAGCTTGGGGCATCTCTGGGCGAGATCGTTGGCACAGGTGGCATGCGTGCACCTTAGCCTCAATATCTTTATCTAAACCAGGCCACCACAAGTGGCTTCGTGCAAGAGCCTTCATACGGACAATGCCAGGATGACCCTCGTGGAGGGATTCTAAGACCCTAGTCCTCATTGAGGTGGGAATGACAACTCTGTTTCCCCAAAGCAGACAACCCTGAGAAAGGGACAGTTCGTTTCTTTTGGACCAGAAACTCTGAAACTCAGGACTAGGGCAGTGCTCAGGCCACCCGGACAGGACCCAGGAGCGGACACGTGAAAGTGTGTGATCTGTACCTGTTTCAGCGGTAACATCCCTGGCACTAAGAGGGAGCTCGGGCAAGGCTTGGATTGATAGAATGTTGACAGCTGGCGCGGGGTCAGCTTCTACTACTGGCAGAGGCAACCTACTGAGGCCATCAGCATGGCCCATTTCTTTCCCAGGCTTGTGGAGTAATGAAAAATCATATGCAGACAAGAAAATAGACCACCTAAGCATTCTAGGGGAAATGATGTGGGGAGTCTGCTTACGTGTGGTAAACAGTCCCAGCAGAGGCTTATGGTCAGTGAAGACCGTGAAATGCCTGCCATATAGAAAATCGTGGAATTTTTTAATTCCAGCAACAACAGCCAGAGCCTCCCTGTCTATCTGAGCGTAGTTGCGCTCGGCAGAAGACAGTGTTCTGGAGTAGTATGCAATAGGAACCTGAGTTCCATCAGACCTGAGGTGACTCAGGACAGCTCCAACCCCGTAGGGGGATGCATCACAAGCGATGCACACAGGAAGAGACTCGTTGAAATGTGCAAGAACACTGTTAGAAGTGAGCAAGGCCTTGACTTCTTTAAAGCAAGCCTCATGTGCTTGTGACCACAGCCACACAGCTTGTTTGTCTAGTAGCCTGTGAAGAGGCTCAGCTACACTAGCTTTATGTGGAAGAAAAGAATTGTAGAAATTCAGGAGGCCTAGAAGGCCTGAAGTTCGGCCTTAGACTTTGGCCTGGGTGCTTCTAAAATAGCAGTTAGTTTGGATTCAGCAGGATGAATCCCAGCAGCATCAATTTTGAATCCCAGAAATTCAGTAGAAGGCACCCCAATCTTGCATTTGTCTTTTCTGAGCTTGAGGCCTGATTCCCTGAATCTTAACAGGACAGCCCTAAGTCTTTCAGCTAGAATGTGTGTGGAGTCTCCTGCAATCAAGACATCGTCAAAGTAGGGGCAGACCCCTGGTATACCTCGTAGTGTGTTTTCCATTACGCTTTGGAAAATCCCAGGAGCGACATTTACTCCAAACTGTAGCCTTTTTACTTTAAAGGCTCCCCTGTGGGTCACAATGGTCTGAGCTATGGCAGCATCATCATCAACAGGCAGCTGTTGATATGCTTGAGCTAGGTCAAGCTTTGCAAAAACACGCCCCCCCTTGAGAGAGGCCAGGATGTGACTGACCACAGGAACAGGATAGGCATGTTGCTGCAATGCCTTATTGAGTGTGCATTTGTAATCAGCACAAATGCGAATGTCCCCATTTGCCTTTAGAGGCGTGACAATGGGGGTCTCCCACGGGCTGGAATCAACAGGTTCTAGGATTCCCTGTTGGATTAGTTTGTCTAGTTCAGTGTCAATCTTACTTTTTAAAGCAAAAGGGACCCTTCTTGCTTTAATCCTAATGGGAGTGACAGTGGGGTCTAGCTTTAAGGACACAGGTGGTCCTTTGAATGTGCCCAGCTGGGGGCTGAAAACATCTGCAAATTCTTTGCAGACTTCCTGTAGGTCGAGTGTTTGTAAGCTGTTGAGTCCTGTGACGTGTATCCCCAGGGCCTCAAACCAATCGAGTCCTATGAGACTCGTTCGTTCACCCCCTACTACTAATAAGTCTAGTGGACCTTCAAACTCTTGTATTGCACGTTAAGGGTGGCCTCCCCCTTAACACACACTCTTGAGTTCTGAAAATCTGTTAATACAATATCAGAAGGCCTTAACTTGGCCTTAGACCCACTTCTGGAACAAATCTTCCTAAATGTATGCAATGAAATGATGGACAGGGCAGACCCTGTGTCTAGTTCCATAGATAATGGAACCCCTTGTAGCTTCACGTTGAGTGACAGCTTTTTCTTCATGGGCTTGTGTGTGCCTGTTCTACAGATGCTTCTTCGCGAAGCGCAAAAACCTACCCTATTCTGGCTGGGGAATCTGGTACCTTTCAGGCGTTCTTCTTGGGGTTGTGCCTTTCGTCGGCTCAGACACACAGCTGCAATGTGCCCTTGTTTGCCGCATGCCCGGCAGGTAGCGGAGCGGAACTTGCAGTCGGTTCTTCTGTGGCGACCTCCACAGCCGATGCACTTGAGCGGAGCCGAAGAGCTTCCCTTCTGGTTCTCTTCCTTCGCGGGGTGTAGACGGTCGACTTCCTCGTCCGGATCCTCCTCGGAGTTTCGTCGGACGTCTTCCTGGTGCACGGACGCACCCTCTGCACTGTTTCTGATCGGCCGCATGTTTTTGATGGCGCCGCCTGCTGCTTCTTCTGCGGTGACTTCCCTTAAGGCGTCTTGGAAGGATAATTCTTCCTTTGCGAAAAGTCTCTGTTGTAGCTCGCGATGCCTTAACCCGCACACGAATCGGTCCCTCAGTCGTTCCTCGAGGTCCTTGAACTCGCAGGGCTTGGCGGCCTTCCGTAGCGCGGCGATGTATTCCTTGGCTGTTTCACCGGACCGTTGATCCCTCTGCTCGAAGGTGTGGCGCCATGAGATAACGGACACCTTGGGGTGGAAGTGCTCTTTCATCAGCTTCTTCAGGTCTGCGTAGCTTACAGACTCTACTGGAACAGGTGCTGCAAGGTTTTCTGCGATTTCGAAGGCGTCTTGGCCGCAAACGCAAAGCAGGGTGGCGGCCTTCAAGCTATCTTCCCTCACTTGGTTTGCCTTGAAGTAGTTCTCCATTCTGGATACGTAGGACTCCCACCGCTCTGGATGTGAGACGTCGAATTCCGAAAGCCTTCCGATTTTCGCCATCTTCGGATCTTCAGGAGACGGGTCTATCAGCCAGCCTACCCCCGAATGCGCACCGGATTGGCGGGCAGCTGCCGAGTCGACGCCGTTCCTCTTCCGCCGCTCAGGACTCCTTGGGTAAGCTTACACTTCTTCCTTTCCAGGTAGTGCAAGGCATCCCACCTTCGTCGCCAGTGTTGCGTCCTTGGCGGGAAAGCAGACACGAGAAGCAGCTGGAGTTCTCAGTTTCTTTTATTCAGCGTTCAGCTTACAGGAAGATGGCTTCAGCCTCGCCCAAACGCCTCGCAGCCTCTTATATAGGCAACTCCCGGGTAAAGGGTTACTTTTCCCACGCCAGCACCCGCGCATGCGCACGGCGCTGGCGACAGCCTGTCTGGTCCCGGGCAGCTTTGCACCTGCCCGGGACTGCCTGCAAACGCCCGAGCCGTTTGCAAGGCTCGGGACATAACAACAATGGCTATATCTTTCTCTCTTTGATATCCCAGATTCTTTCTACAATCATCCTTTTAGCTTGTACTCCAGGTGTACAAGAGTGAGAGAGAGAGATCACATCTCTTAATATAATTTGTAACTTGTCCAGTCCAAGAGATCTTTAATCGAAATGTCCGTTCTAGCAGGCAGAATTTTGGGAGTCAGTCAATTTCCATAGCTTAAATTTTATACCAGTAATTATGTGTCCGGATTTTAGACAAGGAAAAAAAAACCCTCTCCCAATTCAATTCTCAGGCAGAAGCTGAAGGCCTTTTATTTACCTCCAAGCTACTTGTCAGATGGGATGATTGGGTTATTTCTAGTAATGATATATTTCAGGTCCAAAACTTCAGCTCCACATAAGAACATGGGGTAACCTTGACATCACACACTTTAATAAATGAGGGTGAAGAAGATGGATAGCTATGATTTGTTTTAAAATTATGTGCCTGGATTTTAGACAAAGAAGTAATTGTGAAATCCCAATTCAGCTCTCAGAGCACCAGCTGAGGTACTTTTATTCACCCCCGAAGATATTTCTCAAACGATGCGATTGGCTGTATTCTAGCAGTGATACTTTTTAACCTCAAACTTCAGTTCGATATAAGAGCACGGGCAAATCTCAGATTTATATAATTTATTAAATGCAGTTAAATAAGATAAACAATTATGGTTTTTTTAAAAAAATCTAATCTGAACATTTCTGTGTGCTTTTGCCCAAAGTGAGCTCCTGTGATGGTGAGGGAGTCAAGTTCCTGTCTCAGAGAAAAAGACCTCTAGATAAAGAATGGGGTTACTTACTTGAACAGGCATTTATGACTATGCTGTCATTTCCAAAGACCATAACTTTTGAGTCTGATTTATTAATAAGATCTATTGGGTCCGCAAACCACTGTTTCCCCTGACTGACATATTGTGTAATTAGATGGTTCGTGACAAAACCATTGTCAATAATAGCAATAGCACTTAGACTTATATAACACTTCACAGTGCTTTTTACAACACTCTCTAAGCAGTTTACAGAGTCAGCCTATTGCCCCCAACAATTTGGATCCTCATTTTACTGACCCTGGAAGGATGGAAGGCTGAGTCAACCATGAACGGGTCAGGACTGAACTGGCAATGAGCTGTGAATTTGCCTGGGTTATCTGTATCTAAAGCCCCCTTATTCTTTGTCTTTTTTCAAAGATACACTCTTTATCTGCCCATTCTGAATTCTACACAAGAGGAACAAGATATTTTTTTAGCCATGCTATCTATTAGACTAATCAGGCTGTAATTGTAATATATTTCTCATTAAATTTACATATATAGGAATTACTATGGCCAAATTCCATTCAAGTGGGATATGCTTTTATTTATTTGTGCAAAAGAACTGGCTAATAGAGGGTCCCACAGATTGGAATATTTCTTGAAATGTTCAACCAGTAAAACCTTTCCAGTAGCTTTATTGCTCTTCAAGTCCTATATGATGAATTTGATCATGAACCATTAGAACAATTAACCAGTGGAACAACCTGCCTCCAGAAGCGGTGAATGCTCCAACACTGGACATTTTTAAGAAGAGACTGGACAGCCATTTGTCCGAAATGGTATACGGTTTCCTGCCTGAGCACGATGACTTCCAAGGTCCTTCCAACTTTATTATTATTATTATTGTTATTATTATTATTATCAATTAGCAATAGCACTTAGATGTATATAGAATAAAATAGTTTATTGGCCAAATGTGATTGGACACACAAGGAATTTGTCTCTATATACAAAGAACAAGATAATACAATCAGTGTACATACAAACATACAAACAACGTGTGCATACAAACAACATGTGCATACAAACAAGTGTACGTACAAACAAAAAGGTAATACAATCATAAGATGGCAAAAGGAGAAGGTAGTAGAAAAGATGAGAAGGATAATAATACTACAGCCATACTACATGGGTAAATATCCATAGATATAAGACATAACTGTGGTAATTAGGTATTCAAGCAGAGTGATGGCACAAAGGAAAAAAAGCTGTCTTTGTGTCTCATTTTGGCAGGGGGGGGAGTTGAAACAATTTATGTCCATGATGTGAGGGGTCTGTATTTATTTTCTCAGCCTTTTTTCTGGCTCATGCAGTATATAGATCCTCAGTGGAAGTCAGGCTGGTTGCAATTGTTTTTTTCTGCAGTCCTAACTATCTGCTGAAGTCTGTACCTGTCCTGTTTAGTTGCTGTACCAAACCAGACAGTTATAGAAGTGTAAATGACAGACTCAACAATTCCTTTATAGAATTGTATCAGCAGCTCCTTGGGCAGTCTGAGCTTTCTGAGTTGACACAGGAAGAACATTCTTTGTTATGTCTTTGTAACGATGGTCGTAATGTTAGACATCCATTTCAAATTCTGGGAGATTATACAACCCAGAAGCTTGAAAGCCTCTACTGTTAATACTGGGTTAGCTAATATTGTAAGAAGTGGTAGAATATCCACTTTCATCTTCACAGGTTTAAATATATTCATCTCCAGATTGTTCCAGCTTCACCACAGGGTATATCCCTCCCCAAAATGCTTTACAGGACTCTCAGGGCAGTTTACAATGTCAGCATATTGCCCTCAACAATCTGTGTTCTTCATTTTACCAACCTCGAAAGGATGAAAGTCTGAATCAACTTTGAGCCCTGTCAGGATCAAACTCCAGACTGTGGGCAGAGTTTGTCTTACATATCTTATATATTATATGTCTTATAAACTTTAGATAAGACAAGCCATTGGAATTGTTTTCATGAATCTGGGATTTGTACATCATTGAAAGTATCATTACTTTGACTAAGATGATAAACAAAATAAGAGCTTTCCATCAGTGTTTCTTGTGGTACAGAAGACCCTTTGATTGGACACAGAGCCTCTCCTTACCTTCGCAAAGGTGCAGCAGAAGCCCCCAAAGCAATAGGGATGGTATAATAAGATGTCATGATTGCTTTGATGCTTTCTCCCTCCCCATTGTCAATCCCAACACTAGATAACATTCCTAGAGTGTCCATGGAAAAAAGTAGCTCTTGAATTCCATAGATATAGTTGAATGTAACGCTTACCCATCCTACCAATCCACTCACTTGACTAGAAAGAGAGGCACACATACAAACCTGTGGAATTTTGTATGGGGCTAGTAATGTTGACATCTGGATGGAGTTGTCTCTGTCATCTCCATCAAAAAAAGCCAAAAGGTTGTCTTTCTTTCCACAGCTGTAGTTGGGAACATTGGCTTCTCCAGTGGAGAGCATGTCCAGCAAGGCATCTGAAGTGACAAAGGTGTTCAGATAGTTGTCATGGAGATTGTAGCCAAGTGTGAGATTGTGCAGGAGCTGAGAATTTTTATTGACCACTTGAATAGCGAAAATAAAGCATAGGATTTTAGACTGATCCGAAGATATTGTACTGTAAAAAAAATGTTCATTTTATCATCACTATCACCACCATCATCAATGGCAAATTATATTTACATATTTTTTTATATTTTTGCTTGACTAATGAAAATAAAGCAAAAATAAAATAAAGCATAGCACTTTTGAATAAACCTTTGTAAAAATGATCATGTTATTACCATCATCAAGAGAAGCAACAACATTCTTTTTTTTTCAATCTAATCCACTTTGTCTCTTGAAGCCTACAGAGTCTTAAGCCAATACTGACTCCAAACCCAGAGACAAATGATACTCACCCATCTCCATTTAATTTTCATGAATGTTGGGAAGTTGGAATTGACACAGTCCTCCACCTTGGTTAACAATCACAAATACACAATTCTTTGTGGCACTACTAATTTTCATCTGCCCAGTAACCAGGGTTCAAAATAATTGAATAATTAAAGTAGAACCACTAAAAAAGAAGAGGATATTTCCAAAGTGACTCAGAAACCAATTCTAAAAATAGGTTATGCTGTATTTCTACAAGGATCAGGAGGTAAATATGAACAAGTTGTTATATTTGAAATGGGCTGGGCAGGATAACACTCAAATAATCACTAATTTAAATAAAACTCAGTATTCAAGGCATGAATTCAAGATTGAACGGGTAGAAGAAAATAATATGGACCTCTTTCAGATTTTTTTTTTCCTGTCTCATCTTGGATTTGAATCTCTTCCTCAAAATAAGGCAAAGAAAGCATGGAAATCAAAATGATTCAGGAAAGCCTAAGGACAGATGGAGAACAAAATGAGAGTGTTAGAATTATGAACAGTGCGTATGCAACTCCATTATCTTGAATGACTTACGAGTGAGACTGACTAGAAGGAGCTTCATTGAAAGGGAACATTATATTTGATATTTTTGTTGCAGTGGTGATAATACTAGTAAGATGGTCCCCTGGTCTATAATAGCTGCATGGTTTTTTTTCATCCTGGTGCTCCAAAGTCAGGGGACATTTCATTCGACGATTCCCAGAGACTGGCAGAGACAACAGTAGCATTAGAAGCAGAGGCAGGAGGTCCATAATTCATGGGGATGAATCAATCTGCATCCCGTTTCTAAACAAGGAAGAAGAGTTGAAGAATTAGGAGCCCTCTCACAAGTGCCAGTGGCTTTCCTCATTCAGATAGAGACAAAGCAAACTTCACCTGGAAAGGAGAGAAGAGTACATTTAACAGCACGGTCCCTGCCTGTCCTAAAATTCATACAACATAGAGTGTGACCTGAAGCCTTTATCCTTTTCTGATGCAAGATCCCCTCCATGTTGCTTCAGTTTGATGTTTACCTCAAAGGCAGTCACTGGAGATGGAGAAGAAGACATCTCAAAGTGCAGGATGGTGATAATTACAGTGGCAAACAACTTTTTCTCTGGGGATCCTAAACTTCTTCCTTGGCTCCATTTGCAGAAAGGAAGCTGGAGTACAGCATGTTAGTGAAAAATTACATATGCACCCTTGAGGACAGTGTTCTATAGTGGTTGTGGTCTGTCTTGTTAGGACATATCCAGAAAATGATGCTGCAGGAAGACACAGTATTTCAACATCTATGCTGTTGACCTCTGCTGTCCTTCAATGTGGTATCTTTTCTCCAGAGACTGCTGGGTAAGGTCACCCAGAGCTATGGAGTTTGATGCCACTCTAGGTTGAGGACACTGAATAGTTTTGAATGGTATCATTGAGTAAATATGGAGAAAAATATAGGGCAAATATTTTTTTCCTTGATACTAATTCATTGCCCCACCACCAAAAACCAGTTTGAAGGGACATGGTTTCCCTTCTTCTGGTTGTGTTTGGATGCACTTTATGATGGTGGGGCTCTTTGACCTTCACATCTCTGAGGCTGTGTGTGATTCCCCCTCCCATGACTGCCAAGAGCTTGAAAGGGGTGATTGGGTATGCCTGTGTTCCTGGTGCATCTGGGTCAGTTGCCAGAAAGATTATGTTTCTTGTTTGCAAAGAAGGTACAATGATATGTACACCTTGGCATAGAAGGGAGAACTGGGGGATTGAGTTAGAAGGGGTAGCAGGAGCATCCTGGTGGTGATGTTATGGTTGTGACAGATGAATCTCTTTAAAAGAACTTCCAGGCATTGTTTTCCTTAAAGAATCTTTTATTCGAGAAACAAAGTATTGGCACTACATAGTTGAAGCCAAAAACTGAATTCCCCTCCCCTGGCACAAAGTCGCAAAGCACAATTCCCTCTTCCAATTAATGATCATAAATCACATTCCCCAATTAACTTGAAGCGTGGGCTTTCTCCCCATCTCTCCTGCCTGCCAAATTTCTATCAACTCTGGACCTAATAATCTTGGGTTCCCACAGTTGAGTTATTATTGTTATGACTAGCTGGACTGTCATCCACATTCCCCCTCCCAGCATCAACGAACTCTAAAAGCGATAGAGAAAATACGGCTACATTTTCATCTGTTGTTAAAGCAAGAACATCTGATGTTAGCAGCATTGACAGGTGATGTGCATAGGATGGGTCATTCTTGGAGACATCTGGGCTTGTTTTTGAATCTATTTCCATTTCACAGATCTTGACTTTCACTCTCAGTGCCTGACTACAAGAATGTTTGTGGACCTGGATGAATACACACTCTTAAGGCCTGTACCAAAGTCTCCAGAATGTGAACTAAATGATGTGGTTGTCCATGGGCAAGATCTTTCAGTCTCTTCCTGGGAGAATGTCTCTAGTTCCTCTTTGTCTGGACATTTTGCCCAGCCTTTCAAAGACAAGCCATGTTTGGAATAGGTAGAAAGAGATGCTTTATTTACAAATTGTAGAGTGGAAAAGTAAAGGGCTGAAATATCACTAGATGTTGCTATTTTAGAAAAAAAATGCACTAGGTTTTTTTTTAAGAAAACCAAAATCATGGCATCCCGCCCTCTCAATTCCTGGCAAATAGATGGGGAAGAAATGGAGGTAGTGACAGATTTTATTTTTCTGGGCTCAAAGATCACCTCAGATGGGGACTGCAGCCAAGAAATTAAAAGACGCTTGCTCCTGGGGAGGAAAGCTATGGCAAATCTAGACAGCATTCTAAAAAGCAGAGACATCACCCTGCCAACAAAAGTGCGTATAGTCCAGGCCATGGTTTTCCCAGTTGCAATGTATGGCTGTGAAAGTTGGACCATAAGAAAGGCTGAGTGCAAAAGAATTGAGGCCTTTGAACTATGGTGCTGGAGAAGACTCCTGCGAGTCCCTGACCGTTCAAACCGGTCAGTCCTAGAAGAGATCAACCCCGACTGCTCTTTACAAGGCCAGATCCTGAAGTTGAAACTCAAGTACTTTGGCCACCTAATGAGAAGGAAGGATTCACTGGAGAAGAGCCTAATGTTGGGAAAGATTGAGGGCAATAGAAGAAAGGGACGACAGAGAATGAGATGGCTGGATGGAGTCATGAAGCAGTAGGTGTGAATTTAAATGGACTCCAGAAGATGGTAGAGGACAGGAAGACCTGGAGGAACATTGTCCATGGGGTTGCGACGGGTCGGACACGACTTCGCAATTAACAACAACAACAAAGGTTTTTTGTGCAAGGAAGAGACCTCCATAACAAGTGCAAAGTGAAATTGCACATAACTGTCATAATCAATACTTTTTATTATTCTATAAGTAAGAAGCTTGTGAAATCATGAACTCAAGTTCAATCATAGCCTCTGAATAGGAAATAATGATAGTAATGTGATTCCATTTGTTGAAAAAGCTAGCAGTGTGGATCAAATCAGTCATATTTGATGTGACGTGTAACAAAACAACAGAAACATTATTTTGGAGAAGCACAGGGATAAAGGTCCTCCTGAATCCCTCTCCGTTTTCAGTATTTCTTGCAATGAGACCAGTCAAGGTCCAATGGAGAAGTTTGACAATCCCCAGATACTGGATCCTTCTCCGGAGAACCTCTGATGGAAAAAGGGGAAGGGGAGTTTTATCACTTTGAAATGGAGCAGCAAAAACTTAGCTGACCTGAAAAAGAATGAAAAAGAAAGGAGTGTGTATAAAATATTCTTTGCTTTATATCACACATCTTCATACCAGATGTTTCTTTGCATGACAGACTGAGAGGTCCACCTTTTGCAAATAAAACTTTGGTTGCAGGCACTGCATATCTGTTAATTGTGCTCAGGATGTCATGGTTCCGAAAGAAGAAGCTCTTCAAAGAACTTTGAGGCATTGTTTACCTTAAAGAATCTTTAATTTTCAACATATACACGTACGTTAAAACGTACGTGGCTCCTTAAGTGAACATGAGGTATCTCAGGGTGGGGAAGGCCATGGAGGGCCTAGTGATGGAACAGGCCCCCAAAGCCTCCCTGACCCACTAATATATCATATGCTTCCCCTTCCCTTCCTGATGCACCGGATTCACCTGGAAAAGATCCATCTCCTCTCTGTTGCGGTTCCTGATGCCGCCCAGATCTAAGGCTGGGGGATGCTTCTGCAGCCCCCTGCGGCCTGATCCAGACTCCAGAGGCCTTTTCAAGGCCACTGCCACCTGGATTTGACACCAGGGAATGCTTCTGTGCCCCCTGTGGTCCGATCCAGGCTCCAGAGGCTTTTTCTAGGCCTGATTGGTTCACAGGGGGGCTACGGAAGCAGTTCCCGGCCTCAAATCTGTGAGGCAGCGGCCTGGAAAATGCTCCAAAGCCCAGATCAGGCCATGGGGGGGGGGGAGCATGGAAGCATTCCCTGTTATCAAATCCAGTTGGCAGTGACCTTGAAAAGGCCTCTAGAGTCTGGATTGGGCCGCAGGGGGGCTGCAGAAGCATTCATGGCAATACCGCCACCTGTGTGTGGCACACCGCCACTCACCTGCCACTCACGGTGCTGCTGCCCCCTGTGCAATATTCTTGGCAACACCATTGCCTGCGCAATATTAATGGCGCTATCACCACCTGCACAACACTCATGGCAATGGTGGCATGCGAGGGTGTGCACGCATACTGCCCATCTACTCACGCGGCTGGGTGGCCGAGAGGGCAAGGCCCAGTAGAGGACTGTGGCTCATAGGTTGGGGACCTCTGCCCTATAGCATCGTTCTGAGGGAAGAGGTTTAAAAAGTTTATGTCCAGGATGTGAGCCCTCTTTCTGGCTCATGCATTATACAGGTCTTTAATGGAAGGCAGGCTGGCTGTGATTGTTTTTTCTGATGGCTTAACTATTGGTTGAAGTCTGTGTCTATTCTGTTTAGTTATAGAAGTTATAGAAGACACACACACACACACACACACTTATACACAAACATATACACAAACATATACATACATACATACATACATACAAACATACATGCAAGATCTTCCACAAACACAACATCAAGACAGCATTCTGCAAAAACAGAAAAATATCCACCATCCTAAGAAACCCCAAAGACAAAATTGAGTTAGAAACATGCACCGCTTGCCCCATCACATACATCGGACAAACCAACAGAAGAATAAGTGCATGCATTGAAGAACACAAGAACTCAGTCAAAAAAGAGGAACCAACTTCTTCCCTGTTCCAATACCTTAAAGCCACAGCACATGAAATTGACTTTAAAAGACCAGAACTATTGCCAAAACTGAACACTTTAACTGAACAGAATAATCAGAGAAGCCATCGAGATAGAAAAATGCCCACACAGCATGAATAAACAAGATGATACCTCCCGCCTACAGGCCATTTGGAAACCCGCCCTTATTGACAAACAAGTCCCTAACACAAAGAATGACATCAGACCCACACTCACGAAAACCACACAGGATGTCACCATCACACATCCACGCAAAAAGCAAACCCAAACCCACACCGATGATGAGGCACAACCACAAACCAGAAGCCAAACCACAGCTGCATCATTAGCCACTTTAAACCCCTCCAATCCATACATGAAGCAAACTGACACCCACCATGAAGATGAGGCACGAACGCGAAGCCAAACAACAGCAACACAGCTCACCATCTCACATCCCCCTGCAACTCAGACTAACCTGAGCACAACAAAGCCCCCACCCAAACAGAACACTCCCCCATCCAATCAGAGCACAGCCAATCCCCCGTCCAATCAGAGCACAGTCAAGCCCCTAACCAATCAGAACACACCTCCACCCAATCAGAACACAGCCAAACTCCCACCCAATCAGTTCATACCCCCACTGGCAGTTAAAAGGAAGAAACAGCTACGATCACACATTGCTCCTAGAAGCAGGAAGCCGAAAACACCAGCCTGAAGATGACAAATGGGATTTCGTCGAAACATTGCCAAGACACTTCCAATTTTATTTGGTAGAAAACCCAAATAACCAAAGACCTACATACTTACTTACATACATACATACATACATACATACATACATACATACATACATAATTATAGAGGTACAAAAGCAAATTACAAACAGGCCATACTCTTAAATTAGGAGCATTCAACGGCACTGATTGCTTTCTTGGTGTTAGAAGACAGGCAGAAGTAGAGTTAAGTGTCATCTATCAAGAATGGCATCAAACGTGATAGATCTGGGTGACCTTCTCTAGCAACAGCAGAAGTCAATTCCCTGGATGTTGAACTATCTTCCTCCAGCATCATTTTCTGGACATGTACTGGCAGGAAGGACCGCAACCACTACAGAATAGCGCCCCAAGGGGAGACGAGATGATTTTTTTTCCTGCTACCCCTCTGCACATGGATCCCAGAAGTTTAGGATCCTGAGAGGAGAAATTGTTTCTCATTCTAATTATCACCATCTCAGTCTTTGATACTCCCTTGTTACTTCTTCAGCCTTCGATATAAACATCAGATTGAAGCAACATGGAAGGGATCTTACATCAGAAAGGGATAAGTGCCACAGTGTTCCCTGTGTAGCACAAGTTGTGTGAAAGGCAGGGACTATGCACTTGAATGTAGTTTTCTCTCCTTTCCAGGGGAAAATCAGTCTGTCTCTTTTTGAATCATGAAAGCCACCAGCATTTCCATCCTGTGAGAGTCCTTTGAATTCTTCTAACTCTTCTTGTTCTTCATGTTTTAGAAACAGGAAAGGGATTGATTCAGTCTCATCAATGATGGTGCGCCTGCTTCTGCTTCTGTTGCTGCTGCTGCCTCAGGGAGTCTCTGAGAAATTTAGAATGAGGTGCCCACAGATTTTGCAGCACAAAGATGAAAAAAAGCCATGGAACTTCTATAGCACAAGAGACCATCTCATTAGTATAGTCATCACAGCAACAATAACGTCACCTACAATGTTGTCTTTCAGCATGGATCCTTATAGTCAGTTTCAGTTGTAAGTCATTCAGAGTGATGGTTCACTCCATTTGCAGTTCTAACACTTTTCTTCCTCTTCCTCCTCCTCCTCCTCCTCCTCCTCCTCCTCCTCCTCCTTCACTTTCTCCTGTACTATAGGACTTGTCTAGATTCTCAAATTGTTTTGATTTCCATGGACTTCTCTCTTATTTAGTGGAAGACACTGAAATCCAAAGATCAAGCAAAAAAAAAAATTCCTCAAAGAAGTCTCAGTTATTTTCTTCTCCCTATCCAATACTGAGTTCATAATTTGAATATTGGTTTTGCAATAGTGGCATAGGTGTAGGATGAGGGTGAAGGTCCGTTCTCTGAGCTGGTGGGTTGGTTTCAGAACGTTTCATTAGCAGGATAGATAACATCTTTCAGCGGAGTTTAGGGGATGCCAGTGTCGGTGTTCCTCTGTTTATAAGGTCTTCAGGTGTGGGTGTGTTGAGTGAGGGTCTTGTGATGGGTTCAGCTATGAGCCACAAGACCCATCACAAGACTCTCACTTTTGGTTCATACCTGACCAATCACAAGGCCCTTACTTGTCACACCCACACCTGAAGCCCTTATAAACAGAAGACCACCGACAGTGACATCCCTTAAATTCCTCTGAAGAAGTTACCTATCCTGGTAATGAAATGTTCTGAAACCAACCCACAAGCTCGGAGAACAAACCTTCACCCTCAATATTGGTTTTGTTTAAAGTAGTGCTTATTTTTTATTATTGTTGTAATGGCTTATTGTCAGTCAGTGCTGATCTTTATAGAAATAGAGCAGTGGTTCTCAACCTTTTTAATGCCGCGACCCCCAACCGGTCGTAAGTCGAGGACTACTCAACCGGTCGTACGTCGAGGACTACTCAACTGGTGTATTCAAGAGAGTCTATTCTATTGGCTTTCAAAAGCCAATAGAATAAAAGGGAGTAGCACAGCTAAGAAAAAGGGGAAAAAAATGATGGACTGCGTTGTTTGGCGACCCCCGTGAAATGGTCGTTCGACCCCAAATGGGGTCCCGACCCACAGGTTGAGAACCACTGAAATAGAGGTTCACCTGTTTTTAGAATAGCTATTCTGGTAACTTACGAAACATCCTCTTTCTTTTATGATGGTTCTACTTTAATGATTGAATGAGTTTGAAAATTGGTTACTGGGCAGATGAAATTAATACTGCTACAAATAGTGGAATGTTTCTGATTGTTAACCCTGATGGTGGACCATCATCCCAGCACTCATTAAAATGAAATATTAATGGATGGCTATAATTGGCCTATGGTTTGGATTCATACTGGCTTAGGACTCAGTAGACTTGTGGAAACAAAGAGGATTAAATTTTGAAAAGTATTTTTTATTGCTGTTGGTGATGGTGATGATAATATGAGTGTTTTTTTTATACTAGCTTTCTTCTTGATAAGTCAAGAATCCTATGCTTCATTTTTGCTATTCAAGTGGTCAACAAGAACCCACACCTCCTGCAGAATCTCACACTTGGCTACAACATCCATGACAACTATTTGAACACCACTGGCACTTCAGATGCCTTGCTGGATATGCTCTCGACTGGAGAAGCCAATGTTCCCAACTACAACTGTGGAAGGAAGGATAACCTTTTGGTTCTGCTTGATGGAACTGCCAGGGACATCTCCATCCAGATGTCAACATTAGTAGACCCTTACAAAATGGCACAGGTTTCTTTGTGTACTTTTCTATGGGTAAAGTGAGTGAGGTGGTGGAGGATGAACAATATATCCAACCATATCGTCTATGTGGAATTCAAGAGCCACATTTCACCCGGGACATTGGAGATGTCATGGCTAGACATCTAGTGGAGAGGGGGCAAATTTCAAAGCAGCTGGATCCTCTCACGACACACCATCCCTATTGCTTTGGGGGCTTCTGCTGCACACTTGTGAAGGTGAGGAGAGGATCTGTGTTCATTAAAAGGATCTTCTGTACAATAAAAAGATGCAGCACTAAAGAGATTCCTATACAAAAGGAAGGTACGGCAGTATTGGGAAACAATATACTATTCTAATATATTCACTAGAATCACACTTTGATTTATTATAAGACAATATTTAGGACTTGATCTAACCCCCAAATATAACACAACAGTCTTCCTTGCTTTTTCAGATCAATGACAGAATTGCTTCAGAGGCTCTGAGTGACAAAAGTCAATTCCCTTTTTTCCATCGGACGCTGCCCAAAGAAGGGTTCCACTACCCAGGAATTGTCCAACTGCTCCTCCATTTCAGATGGACCTTGATTGGTCTTTTTCCCTCGGACACAGAGAATGGAGAGAATTTCATGAGAACATTTACTCCTATGCTTGTCAGGAATGGAATTTGTGTTGTCATATCACAACAGTTCTCAACACCTGAACACGGAGCACGGATCACGGATGCCTTCTATAAGTGGAGACAAGTCAATGTCTTTGTTCACTTCATAGGATATGTTTCCATTTTTGACAGAATTCATCCTTTCCATGTAACTTTTGAAGGTTTGTCAGGGCCCATCAAAGGGAAAGTCTGGATCATGACAGGCTTGGGGACATATTCAATGAAAAAACACAGACTTCTCAAATATGTTCATAGCATTTGGACTTTTGCTTTTCAGGTGGAAGAAAGGACAAAAGATGATGGCTTTGAACCCTATTTCTTTGCAGATCCCCAGTTTGAAAAATGTTCTTTTTCAACGCATGTCTTTTCTATCAAAGGCCGGAGAAGATGCACCCAGAAAGCACCATTAGAGACCCAAGACAAAAGGAGCAGAAGACGGATATCAAATGCTGACTATGCTTACAGTATTGTTATGACCCTGGCACATGTTCTGAACACTGTGTATTCCTCTAGATCCAGGAGGAGAAGGAAGGAGGATAAAGAGAGTTTGGAGACTCCAAGGCTGCAGCCGTGGGAGGTATGATGTCCCAACAAGGATCCATCAAATTTAGTTCCTTTGGAGAATGATTCCAAAGGAGGAGGGGAACCATCTCAACCTCTTTGTGCTACAAGAGGCCAACTGATTTGCCAATCTAATCGCTTGGGGGAAATTTTTCCAAAGACCTTATTTCATGACAGATAAATTTTGATGTTAATTTTAAAAGGATGTTAGAATTTTGAAATAAATTCCTGTATATATTAGTTTGTGACTACCGTCATAAAATTTTACATTGATAAATCTGAAGGACCCTCTGAGACCATCTAGGCCAATCCGTCCTCCCTACGGTTATCCCAGTTAAAGCTTCTCTGATTTGTGAATGTTCTGTCTTGCACAAAAACTATCCTTTTTAAGGAAGACTGGACTTCTCTGCTTTACTGGCTCAGTTCTAAAAATGTTTTAGGATGCTTTTTCTCTTGTTCAGCCAGAATCTCCTTTCTTGTGACTTATCCTATATAGGTCTGGAACAATAGTCTGCACAACTGCAGCTTCTGTGTAACTTCTTTCAGATATGGCAGCGGTTCTCAACCTGTGGGTTGGGACCCCATTTGGGGTCGAATGACCATTTCAGGGGGGTCGCCAAACAATGCAGTCCGCCATTTTTTCCCCTTTTCCTTAGCTGTGCTACTCCCTTTTATTCTATTGGCTTTTGAAAGCCAATAGAATAGACTCTCTTGAATAGAGACTAATTCTATTGGCTTTCAAAAGCCAGTAGAAATTGTCCAGGCTGTCTCTGCCCTGCTGAGCCCACCAAAAGTCCCATTCTGCAAACGGTGCTGCACCAGTTGAGTAGTCCTCGACTTACAACCGGTTGAGTAGTCCTCGACTTACGACCGGTTGGGGGTTGCGGCATTAAAAAGGTTGAGAACCACTGAGTTATGGGGAAAGTGCTGTATCCTCCATTCTCCAATTAAGAAATTTTGTAATTTGGAAAAGGTGTCCCTTCTAAGACTGGAAAGAATTTAAGTTGATGGGTGGAAAAGATGCTCCCAGACTCCTTCTGATTTTCAGTTCCTATGGACCCAAATACCTCTTCTTCTTATGGTTGTTCCTCAAGGCTAAAGATCTTTGCATCCCTTCTTTGGCTTCTCTGCCTTTCCCCAAAACTGACCCAGCTTTTGTGCAATGTCTTCTCCAAGCATTGTGCCTGCAAAAGGACCTGCTACTGGATTTGGGGTCTCCCCAGACAAGCATCATACTGCTGACTCAAGTTTGCTCAGCCTTCAGATGGCTAAGTACAGCTCCCACCCCATAAGGAGATGCATTGCAGGCGATACAAACAGGCGGTTGCTCATTGAAATGTGCTAAAACAGCATTAGACGTGAGCAAGGCCTTAACCCTATTGAAACTCTTGTCATGGACTTTAGTCCACTGCCAAGGAGCCTGCTTGTCCAAGAGCCTGTGTAAAGGCTCTGCCACAGCAGCCTTATGTGGGAGAAAGGCATGATAAAAATTTAATAGCCCAAAAAGGCTTGTAGCTCACTCTTAGATTTAGGGCTTGGGGCCTGCTGAATAGCTTGCAATTTAGTTTCAGCAGGGTGAATGCCTTGAGCATCTATCCTAAATCCTAAGAAGTCAGTAGAAGTGACTTCTATCTTACAATTATCCTTCTTTAGTTTAAGGCCTGCTTTTTGAAAATGAAGCAAGACAGCCCTTAATCTCTCTGCTAAGTTTTGAGATGACTCTCCAGCAATGAGGAAACCCTTAACACACACCATAGAATTCTGAAAATCTGTGAGTATTATATTGGATGGCCTGAGTTTAGCTCGAAGGCCACTGCTGTTGCAAATCCTTTTGAATGTGTTAATAGAAATAATGGATAGAGCGGACCCAGTGTCCAACTCCATGGATAAAGGAACCCCTTGCAACCTTACTTTAATGGACAGTTTCTTCTTTAGGGGTTTATGTATGCCTGTCCTCAAAATACTCCTGCGCGATGCACAGAAACCCACCCTGTGTTGGCTGGGGACCCTGGTACCTTTCAGACGTAATTCTTCACGAGGTTGGACCTTCTGGTGACCCAAACAGAAGGATGCAATGTGGCCTTGCCTGCTACACGCTCTGCAAATGGCGGAGCAGAACCTGCAATCAGCTCGCTTGTGGTGTCCTCCACACCCGAAGCATTGAACAGCTGCTGGGGCCTTATCTGGATGTTCCTTCTGCCTCCTTTCAACTGTCTGATAAAGCCTATCCACCTCTTCTTCAGGATCTGCTTTCAAACCTTCTCGAGTGTCCTCTTGATGGATGGTGGCTGCCTCTGGAGGGCTCCTGGTGGGCCGCAAAGTCTTTACTGCCCCGCCTGCTACTTCCTCAGTGGTCACCTCTCATAAAGCATCTTGGAAAGAGATATCTTCTTTTGCAAAAATCTTCTGCTGTAAGTCTCTGTTCCTTAAACCGCATACAAAGCAATCTCGCAGCCTCTCTTCCAGATCCTTGAACTCACATGGTCTGGCTGCTCGCCTTAAGGCTGCAATAAAATCCTTAGCAGATTCACCTGCCCTCTGGTCCCTTTGCTCAAATGTGTGCCTCCAAGCAATAACAGACAGCTTGGGCTGGAAATGTTCCTTCAGCAGTTTCTTCAAGTCTGTATACGTTACTGACTCCACAGGTGCAGGGGCTACCAGGTTCTCTGCAATTTCAAAAGCTTCCTGTCCATAAACACACAACAGGGTTGCAGCCTTCAAGCCATCTTCTCTAATCTGGTTTACCCTGAACTAATTCTCCACCCTAGCAACGTAAGATTCCCATCTCTCTTAGGTGTGAGACATCAAATTTGGATAAGCGACCAATCTTCACCATCCTGTAGTTTACAACCTTCACCACTTGCTCCTCTGCAACTTCTATTGGGGAAAGGGTCTTTCAGCCAAGCTTACCCTCCAGCGATGCTATACTGGAAGGCTGGAACGCTGATTCCAACGCCGTCTTCCCCTCTTCAGGACTTCTTGGGTAAGTCTTTAAAGCTTTCTTTTTTTCAGCTTGTAAAGCATCCCACCCTCGTTGCCAGTGTTAAGTCCTTTGATCGTGGGTGAATGATGAAGACACATTGTGTAGTTAACAGCTCTTTATTCGTTTGACAGCAACACCCCAACAACGCAAATGGCACGCAGGCCTCTCTTTATCTGCCCAGAGACCCGGACACAATGGCAACAAGTAGCAGAGCGTTTTCGCGACCTGCGCATGCGCACAAGGCTGGCACCACTCAGTCTGGTCCCTGCAGCTTTTGGAATGCCCGGGACCAATGCAACATCCCGAGCCTGCTTTTGCAGGCTCAGGACACAAAAGGGTAATGTTGAATTCTTTCTAACTTTGTACATATAGTAATCTTGTGACAGCAATCATATATTGAAATTATCTTCTAATCTACGGCATTTCTCTACTTGTTTATCTATCAATCTTCAAAGGAAGCATTCTGACTTCAGCTGAATATTTATTTTTAAAATCCTCTGCGTATGCATTTGAATCCAATTTTGTAAGCTTTTTTACATATCCACCAAGCCTGATAAAATGTCCTTTCATGTCCTTTACTTTTCCAACTCTACAAAGTTTCCCAATAAAAAGCACGTCACAAAATCTCTGTTAGTCTGTTTTAGTTGAACTGGCTTGAGAACCAAAACTAGGAGCACTCCAGGTAGTCTTTCCTTATGTTGCCCTGTCTCATCCCCTCAAAGATTCCTGAGAGACACGGGAGATTTAATTGCTGAACTGGAATTCAAAAATTAGCATATGTTTGTGTCTGTGTGTGTGTGTGTGTGTGTTTGTGTTTAGAAGAAACGGGGAAGGAAAACAAGACACTTCTATGTTTTTCAAAATTTAAGAAACTACTAATACTACTACTACTACTACTACTAATAATAATAATAATAATAATAATAATAAAGTTGGAAGGGACCTTGGAGGTCATCAAGTCCAACCCCCTGCTCAGGCAGGTAACCCTATACCATTTTGGACAAGTGGCTGTCCAGTTTCTTCTTAAAAACTTCCAGTGTTGGAACATTCACCACTTCTGGAGTCAGGTTGTTCCACTGGTTAATTGTTCTGTCAGGAAGTTTCTCCTTAGTTGTAGGTTGCTTCTCTCCTTTATTAGTTTCCATCCATTGCTTCTTGGCCTGCCTTCAGGCGCCTTGGAAAATAGCTTGATTCCCTCTTCTTTGTGGCAACTCCTGAGATATTGGAACACTGCTATCATGTCCCCCCTCGTCCTTCTCTTCATTAAACTAGACATACCAATTCCAGCAACCGTTCCTCATGTGTTTTAGCCTCCAGTCCCCTAATCATCTTTATTGCTCTTCTCTGTACTCTTTTTAAAGTCTCAACGTCTTTTTTACATCGTGGTAACCAAAACTGGATGCAGTATTCCAAGTGTGGCCTTACCAAGGCATTGTAAAGTGGTATTAATACTTCGCGTGATCTTGACTCTATCCCTCTGTTAATGCAGCCCAGCACTTTATTGGCTTTTTTGGCAGCTGCAGCACACTGCTGTCTCATATTTAAGTGATTGTCCACTAGGACTCCGAGATCCCTCTCACAGTTACTACTATTGAGCAAGATACCACCTATACTATACCTGTACATTTGCTTTTTCTTGCTTAAATGTAGAACCTTACTTTTATCACCATTGAATTTCCTGTCTTCTGGAGTGTTGGCTATTCTTGCCAGCTTGGTGTCGTCTGCAAATTTGATGAGTTCCCCATCTATCTCCTCGTCCAGATCGTTGATGAAGATGTTGAAGAGCATTGGGCCCAAAACAGAGCCCTGGGGCACTCCCTACACACTTCCCTCCATGTAGATGTGGTTCCATTGAGGACCACATGCTGATTACGGCCAGTCAGCCAGCTATGGATCCATCTGGTGGTGATGCTGTCTAACCAGCATTTTTCTATCTTTCTACTTTGTCAAATGCCTTTCTGAAGTCCAAGTAAATTATATCCACAGCATTCCTCTGGTCCACTAATTTTGTCACTTGGTCAAAGAATGCAATAAGATTTGTCTGGCATGATCTGTTTTTGACTGGCTTTTAGTAATGACTTTGTTTGCCTGTAGGTGTTCACTGATTCGTTGTTTGAGTATCTTTTCCAGAATCTTCCCAGGTATTGAGGTCAGGCTGATATGTCTGTAATTTCCTGGATCCATTTTTTCCCCTTTTTTGAGGATGGGAACTACATCAGCTCTTTTCCAGTCCTCTGGTAGTTCCCCAGTACTCCAGGATCTTTGAAAAATATAGTTCAGTGCTTCTGAGATCACATCTGCCAGTTCCTTGAGAACCTTGGGGTGTAACCCATCTGATCCGGGTGATTTGAACTCGTGTAGGCTGGACAGGTGCTCACTTACCATTTCCTTGCCTATCTTGTGTTTCTATTCTGTTTTTATGGCACTATTTTTGATAGGTTGGTCTGTTTTTTCCCTTTGTGTAAAGACAGATGCAAAAAACGAGTTAAATAGTTAAATTGCCTTGAAACATCATCCCTTCCCATTTGTTTTACCAGATGACTCTTATTTTCCTAGAATATTAAGTATTCACTCATTTTCTTTCTTTATTAGACTTATATCCCAAATTATTTCATGAGCTCAAGATAGTGGACAAAGTCCTCATTCCTGTTTTCTCTCCATCCAATCCCTGTTTGATATTCATCTCCATGAGGCCTATGGGCTACAGAAGACCAAATGTCTCTAGACATTTGAGCCAGATGAAATAGACCAAATACACCAAACAATTATAGGCCAGGAGACCATCTCATTGGTGGGGTCTTTTCTGTAACAACTGCTGAGTTTCAACCATACAGTTTCCACAGGTATCCTACTGAAATTATCTTGTATGTCATTCCTTAAGACCAGCCCACTCACAAATGATTCCAAAAGCTCTAAATTGTGATGTTTTCAGTTTTTCTTCCGATGCCTTTAGTAAAACCTCTTTTGCCTTCAAGAAGATAGTTTTAGAGTTCACTAGTGCCAGAGCTACATCACAAGCACAGCCAGCCAAGCTCCCTATTTAGTGTGGAACCAGCTTTGGTATATCTTTAGATTATTTGACCAGTTCCAGTTGTGACTAAAGTGACGGAGGAGGGTTCTTCTTTCCTCCTTCTCCTTAAATTTGTCTCGTAGGACAACTATTCTGGAACCAAATCCAAGGAATCCAGGTTAAAAGGAATCCAGGTTAAAGAATGACTGTCTGGTCTGAGGTATAGAGGCTCAAGGAAAGCAGAGTAGGTGGTCTTGGTTTCAGCTTGCCTGCATAACAAGAGAGTTCCAGAAATTAAATCAAATTTAATCAAATGCTTCTGGGGGAGGGGAAAATTCTTGTGGAGTTTATGGATTAAATGGGTATATGATGTCTATATATATCCAGGAGAACATCCACATAATATTAGAACATCCTCTCCTTCTGTTTTGTCATCTAAGAGATCAATCAGATCTCCAGCTCCTGTCCAATGCCACCCTGGGCTACAATCCCCACAACAACATCTTGAACACCAGATTGACTTGGGAGGCGGTGTTGGACCTTCTCTCATCTAAAGCTGTGGAAGGCAGAAGGACCTTTTTATTTTCCTTAAAGGAGATGAGACAAATACCTCCTCTCAGATAGCCACCATGCTGGCCACCTACAAAATCCCATAGATGGGTGCATATCACTCCATCTTCCATTGTCATCAGAAAGAGGTCCAATGTCTGTGTCAATGCTTCTAACATCGGATGTTCTTGCTTGACAATATATAAAGATGCAGACATTTCCTATTTAACCTGTGTATTACTTTTAGAGTTAAAAGAGATGATGTTGGAGGGGGGGGGGAAGAATGTGCTGGGGACTAGTTAGCCATAACAATATCTCAGTAGGGTATTCTTCAAGGTTAGTTGTAATAAGAGGAGATAACGGGAGGGATAGTTCACACTTCAAACTAATTGGAGAATGTGTTTAATGACTGTTAAATGAAGAGTGAGTTATGCTTTGATTCTGTGTGTTGGGGGAGGAGAATTCAGATTTTGGCTTCTCTATGCGTGTGCCGAAGCTATGTTGCAAATTAAAGATTCTTTAAAGTAAACAATGCCTCAAAGTTCTTTGAAGAGCTTCTTCTTTCGGAACCATGACATCCTGAGCACAATTAACAGATATGCAGTGCCTGCGACCAAAGTTTTATTTGCAAAAGGTGGACCTCTCAGTCTGTCATGCAAGGAAACATCTGGTATGAAGATGTGTGATATAAAACAAAGAATATTTTATATACACTCCTTTCTTTTTCATTCTTTTTCAGGTCAGCTAAGTTTTTGCTGCTCCATTTCAAAGTGATAAAACTCCCCTTCCCCTTTTTCCATCAGAGGCTCTCCAGAGAAGGATCCAGTATCAGGGGATTGTCAAACTTCTCCATTGGACCTTGACTGGTCTCATTGCAAGAAATACTGAAAACGGAGAGGGATTCAGGAGGACCTTTATTCCTATGCTTCTCCAAAATAATGTTTCTGTTGTTTTGTCACACGTCACATCAAATACGACTGATTTGATCCACACTACTAGCTTTTTCAACAAATGGAATCACATTACTATCATTATTTCCTATTCAGAGGCTATGATTGAACTTGAGTTCATGATTTCACAAGCTTCTTACCTATAGAATAATAAAAAGTATTGATTATGACAGTTATGTGCAATTTCACTTTGCACTTGTTATGGAGGTCTCTTCCTTGCACAAAAAACCTAGTGCATTTTTTTCTAAAATAGCAACATCTAGTGATATTTCAGCCCTTTACTTTTCCATTCTACAATCTGTAAGTAAAGCATCTCTTTCTACCTATTCCAAACATGGCTTGTCTTTGAAAGGCTGGGCAAAATGTCCAGACAAAGAGGAACTGGAGACATTCTCCCAGGAAGAGATTGAAAGATCCTGCCCATGGACAACCACATCATATAGTTCACATTCTAGCATAGGCCATAAGAGTGTGTATTCATCCAGGTCCACAAACATTCTTGTAATCAGGCACTGAAAGTGAAAGTCAAGATCTGTGAAATGGGAATAGATTCAAAAACAAGCCCAGATGTCTCCAAGAATGACCCATCCTATGCACATCACCTGTCAATGCTGCTAACATCAGATGTTCTTGCTTTAACAACAGATGAAAATGTAGTCATATTTTCTCTATCGCTTTTAGAGTTCATTGATGCTGGGAGGGGGAATGTGGATGAGAGTCCAGCTAGTCATAACAATAGTAACTCAGCCATGGGAACTCAAGGTTATTAGGTCCAGAGTTGATAGAAATTTGGCAGCAGGAGAGATTGGGAGAAAGCCATCGCTTCAAATTAATTGGGGCATATGATTTATGACTGTTAATTGGTGGAGGGAATTGTGCTTTACTACTTTGTGCCAGGGGAGGGGAATTCAGTTTTTGGCTTCAACTATGTAGTGCCGATACTTTGTTTCTTGAATGAAAGATTCTTTAAGGAAAACAATGCCTGGAAGTTCTTTTAAAGAGATTCATCAGAACCATAACATCACCACCAGGATGCTCCTGTTACCCCTTCTAACTATATCCCCCAGTTCTCCCTTCTATGCCAAGGTGTACATATCATTGTACCTTCTTTGCAAACAAGAAACATAATCTTTCTGGCAACTGACCCAGATACACCAGGAACACAGGCATACCCAAACACCCCTTTCAAGCTCTTGGCAGTCATGGGAGGGGGAATCACACAAGGCCTCAGAGATGTGAAGGTCAAAGAGCCCCACCACCATGGAGTGCATCCAAACACAACCAGAAGAAGGGAAACCATGTCCCTTCAAACTTTTTGGTGATGGGGCAATGAATTAGTATCAAGGGAAAAAATATTTGCCCTATATTTTTCTCCATATTTACTCAATGATACCATTCAAAACCATTCAGTGTCCTCAACCTAGAGTGGCACCAAACTCCATAGCTCTGGGTGACCTTACCCAGCAGTCTCTGGAGAAAAGATACCACATTGAAGGACAGCAGAGGTCAACAGCATAGATGTTGAAATACTGTGTCTTCCTGCAGCATCATTTTCTGGTTATGTCCTAACAAGACAGACCACAACCACTATAGAACACCGCCCTCAAGGGTGTATATGTAATTTTTCCCTAACGTTCTGTACTCCAGCTTTCTTTCTGCAAATGGAGCCAAGGAAGAAGTTCAGGATCCCCAGAGGAAAAGTTGTTTGTCACTGTAATTATCACCATCCTGCTCTTTGAGATGTCTTCTTCTCCATCTCCAGTGACTGCCTTCAAGGTAAACATCAAAGTTGAAGCAACATGGAGGGGATCTTGCATCAGAAAAGGATAAAGGCTTCAGGTCCCACTCTATGTTGTATGAATTTTAGGACAGGCAGGGACCGTGCTGTTAAATGTACCCTTCTCTCCTTTCCAGGTGAAGTTTGCTTTGTCTCTGTCTGAATCAGGAAAACCACTGGCACTTGTGAGAGGGCTCCTAATTCTTCAACTCTTCTTCCTTGTTTTGAAACGGGACATGGATTGATTCATCCCCATGAATTATGGACCTCCTGCTTCTCCTTCTAATGCTACTGTTGTCTCTGCCAGTCTCTGGGAATCATCGAATGAAATGTCCCCTGACTTTGGAGCGCCAGGATGAAAAAAAACCATGGAGCTATTATAGACCAGGGGACCATCTTATTAGTATTATCACCACTGCAACAAAAATATCAAATATAATGTTCCCTTTCAATGCAGCTCCTTCTAGTCAGTCTCACTCGTAAGTCATTCAAGATAATGGAGTTGCATACGCACTGTTCATAATTCTAACACCCTCATTTTGTTCCCCACCTGTCCTTAGGCTTTCCTGAATCATTTTGATTTCCATGCTTTCTTTGTCTTATTTTGAGGAAGAGATTCAAATCCAAACATGAGACAGGGAAAAAAAATCTGAAAGAGGTCCATATTATTTTCCTCTACCCGTTCAATCTTGAATTCATGCCTTGAATACTGAGTTTTATTTAAATTAGTGATTATTTGAGTGTTATCCTGCCCAGCCCATTTCAAATATAACAACTTGTTCATATTTACCTCCTGATCTTTGTAGAAATATAGTATAATCTATTTTTAGAATTGGTTTCTGAATCACTTTGGAAACATCCTCTTCTTTTTTTAGTGGTTCTACTTTAATTATTCAATTATTTTGAACCCTGGTTACTGTGCAGATGAAAATTAGTAGTGCCACAAAGAATTGTGTATTTGTGATTGTTAACCAAGGTGGAGGACTGTGTCAATTCCAACTTCCCAACATTCATGAAAATTAAATGGAGATGGGTGAGTATCATTTGTCTCTGGGTTTGGAGTTAGTATTGGCTTAAGACTCTGTAGGCTTCAAGAGACAAGGTGGATTAGATTGAAAAAAAAAAGAATGTTGTTGCTTCTGTTGATGATGGTAATAACATGATCATTTTTACAAAGGTTTATTCAAAAGTACTATGCTTTATTTTATTTTTGCTTTATTTTCACTAGTCAAGCAAAAATATAAAAAATATGTAAAATATAATTTGCCATTGATGATGGTGGTGATAGTGATGATAAAATGAACATTTTTTTTACAGTACAATATCTTCGGATCAGTCTAAAATCCTACGCTTTATTTTCGCTATTCAAGTGGTCAATAAAAATTCCCAGCTCCTGCACAATCTCACACTTGGCTACAATCTCCATGACAACTATCTGAACACCTTTGTCACTTCAGATGCCTTGCTGGACATGCTCTCGACTGGAGAAGCCAATGTTCCCAACTACAGCTGTGGAAAGAAAGACAACCTTTTGGCTTTTTTTGATGGAGATGACAGAGACAACTCCATCCAGACGTCAACATTAATAGCCCCATACAAAATTCCACAGGTTTGTATGTGTGCCTCTCTTTCTAGTCAAGTGAGTGGGCTGGTAGGATGGGTAAGTGATACATCCAACTATATCTATGGAATTCAAGAGCTGCTTTTCTCCATGGACACTCTAGGAATGTTATCTTGTGTTGGGATTGACATTGGGGTGGGGGAAAGCATCAAAGCAGCTATGTTATCTCATTACACCATCCCCATTGCTTTGGGGGCTTCTGCTGCACCTTTGTGAAGGTAAGGAGAGGCTCTGTGTCCAATCAAAGGGTCTTCTGTACCACAAGAAACACTGATGGAAAGCTCTTATTTTGTTTATCATCTTAGTCAAAGTAATGATACTTTCAATGATGTACAAATCCCAGATTCATGAAAAGAATTCCAATGGCTTGTCTTATCTAAAGTTTATAAGACATATAATATATAAGATATGTAAGACAAACTCTGCCCACAATCTGCAGGGCTCAAAGTTGATTCAGACTTTCATCCTTTCGAGGTTGGTAAAATGAAGGACACAGATTGTTGAGGGCAATATGCTGACATTGTAAACTGCCCAGAGAGTGCTGTAAAGCATTTTGGGGAAGTATATATCCTGTGGTGAAGCTGGAACAATCTGGAGATGAACATATTTAAACCTGTGAAGATGAAAGTGGATATTCTACCACTTCTTACGATATTAGCTAACACAGTATTAACAGTAGAGGCTTTGAAGCTTCTGGGTTGTATATTTTCCCAGAATTTGGAATGGATATCTAATATTATGACCATTACAAAGACACAATAAAGAAAGTTCTTCCTGCGTCAACTCAGAAAGCTCAGACTGCCCAAGGAGCTGCTGATACAATTCTATAAAGGAATTGTTGAGTCTGTCATTTACACTTCTATAACTGTCTGGTTTGGTACAGCAACTAAACAGGACAGGTACAGACTTCAGCAGATAGTTAGGACTGCAGAAAAAACAATTGCAACCAGCCTGACTTCCACTGAGGATCTATATACTGCATGAGCCAGAAAAAAGGCTGAGAAAATAAATACAGACCCCTCACATCATGGACATAAATTGTTTCAACTCTTCCACTGCCAAAACAACAAGACACAAAGACAGCTTTTTTTCCTTTGTGCCATCACTCTGCTTGAATACCTAATTACCACAGTTATGTCTTACATCTATGGATATTTACCCATGTAGTATGGCTGTAGTATTATTATCCTTCTCATCTTTTCTACTACCTTCTCCTTTTGCCATCTTATGATTGTATTACCTTGTTGTTTGTATATACACTTATTTGTATGCACAAGTTGTTTGTATGTTTGTATGTACAGTGAGTGTATTATCTTGTTGTTTGTATATAGAGACAAATTCCTTGTGTGTCCAATCACATTTGGTCAATAAACTATTTTATTCTATATACATCTAAGTGCTATTGCTATTGCTATTGCTATTGCTAATTGCTAATTGCTAATAATAATAATAATAATAATAAAAGTTGGAAGGACCTTGGAGGTCATCCTGCTCAGGCAGGAAATCCTATACCATTTCGGACAGATGGCTGTCCAGTCGCTTCTTAAAAATGTCCAGTGTTGGAGCATTCACCGCTTCTGGAGGCAGGTTGTTCCACTGGTTAATTGTTCTAATGGTTCATGATCAAATTCATCATAAAGGACTTGAAGAGCAATAAAACCACTGGAAAGGTTTTACTGGTTGAACTATTCAAGAAATATCCCAATCTGTGGGACCCTCTGTTAGCCGGTTCTTTTGCACAAATAAATAATAGCTGCCATATCCCACTTGAATGGAAGATGGCCATAGTAATTCCTATATATGTAAATTTAATGAGAAATATATTACAATTACAGCCTGATTAGTCTAATAGATACCATGGCTAAAACAATATCTTGTTCCTCTTGAGTAGAATTCAGAATGGGTAGATAAAGAGTGTATCTTTGAAAAAAAGACAAAGAAGAAGAGGGCTTTAGGTACAGATAAGCCAGGCAAATTCACAGCTCATTGCCAGTTCAATCCTGACACTTTCATGGTTGACTCAGCCTTCCATCCTTCCGGGGTCGGTAAAATGAGGATCCAAATTGTTGGGGGCAATAGGCCGATTCTGTAAACTGCTTAGAGCAGTGGTTCTCAACCTTCCTAATGCCGCGATCCTTTAATACAGTTCCTTATGTTGTGGTGACCCCCAACCCTAAGGGGTCTCCAAGTGCACACCAACGCCGCCCACTCACCCGCCGTGCCTGGGGCTCAGCGTGCCTCACCTGTCCTCGCCTCACTTCCAAAGGTCGCCGGCCTGCCCGGCTCCAGCTGGCTGGGGAGGGGGGGCAGGAAGGCCGCTCTGCCGGCTCCACCCAGCCTGGTTGGGGAAGGACCCAGGCAGGGAGAGGAAGAGGGAGAGAGAGAGGGGGAGAGGGAGAGAGAGAGAGAGAGAGAGAGAGAGAGAGAGAGAGAGAGAGAGAGAGAGAGAGAGAGAGAGAGAGAGAGAGAGAGGCGGGCGACAGCACTGGCAGAGCTTAGTTCAGCCTCCTCCGCAGAAAGGGCCGCGAAGCAGCGCAGTCTCCCTTAGGAGATGCTCGACGGAAGCGAATCCGGTGCTGCAATGGCCCCCAGCTCGAAGCCGTGCGGAGATGGATAGAGGAGCGGTGTCTCGGTTCCTAAGACCATCAGAAATACTGTATGTGTTTGCCGATGGTCTTAGGCGACCCCTGTGAAAGGGTCGTTCGACCCCCAAAGGGGTCATGACCCACAGGTTGAGAACCGCTGGCTTAGAGAGTGTTGTAAAAAGCACTGTGAAGTGTTATGTAAGTCTAAGTGCTATTGCTATTATTGACAATGGTTTTGTCACGAACCATCTAATTACACAATATGTCAGTCAGGGGAAACAGTGCTTTCCTGACCCAATAGATCTTATTAATGCATACTAATAAATCAGACTCAAAAGTTATGGTCTTTGGAAATGACAGCATAGTCATAAATGCCTGTTCAAGTAAGTAACCCCATTCTTTATCTACAGGTCTTTTTCTCTGAGACAGGAACTTGACTCCCTCACCATCACAGGAGCTCCCTTCGAGCAAAGACACAAGGAAATGTTCATAATTGTTTATTTTATTTAACTGCATTTAATAAATTATATAAAGCTGAGATTTGCCCGTGCTCTTATATTGAGCTGAAGTTTGGGGTTAAAAGTATCACTACTAGAATACAGCCAATCGCATCGTTTGAGAAATATCTTGGGGGGTGTGTGTGTGAATAAAAGTACCTCAGCTGGTGCTCTGAGAGCTGAATTGGGATTTCAAAATTTCTTCTTTATCTAAAATCCAGGCACATAATTAAAAAACAATCATAGCTATCCATCTTCTTCACCCTCATTTATTAAAGTGTGTGATCTCAAGGTTACCCCATGTTCTTATATGGAACAGAAGTTTTGGAACTGAAATATATCATTACTAGAAATAACCCATTTGGAGATAAATAAAAGGCCTTCAGCTTCTGTCTGAGAAATGAATTGGGAAGGATTTTTTTTCCTTGTCTAAAATCAGGGCACATAATTAAATTATAAAATTTAAGCTATGGATATTGACTCACTCCCAAAATTCTGCCTGCTACAACAGACATTTCGATTAAAGTTCTCTTGGACTGGGAACGTTACAAATTATATTAAGAGATGTGATCTCTCTCTCTCACTCTTGTACAACTGGAGTACAAGCTAAAAAGATGGCTGTAGAAAGAACCTGAGATACCAAAGAGAGAAAGACACAGCCATTGTCAGTAAGTCTGGCACATTGAAGTGGATGAGTGTCTAATAATTCCTCTTCCAAATTGTGAAATATGTAAATACAGAAATGGCTGCCTATCTTAGGATGGTATTCACATAAGTACTCTGACTCAACAGTTAAATATGGACCCCTTGCTGGAGCAGGAGCCCCTATACCATTCCAGACAAGTGGCTGTCCAGTCTCTTTTAAAAAGCATCCAGTGATGGAGCACCCACAATTTCTGAAGGCAAGCTATCCCATTGGTTAATTGCTTTCATTGTTAGGAAGTTTCTTGTTAGCTATAGGCTGCTTCTCTCCTTGATCAGTTTTGGAGAATAGGTTGATCCCCCTCTCCTTTGTGGCAACTTCTCAAATATTGGAACACTGCTATCATGTCATCCCTACTCCTTCTTTTCACTTGACTAGACATACCCAATTCCTGCAACCATTTCATGTATTCCTAATATGTTTTATGCAATAATATATACAACATACAAACACATGTTCATATCAGATTTAACCAAGTCCCTTCTAATGAAAAGGTTTGTATTTTTGGAAATCTAGAGACAGAAGATTTAGCACATCTATTTTTCAATGTCAATTGTAGAAGAAAGAGAGAGATCAGTACCTTAGCCTGCACATTAAATGAATGACCTATTGCAATCCTTCTATTAAAACAACAATATATTTCCTTTGTGGACAGAATTTAAAACTTCCATATAATATGGTTCTTTATTAGAAGAAAAAAGTTCAGTTGAAATCTGCAAATGTGGGTCTGGTTGCAGAAAATTGTAGGAGTGATACAGAAATATGATTTGCACTCTTTATTTTGATTCTTACTTAATATTTCTTTTTTTTCTGGTCTTGCTAATGTTCTGTGTTTAATATTCTGTATCCTGATATGGTCTACTGGCTAATCGACAATACAATAGTATAATATATTCATGACAAAATTTGGATTTATTGAAAGCTAATAAGTGACCCTAATACTGTATTTTTCACTGCTTTTTTCAGATCCGTTTCACTGCTTCAGAAGCTCTGAGTGATAAAAATAAATTCCCTTTTTTCTATCAGATGCTCCCCAAATCAGGGATTCTCTATAGAGGAACTGTCCAACTGCTCCTCCATTTCAGATGGACCTTGATTGGTCTCTTCACTTCAGATACGGAGAAGGGAGAGAATTTCATGAGGACTTTTACTCCAATGCTTGTCAGGAATGGAATTTGTGTTGTTATATCACGACAATTCTCAACCGCTGGAAACACAGCACCCTTCAGGGATGCAGTCTCTCAGTGGAGACAAGTTAATGTCTTTGTTCATTTCACAGAATATTTTTCCCTTTGGGACAGATTTCTTCTTTTCCATTCAACACTTCAAGATTTGCCTGAACCTATTGAACAAAAAGTCTGGATAATTGCAAGCTTTGGGGAACCGCAAATAACAAGGCAGACATTCCTCAGATATGTCCATAGTGTTTGGACCTACAGTTTTCAGTGGAAACAATGGACAAACAACAGTTCCTTCGAACCAGATCTCTTTGTGCAACCACAGTTTGGAGATCAGTCTTTCCGCTGTTCTTTTTCAAAAGACATCATTTCTCTCAAAGGCCGGAGAAGATGTACTCAGAAATCACCATTGAAGACCAAAGTGGAAAGAAACAGGCTCTGGAACCGATATAACCGCATTGCTTACACCTTGATTAACACTCTGGCCCATACCTTGAATGCTGCCTATTCCTCCATATCCAAGAGGAGAAGGAAAGAGGGAGAAGACAGGCTGGGGGCTCAAAGGCTGCAGCCATGGCAGGTATGGGGTTCCGACAACGAACCACCAAACGTACTTTCTTTGGAGAGGGAATACAAAGGAGGAGGGAAACCGCCTCAACCTTCTTGTGCTTCAAAAGGCCAACAAGTTTGGCCAAACTAATCCATTGTGGACAATGTTCCACAGACATATATACTTCCAACTTTACTACTATTACTATTACTTTGATATTAAACCAGTGTTGATTTTATAAACGACGTGTGCGTTTTAAAATAAATTCCAGAATGATTAGCATTTTAGAATTTTGTGATCATAAATTTGGAGCAGACCCCGTGACCATGTAATGCAACCCCTCATCTTTATAGAAATCTCAGTTAAAGCTTCTCCAAATGATGGCTACTGGGTCTTAACTAGATTCCTAATCACATCAAAAAAACTTTTTGCTGAAATCACCAGTATTCCCATAATCTATTTAGGAAGTGGAATGATATATGGGAATGACTTTTGGGGCAGGGAGAAGCCATGCTGCCTAGGGAAGGATCAGATAAGAGGGGAGAAGCCCACAATGGTATAATGTAAGAGAAAGGATAAGTCTAAATATTCAGGTTGAAAAAAAAAAGATTGGTAGGAAATTTGTACTTTCAGAATTGCAAAATTCTGTTAATGTAGCGATCAATCGGGAGGTCCTCTTCCCTGCATGTCACCCCTCCAGGGTGACTTTGACCCTTTTCAGGGTCCCCCGGCAGGAGAAATCCAGACCGCAGAGGGAGCGATCACCCTGCACATCCGCCAGAGCTGCGAGAACAAACCAGAAGCCGCTTGTTCAATTTATTTTTGATCCAGTCTAGAATGCTCCCCATGTTTTACCAATTTTATCAATTATTTGCCAACTCAGGACATTTGCAAATTAAACAACTGTAGAAGAAAGATTTCAATGTGAAAAGACCATATGGGTTTTGTTTTGTTTTTTAAATAAGTTTTCTGCTTTTAAAATTCCTGGATATTTCTGTTCTAGTTCCATCCGTTTCTGAAGAAGAATGTGTTTTGCAATCTTTCCCACATGAAACTGTACTTGGACCAAAATGGGGATATAGCAGCAGATCTGAACATCATAAGCTTGATAGTTCTCTCCAGGGAGGATCCCATTAGAGAGCAAATAGGGAGTTTTGAAAGACAGAGAATTACTATCAATCAAGATGCTCTTTCACGGCTAAAGTTGCTCAACAAGGTGGGTGAAATATTGGTGTCTTTTCTCTATTTTTCAGAGCCTTACGATGGGTGGCTATTCACCAAATACAATGATCTTCAGTGAGAACTGAATGTGGAGAGTAGAATGGAATGCAGTGGAGTGGAATTGAATATCAGAGTTGAAAGGGACCTTGGAGATCTTCTAGTCCAACCCCCTGCTCAAGCAGAATTTCAGACAGGTGGCTCTCCAATCTCTTCTTAAAAACTTCCAGCATTGGAGCACCCATAATTTCTGAAGGCAAGCTGTTACACTGGTTGATTGTTCTCACTGTCAGGATATTTTTCCTTAGTTCTAGGTTGCTTCTCTCTTTGATTAGTTTCTATCTCTTTTTTCTTGTCTTGCCTTAGCGTCTTTGGAAAATAGGTTGGCCCCCTTATACATACAATTGGCAAGAAGTCCTTCAGATACTATAATATGAAACACTGTTTTAAATTGATTCAGTTGTGTCCAAAATGGGATGCTGGAAGATGATTCTTTAGTGTCTCCTGTGCAACCTGATATCTGTATAAAACTGTATAAAAAGGGAACATCAAGTGCTGGGGATTGTGGTGCTCATGGTACCAACTAGTCATGCTTCCTTGCCTAAAATTAGCAAAATAGAATGAAAGTCTTTTGACTAATGTCCAAGTTTTCAGAGGGACGAAAAAGGCAAGGATAACTCTAATCAAGACTGGAGACACTTCCTGTTGATACCATTGGGAAATACGCTTCAGAATTCAGGTTTAGCTTGGCATGGTTGGGCAAGTTTATATTCTTAAACAGATCATACTGGTCAGAATTTTCCATACTTGTCTTTAATACTATGGGGACAGAGGAATAGGACTTCTGCTCCTAGGGAGGTACTACCTTGACATGGTTGTGGGGCTTGTGTACTCTGAGGAAGATGAGAGCTATGCCAGAGGTTCAACCTCACTGGACAGGTCTCATCAAAGGAGTCAGACAAAGAGTGTCTCTCCCACTCTCCTGGATATCTGGTGAAAAATGGGTTATAGGACTCAGGACTGTTGGCTGAGCAACCAGGGCCAACAGCTGCAGAACTACTGGAAGAAAAGGTGTTTACCCGTTGCAAATACACAGTGATTGAAAACAGAGAAATAATGATCTGTTATTACAGATCAAGTCCAACAAGAAGAGGATATCTAAAATGAATGCACCAGTTCTGGAAAGAACAACATCCAGAATCAGAAATAACAGAACAGAGACTAGCAGATCAATGCCGATTTATAATACGAAATAAAGTATTCACAGAAACAGAATTGGATGAACTGCAAAGGTTTATCCAGGGCAAAGAAATCAAAGCCCTACCAGAAGTAATTCAGAATGTAGAGGCAAACCAGGGGGAGTTGACAGTGAAGGAATCCAGCAGAGATATACAACCAGTGCTTTTTTTCTAAAAAAAAACAAAAAAAAAAAACAAAACAGGTGCCGGAACTCACACACATCATACAACCTGCCTTGTCTACTCTACAAGGTTCCATCCAAAAAAGGTGCCGGAACTCCATTCTGGGCGTTCTATGAGAAAAAAAGCCCTGTATACAACTGTTCTCATTTGGAAACCAGGCACCTCTTCCTCAGGAAGAACAAAACCCTCTAACTAAAGAAATAAAAGAATTGAAACAAAGAATAACTGAGCATCTAGAACACCACAAAAACAACAGAATAAGGCTGCCTGCATTGAAGCTTGTTCCAAAGAAACAGTTAGCACAAGCATTAAAAGATGCAAATACTGCAATATCAAGAATAAGCACCAATTCACTGCAAGAAACAAACCAACTAATGTACAGCACAGCTGCAGTTATAACTGAATACCTGGGATGCAAAATCAACAAAGAAGAAAAACAAAGAAACAGTGCACCAGAAAAATGGAAGGTTAGAGTAGAAAATAAGATCAGCAAGTTAAGATCACATGCAAGCAAGCTAGAACAGATGAAAGAAAAGAAGATGAAGAACAAGAAGACCAAAGAATACCTAATCAAAATATACCATTTAGAAACAAGGAAGATCAAGGAAGCACTGGAAATAATAAAGCAACAAATAACAGCTATAGCCAGGAAATCAGTAGATATGAAGCTCAAATTGCAAATTATAGGCAGAACCTGCAATTTCAACCCAATCAGAAACATTAGAAAGAGTACAGAGAAGAGCAACAAAGATGATTAGGGGACTGGAGGCTAAAACATATAAGGAACGGTTGCTAGAATTGGGTATGTCTAGTTTAACGAAGAGAAGGACAAGGGGGGACATGATAGCAGTGTTCCAATATCTCAGGGGCTGCCATAAAGAAGAGGGAATTAAGCTATTCTCCAAAGCACCTGAAGGCAGGACAAGAAGCAACGGGTGGAAACTAATCAAGGAGAGAAGCAACCTAGAACTAAGGAGAAACTTCCTGACAGTTAGAACAATTAATCAGTGGAACAGCTTGCCTCCAGAAGCAGTAAATGCTCCAACACTGGAAGTTTTTAAGAAGAGACTGGACAGCCATTTGTCCGAAATGGTGTAGGGTTTCCTGCCCGAGCAGGGGGTTGGACTAGATGACCTCCAGGTCCCTTCCAACTTTATTATTATTATTATCTCAATCATCGCACAGTCAGCCAGATGTTCAGACTGGATTTGGCATTTTGTCTACCTATCGAGTCCTTACCCAGGACCTGGGATAGGCAGATGTGGATGTTTGATGGTATTACAGATATCGTCGCAGGATGGAAGCAGTTCCTAATAAGGCCGCCTTTTGCAATTGACTAATAGCGAATTTGTCAATGCCAATGGTGTTCAAGTGGTGCTCCAGTTGTTTTGGGATTGCACCCAAGGAGCCTATGACTATTGGTACTACCCTTGCTTGCTTTTGCCACAGTCTTTCTATTTCTATTTGTAGGTCTTTGTATTTTGTTATCTTCTCCAGTTCTTTCTCTTCTATTCTGCTGTCTCCAGGCACTGCCACGTCCACTATCCAGACTTTTTTGTCTTTCTTATCGACAATTGTTAAGTCTGGGGTGTTATGTTGCAGGTGCTTGTCTGTTTGAATTCTGAAGTCCCAGAGCAGTTTAATTTTATCATTTTCTATGACTTTCTCTATTTTATGATCCCACCAGTTTTTGCTTACAGGCAAATGATATTTTTTGCAGATCTTCCAATGCACCATTGTTGCTACTTTGTCATGCCGCTGCTTGTAATCAGTCTGTGCAATCTTCTTGCAACAGCTTACCAAGTGGTCCACTGTTTCTTCAGCTTCTTTGCATAGGCGGCACTTACTGTCTGTTGCTGTCTTCTCAATTTTGACTTTGTATGCATTTGTCCTTAAGGCTTGGTCTTGTGCAGCCAGAATTAGTCCCTCGGTCTCTTTCTTCAATTTTCCTGCTCTTAGCCATTGCCAGGTTTTATTATTATCTGCTTTCCCAGCTATTTTTTTCATGTATTGGCCATGTAGTGCTTTGTCTTCCCATGCCTCTATTCTGTTCTTCATTTGGTCTTTCTTGTAGGCCAGTTTGGTCTCTCCAGTAGTTAGTAAGCCTTCCTGATATACTAATTTCAGTGCATCTTCATCATTGTTCTTCAGATATTCTTCCAAAGCCATTTTTTCTTCTTCAACCATCTGATGTACTTGTAGCATTCCACGCCCACCTATTTGCCTTGGTAGATAAAGTCTATCAATGTCACTGCGTGGATGAAGGGCATGATTCATTGTCATTATTTTTCTGGTCTGCCTATCCATTGCTTTTAGTTCTGCTTGAGTCCAGTCCACTATTCCAGCTGTGTACCTAATGACTGGGATTGCCCAGGTGTTGATTGCCTTTATGGTATTTCCTCCATTGAGTTTGGATTTTAAGATCTTCTTCACTCTCTTGATGTATTCACCTCTAATCTTTTTCTTGACTTCAGTGTGCTTGATGTTGTCAGCTTGAAGGATACCCAAGTATTTGTAGTACTCTTCCTCATCCAGACTCTTAATGTTATTTTCGTGGGGCATCTTGATTCCTTCAGTTTTCACTATTTTTCCTTGTTTGATAGTAAGTGTGGCACATTTGTCCAAGCCAAACTCCATTACAATATCTTGGCTATATATACGGACAGTGTTGAGCAGCGATTCTATTTCAGATGATGTTTTTCCATACAGCTTCAGATCATCCATGTAAAGGATGGGATAGTCTGGGATGTTTTTGATAACCATGTCCTGAGTTATTCAGTATTGTTGACAGAGGAAACAGTGCAATAACAAATAGTAATGGTGATAATGAATCTCCTTGAAATATTCCTCTCTTGATATTAACCTCTCCCAGCTTCTCACCATTGATCTGCAACTGTGTCTTCCATTGTGCCATCGATCTTTGCACAAATTTTCTGATGTTTCTACTGACTCCTGTTATTTCTAGGCACTTGATTATCCAGTCATGTGGCAGAGAGTCAAATGCCTTTTTGTAGTCAATCCATGCCACATTCAGGTTGGTCTTCCTTCTCTTGCAGTTTTCCAAGATCATTTTGTCTATTAGGAGTTGATCTTTTGTTCCTCTGCTATTGGGGCGGTTTCCTTTCTGCTCAGGTGGAAAGAGATTGTTTTCAACTAGATGCTGTTGTACTGCATCAGCTACCACACCAGTTAGTAATTTGAAAGTTGTTGGTAAGCAGGTAATTGGCCTGTAGTTACCTGGTGTTGCCCCTTTTGCTGGATTTTTCATTATTAGGTAGGTTTTCCCAGTTGTTAGCCACTTTTCAATTTCTCCTCCTTGTAGTATATTGTTGAACTGCTTGGCAATGAGTGGGTGTATAACAGTTAGATGTTTCAACCAAAACCCATGCAGTTCATCTTCACCTGGTGCTGACCAATTTTTGATTTTCTTTGCTCTTTTTTCTACCATTTTTGTTGTTATTACTAGTTCTTTCATTTCAACTTCTGTTTTATTTGCATCCACCTCTTTTAACCAAGCCGCATCCTTGTTGTATTTCTTTGGGTTATCCCATATCTGCTTCCAGAACTGCACTGTTTCTTCCTTGTCAGGTACTGACTGATTCCTTGCAGTTTCTCCATTGATGGATTGGTAGAAACGTTTCTGATTGGATTGAAATTGGAGGTTCTGCCTATAGTTTGCAATTCGAGCTTCATATCTACTGATTTTCCTGGCTATAGCTGTTATTTGTTGCTTTATTATTTCCAGTGCTTCCTTGATCTTCCTTGTTTCTAAGTGGTATTTCTTGATTAGGTATTCTTTGGTCTTCTTGTTCTTCAGCTTCTTTTCTTTCATCTGTTCTAGCTTGCTTGCATGTGATCTTAACTTGCTGATCTTATTTTCTAGTCTAACCTTCCATTTTTGTGGTGCACTGTTTGTTTGTTTTTCTTTTTTGTTGATTTTACATCCCAGGTATTCTGTTATAACTGCAGCTGTGCTGTACATTAATTGGTTTGTTTCTTGCAGTGAATTGGTGCTTATACTTGCTATTGCAGTATTTGCATCTTTTAATGCTTGTGCTAGCTGTTTCTTTGGAACAAGCTTCAATGCAGGCAGCCTTATTCTGTTGTTTTTGTGCTGTTCTAGATGCTCAGTTATTCTTTGTTTCAATTCTTTTATTTCTTTAGTTAGAGGGTTTTGTTCTTCCTGAGGAAGAGGTGCCTGGTTTCCAAATGAGAACAGTTGTATTATTATTATTATTATTATTATTATTATTATTATTATTATTATTATTATTATTATTATTATTATTATTATTATTTCTACCAATCATTCAATGGAGAAACTGCAATGAATCAGCCAGTAACTGACAAGGAAGAAACAGTGCAGTCCTGGAAGCAGATATGGGATAACCTAAAGAGGTGGATGCAAATAAAACAGAAGTTGAAATGAAAGAACTAATAATAACAACAAAAATGGTAGAAAAAAGAGCAAGGAAGATCGAAACTTGTTCAGCACCAGGTGAAGATGAACTGCATGGGTTTTGGTTGAAACATCTGTTATATACCCACTCATTGCCAAGCAGTTCATCAATATACTACAAGGAGAAGAAATTGAAAAGTGGCTAACAACTGGGAAAATCTACCTAATAATGAAAAATCCAGCAAAAGGGACAACACCAGGCAACTACAGGCCAATTACCTGCTTAACAATAACTTTCAAATTGCTAACTGGTGTGGTAGCTGATGCAGTACAACAGCATCTAGTTGAAAACAATCTCTTTCCACCTGAGCAAAAAGGAAAGCGCCCCAATAGCAGAGGAACAAAAGATCAACTCCTAATAGACAAAATGATCTTGGAAAACTGCAAGAAAAGGAAGACCAACCTGAATGTGGCATGGATTGACTACAAAAAGGCATTTGACTCTCTGCCACATGACTGGATAATCAAGTGCCTAGAAATAACAGGAGTCAGTAGAAACTTCAGAAAATTTGTGCAGAGATCGATGGCACAATGGAAGACACAGTTGCAGGTCAATGGTGAGAGAATGGGAGAGGTTAACATCAAGAGAGGAATATTTTAAGGAGATTCATTATCACCACTACTATTTGTTATTGCACTGTTTCCTCTGTCAACAATACTGAATAACTCAGGACATGGCTATCAATTATCAAAAACATCTGCCAGACTATCCCACCTCCTTTACATGGATGATCTGAAGCTGTATGGAAAAACATCATCTGAAATAGAATCGCTGCTCAACACTGTCCGTATATATAGCCAAGATATTGTAATGGAGTTTGGCTTGGACAAATGTGCCACACTTACTATCAAACAAGGAAAAATAGTGAAAACTGAAGGAATCAAGATGCCCCACGAAAATAACATTAAGAGTCTGGATGAGGAAGATTACTACAAATACTTGGGTATCCTTCAAGCTGACAACATCAAGCATACTGAAGTCAAGAAAAAGATTAGAGGTGAATACATCAAGAGAGTGAAGAAGATCTTAAAGTCCAAACTCAATGGAGAAAATATCATGAAGGCAATCAACACCTGGGCAGTCATTAGATACACAGCTGGAATAGTGGACTGGACTTAAGCAGAACTAAAAGCAATGGATAGGAAGACCAGAAAAATAATGACAATGAATCATGTCCTTCATCCACGCATTGACAGACTCTACCTACCAGGGGAAATAGGTGGGCATGGAATGCTGCAAGTACATCAGATGGTTAAAGAAGAAAAAACTGCTTTGGAAGAATATCTGAAGGACAATGATGAAGATGCACTGAAATTAGTATATCAGGAAGGCTTACTGACTACTGGAGAGACCAAACAGGCCTACAAGAAAGACCAAATGAAGAACAGAATAGAGGCATGGGAAGACAAAACACTACATGGCCAGTACATTAAAAAAATAGCTGGCAAAGCAGATAATAACAAGACCTGGCAATGGCTAAGAGCAGGAAAATTGAAGAAAGAGACCGAGGGATTAATTCTGGCTGCACAAGACCAAGCCTTAAGGACAAATGCATATAAAGTCAAAATTGAGAAGACAGCAACAGACAGTAAGTGCCGTCTATGCAAAGAAGCTGAAGAAACAGTGGACCACCTGGTAAGCTGCTGCAAGAAGATCACACAGACTGACTGCAAGCAGTGGCATGACAAAGTAGCAACAATGGTGCATTGGAAGATCTGCAAGAAATATCATTTGCCTGTAAGCAAGAACTGGTGGGATCATAAAATAGACAAAGTCATAGAAAATGATAAAATTAAAGTGCTCTGGGACTTCAGAATTCAAACAGACAAGCACCTGCAACATAACACACCAGACTTAACAATTGTTGATAAGAAAGACAAAAAAGTCTGGATAGTGGACATGGCAGTGCCTAGAGACAGCAGAATAGACGAGAAAGAACTGGAAAAGATAACAAAATACAAAGACCTATAAATAGAAATAGAAAGACTGTGGCAAAAGAAAGCAAGGGTAGTACCAATAGTAATAGGCACCTTGGGTGCAATCCCAAAACAACTGGAGCACTATTTGAACACCATTGGCATTGACAAATTTGCCATTAGTCAATTGCGACGATATCTGTAATATCATCAAACATTCACATCTGCCTATCTCAGGTCCTTGGTAAGGACTCGATAGGTAGACAAAAATGCCAAATCCAGTCTGAACATCTGGTTGACTGTGTGATGAATAATAATGATAATGATAATGATGATAATAATAATAATAATAATAATAATAATAATAATAATAATAATAATAATAATAATAATAAAGTTGGAAGGGACCTCGGAGGTCTTCTAGTCCAACCCCCTATTCAGGCAGGAAACCCTATACCATTTGGAAATCAGGCACCTCTTCCTCAGGAAGAACAAAACCCTCTAACTAAAGAAATAAATTAATTGAAACAAAGAATAACTGAGCATCTAGAACACCACAAAAACAACAGAATAAGGCTGCCTGCACTGAAGCTTCTCTCTTTGGTTAGTTTCCATCCATTGCTTCTTGTCTTGCCTTCAGGTGCTTTGGAGAATAGCTTGACTCCCTCTTCTTTGTGGCAACCTCTGAGATATTGGAACACTGCTATCATGTCATCCCTTATCCTTCTCTTCATTAAACTAGACATATCCAATTCCAGCAACGGTTCCTTATATGTTTTAGCCTCCAGTCTCCTAATCATCTTTGTTGCTCTTCTCTATACTCTTTCTAGAGTCTCAGCCTCTTTTTTACATCGTGGTGACCAAAACTGGATGCAGTATTCCACGTGTGGCCTTACCAAGGCATTGTAAAGTGGTATTATCTTTCATGTGATCTTGATTCTATCCCTTTATGCAGCCTAGCATTATGTTGGCTTTTTTGGCAGCCGCAGCACACTGCTGGCTCATATTTAAGTGACTGTCCACTAGGACTCCGAGATCCTTCTCACAGATACTTCTATTAAGCAAGGTACCACCTATACTATACCTGTGCATTTGGTTTTTCTTACCTAAATGTAGAACCTTACTTTTTTCACCATTGAATTTCATTTTGTTAGATAATGCCCAATGTTCAAATCTGTCAAGATCCTTCTGTATCTTAAGCCTGTCTTTTGGAGTGTTGGCGATTCCTGCCAGCTTAGTGTTGTCTGCAAATTTTATGAGTTCCCTATCTATCCCCTCATCTAAATCATTGATGAATATGTTGAAGAGCATTGGGCCCAGAACAGAGCCCTGGGGCACCCCACTATATACTTCCCTCCATGTAGCTGCAGTTCAATTGAGGACCACACGCTGAGTATGGCCAGTCAGCCAGCTACGAATCACATCTGGTGGTGATGCTGTCTAACCCGCATTTTTCTATCTTATCAAGTAGTAGGTTGTGGTCTACTTTATCAAATGCCATACTGAAGTCCAAATAAATTGTATCTACAGAATTCCTCTAGTCCACTAATTTTGTCACCTGATCAAAGTAAGATTTGTCTGGCATGATCTATTTTTGACAAACCCATATTGGCTTTTGGTAATGTCTTTGTTTGCTTCTAAGTGTTAGCTGATTGTTTCCTTCATTATCTTTTCTAGAATCTTCCCAGGTATTGAGGTCAGGCTGATAGGTATGTAGTTTCCTGGATCCATTTTTTTCCCATCAGTTCTTTTCCAGTCCTTTGGTAGTTCCCCAGTGCTCCAGGAACTTTGAAAGATATAGTTCAGTGGTTCTGAGATTACATCTGCCAGTTCCTTCAGAACCTTGGGATGTAATCCATCTGGTCCTGGTAATTTGAACTCATCTAGGGTGGACAGGTGCTCACTTACCATTTTCTTGCCTATCTTAACTTGTGTTTCTAATCTGTTTTTGACGGTACTGTTTTTGTAAGTTAGACTGTTTTTTCCCTTTGTATAAAGATAGATGCAAAAAATGAGTTAAGTAGTTCTGCTTTCTCCCTGTTGCTTGTCACCTTTTTGCCACTTTCTTCCACTAATGGACCAATCATTTCCTTAACTTTTTTCTTGTTTTTTACATGTTGAAAGAAGCTTTTTTTGTTATTTTTGACTTTTCTTGCAAGCCTTAGTTCATTTTGAGCTTTAGTTTTCCTCACTTCATATTTGCAGGCTTGGGCTATTTGCTGATATTCTGCTTTAGTTATGTGTCCCTCTTTCCACTTTTTATACTTGTCCTTTTTGTCTTTCAATTTATCAGAGAAGCCATGCTGGTTTCTTTTGAGAGCTGTTATTTTTCTTCTTCATCGGTATTATGCTAGACTGGGCTTTTATAATCTCACTTTTCAAAATTTTCCAAGCTTCTTGAGTTATTTGCCCAGGAGGATTCTCATCCATGGAATCCTTCCCAAGATCTCTCCAAGTTTATTGAAATTAGCTCTCTTAAAGTCCAAGACTCTAGTTTGACTGTCTTCTATTGCTTGTGCTTGCATAACGTTGAATTCCAATATTGCATGATCCCTCCCCCCAAAGATTCCTGTGGCTTCAACACCTTCTATCATTTCATCTCTGTTAGTGAGAATTAGGTCCAATATGGCTGATCCCCTAATGACTGTTCTGATGTGCCCTGACCCAGAAAACTGAAGCACTGAACAAGGCTTGATCCAAAGAAAAGCCCTTCCTCGTTTAGAAGAAATGAGGGACAATTTGGGGGGAGAAAAGTTACTTAGATTTGGTCTTTAGCCTATCACTTCATAAGGAATATCCTTGAATGCAATTGTTTATCTTGATTGTTAGGTATCTTAAGTCTCTCTGGGAAAAAAGGAGGCTCCAAATGTAATCAATATTAAATGTAGATCTGTCTTTTCATGCCAATTGGTGTTGCCTAATTGTGTTTTTTTTTCAACAGAAAGGACCTTTTTTTTGATACCTAGCTTGACATTAGAAACATCTATTTCTGACACAGGGCTTATACTCATGTCCCATGTAATGTAGCAAAAAATGCCTGACTTACCCTTTTCAAGGGACACGTTCTTATGATCTCAACTCCATCCCATCTCTCTACACTTCTAAAAACCAGTATTAGTCTTAGTTCACCAGCATGGTGGCCATACAAAATTAGCAAATAAATATACCAATAAACAAAAAACAGCTCCATTAAGTTGACAGCCCTAATCTGTAATGAAATTCTCCTTTATATCTTAACTGTCGGGTGGTGGTGGTTCTGGATCATTTTCAAATGGGGGTGGCTTTGCAATGATACCTGTAATCCAGAAGAAACTTTTCCAGATCCCACTGGTCAGAAGTTTCTTTCTTCACCAGATTTTTATTCTAATAAATCTAGTAGAATAAAATTTTCACAAGCCTTTCAGAATACATTTCATTCTAAACTTTAATATGACTAAAGCATCATACCTTAAATACTCGGATTTATGAAGAAAGGAGGGATGCATTTTAATGCAAACATGTGGAGGAACCACTATTTGTCACTTCATGCTTAAATCTTTTCTCAATTGCTTATCTCCAGAATTTATTAAGTAGAAATGTCCTGTATTACAACGAGATATTCTAGAAGCAAAAGGGAGGAACTAAATGAAGACTCTGCCAGTAGTTGTATTCCCTGCAATGTTGAGAGTTAATTAAAATTTTCTTATTTACCTAAATGAAGTCCAGCAACTGCTTGACTAATGTTTATGTCTACCTCCATTTTTCACTGATAGTTAGTTCAAACATACTTCTTTTGGTATTCCTTCTTTTTCTCCTTAGTCTCTGCCTCAGTCCAAATGTATGGAAAATTGTCGCCCTGGATTTTTCAAGCGGGCTCGGAAAGGAGAGCCAGTTTGCTGCTATGATTGTGTTCCTTGTCCAGAAGGGACCATCTCCACTCAGGAAGGTGAGTCACACCAGAGGAAAGGGTACTGGATTCATCCACAACATGTTGATCAATGTGCATTTTAAAAGAGACACATCTAAGGTTGACAATTTTGTAGTTCTTAATTTTCAAGGTGCCCAATTTCTTCCATAATGGGAGGAATAAGAAAAAGATCTTGAAGGAAGAAGTAGGAAGAGATAGAAGAACACATTGGATTGTGCAAGATTACTTGCATCACAGGAAAATTCTCTTTTCTTGCCAGTTTGGAAGTATCCTCCCATGTTCTTAGGAACATCTGCATTCTTTGAAATTGAGAAATGGTTTCAGATCAATGGCTTTTGCTCACCCAAACCCAGTTTATATTACAGGCCAAAAGACTGATTAATTAATCAGTCAATCTTTATTAAGGTCATGGAACCACACAAGCAGAAAGATCTAATTCAGGGATCCAAGGAGGTGGATTCAAGGGATGAGAGAAATACACACAGAAGACTTGCCATAGAAAACATGGAGGGGTTATCTGTGTGAAAGAAAGGACATAAATTAAATTTAACATTATTAGGGGTAAAATCTGCCACTTTTATTTTTAATGGATTAAAAATAAATCCATATAGTGGATTAAGAGGTAAAACACAAATATTGTTTTTAGGCCAGTTTAACATTCCTAGATTCGGCATAACCACCATCATGGTTTCCTTGGTTGGATGGCTATTGTGACTTCCTTTTCTTCTTATCTTTCAATTTCCTTGGATATTAAATAATGAAATACAAACAGTTATAACAGCAACAAAAAAGGAATACAGTTGTGGTTCTAAAAAAAGGGGGGGAAGCCTTATTTTCACTTTTGGGAATAAAAGGAACCAGATCTAACAGAAAGCAGGGAGAAAAGAACCAACTAATTAATTTTATTTATTTTGTATGGTGTAACAGAATACAGCATTAATACATAAAATTAGCAGAAACAGCAAATGAAAATGTGTATCAAAATATAAAACACCAGAACAGTGAATTATTTCAAACAAGGCATAATATGAATGATGGGTACAATTATGAATAAAATTAAATTATGTATGAGCAGTTACTAGAGTGGCAAAGCCTATGGCTGGATATCTAGACAGTTTAGCCATTGGGCAGCAATGCCCTCAGGGAAATGTATTTCATGCAGGGATCCAGGGAACCTTCTGAGGGGGCATACCATCCCAATATGATGTAAAGTTTGTGGGATGTTCCCAAAGTCACACTTAGTATTATCAATCAGCCCTCATTTGTATTTTCAATATTGGGACCTGCCATGGTTGGTCAGTATCATCTGACATCCAAAGAAGATCTTTCTGGAAAGGTGAAAAGAGATATAAAAGAAATATTATTTTTTGTTTTTCTCAGATACTGAAAAATGCACCAAGTGCCCAGATGATCAATATCCAAACAAGAAGAGAGTTCAGTGTATCCAGAAAAGAATAACCTTCCTGTCCTATGAAGAACATCTGGGCATCATCCTGGTCTCCTTTGCCCTACTCTTGTTCTTAACCACAGGATTCATTTTAATCATATTCATTAAATATCTAGAAACTCCCATTGTCAAAGCCAACAACCGTGACCTCTCCTACATCCTCCTGGTTTCCCTCTTGCTTTGTTTCTTATCCTCCTTTTTTTTCATCGGACAACCAAGGAAAGCCACCTGTCTTCTCCGACAAACAGTGTTCAGCATTGTTTTCTCAATAGCCGTGTCTTCTGTGTTGGCCAAAACGGTCACAGTGGTGCTGGCATTCCTAGCCTCAAAACCAGGGAACAATGTGAGAAGATGGTTGGGGAAGACCTTGGCCAACTCCATCATCCTTTCTGGTTCTGCTGGCCAAATTTTCATCTGTGCCTTATGGCTGGGAATTTCTCCCCCATTCCCTGACTCTGACTTACACTCCCAGCCTGGAGATATCATCCTTCAATGCAATGAAGGCTCTGACACCATGTTTTATCTTGTCCTTGGCTATATGTGTTTCCTAGCTGCCATTTGCTTCACTGTAGCTTTCCTGGCCAGGGATCTGCCTGGAGCCTTCAACGAAGCCAAGCTGATCACCTTCAGCATGCTGGTCTTCTGCAGTGTCTGGGTCTCCTTCCTGCCCACTTACCTGAGCACCAAAGGAAAGTCCATGGTGATTGTGCAGGTCTTCTCCATCTTGACCTCCAGTGCTGGACTGCTGGGTTGTATCTTCTTCCCCAAATGCTACATTATTATCCTGAAGCCAGATCTAAACACTAAGGAACATCTAATGATAAAAGTAGGGAAATGATTTTAAAATTGTTTTTTCGGCTCAGAACATTTAATTTTTTTCATTGCAGTTATTGAGCTTTTGTATTCTTCCTTTGCATCAATGTGAAAATTAAGCTTATTTAAAACAGAAGGAAATAAACATATGAAGAGCATAAGACTAATGAAATTAAATTACAACATAATCATCAATCAGCTAAATAAACCAATTAATAATTAAAATTGTCATGCAGCCATGGATGATCAAGCTAAATAATTAATAGTTATATTAAGACTCTCCAAAGAGAAGGAGTCTTTTGCCTGAAGTGTCTTGAATATGAAACTCTAAATCTGTATGAACATGATCACTTTCTCTATGACTTTTTCTTGAAAATAAGACCACCTCCAAACTGTGAGGCCTTCTAGAAATTCCTAAAGATGTGGGGGTTTTTTGACAGTCTTGGAGATCCCCTGGTTACAAGGGCCCTGTCTGCTGGTTGCATGATAGATAGCATCTTGATTTACTCCTCTCTTTCTTTCTTAGTGTTTATATCTCATTGTTTTAATTTTTAATTGCTGGTTTAATTGTATGCCACCAAGAGTCACTTAGTCTGAAATAGATAGCCACATAAATTTGATAAATATATAGCACCACCCCCATAGGGACTTCTGAAGTCCTCTTGACCTGGCTGCCAGCCCAAAGGGTGTCTCCCTTTGGCACCTCTGCTTGACAGGGGCACGTAGTGCGGTGATACTCAGTCACGGTCGGCAGCCACTCACTTGGGGCGGTGATGGTCGATCTCTCTCGGTAACTCATGTGGAATAATGATAGTTGATCCCAGGCAGTAAGAGCTTACAGGGTACGATGGTAGTCAGTCCCTGGTAACAGCAACTTGCATGCAACGGTAACAGCAACTTCCATAAGATGATAGTAATCAGTTTCTAGTAACAGCATTTGCATGGATGATGGTAGTAAATCTCTCTCTGGAGCTCGTATAGACCTCTCTCTCTCTCTCTCTCTCTCTCTCTCTCTCTCTCCCTCCCTCTCTCTCTCTCTCTCTCTCTCTCTCTCTCTCTCTCTCTCTCTCTCTCTTCGTCCCGCTTTCTTCACCCAACCTCCAAGAATCGCCACCTTCCATTCCTTTTTCCTCCCCTCAGTCAACTCCTTCCTTTTTGATCCCTCCCAAGGGGCACGCCCCACCACCAGACAAACAGCGGCTGCTGGAGCTTCTTATTTCCCTGCTGGATTGGCAGGGCTCCAGCAAAGCCTCTCAGCTGGCCCCAATCTCACCCCAGCTCCACAAATATATTTGAAAACAAAGAGATCTTAAGGAAGATTAATTCATGATGGAATTCAAGAAGAGGAACTATTTCCCTTATCTGCATTTTTACCCTGTAAAAATGAAAAGACGAAGCAATGCATTTCCATACTCTCTAGATTTAGAACCAATTTCAAAGACAGAATGAATTCATTGTTGATATCAGTGGATAATAAGGAGATCCAGCTTTTATTTGTTCTCTTCCCCCCCCCCTTCTGTTCCTTTTAATCCCAACACTGTATGTTAGATTTTCTTCTATCAGAACCACAACTATATTCCTTTTTTGTTGGTATTATAACTGTTTGTATCTCACTATTTAACAAGAAAGAAAGTTGGAAAGATAAGAAAAGGTGGGAAGAAAATATCCACTTGATGGTTTTATGGTGAATCCTCTGTTTGGTTTTCATTTGTTCCTTGAACCTAACTTCTTTCCCTCCATTGTTCCTCCCAATTAGATATTTCAGCTTGTAAGGATATGTGATCTTCATAAAGATTAACTGATTAATTGAATGATTGATTGATGCAATCTTTTGGCCTATAATGTAAACCTGATTTGGGTGAGCAAAACACATTGATCTAAAATCATTCTTCAAGTTACAAAGAATCCAGATATTCCTAAGAAAAATAAATATGGAAGGGTGCATCCAAATTGGCAAATAAAAGAGAGATTTCCTATCCTTCCTATCCTTCTTCCTACCTCATCCTTCAGGATAGTTTTCTTATCCCTCTGATTATGTAAGAAATTGGACACCATAAAATTAAGGACAAAATAATTAACTTACAGATGTTGTTGATATCATATTGATCAAAGTGCTCTGGATGAATCCAGTAACTTTCCCTATGATGTCACCCACCTTCCTGAGTGGAGATGGGCCCCTCTGAACAAGAAATGCAGTCGTAGCAGCAAACTGGCTCTCCTTCTTGAACCTGCTTGACAAATCCAGGCTGACATTTTCCCCACACATTTGGACTGAGGCAGAGACTGAAAAGAGAAATAAAAAATGTCAAAGAAAATATATTAGACTCACCATTTATGTAAGATGGAAGTAGATGTGAACATTAGCCAAATAGTCTCCGGGTTTCACATAAGCAAATATGGTATCTCTGACTTCTTCCAAGGGGTTGCAGGAGATACAATTGCCTCATTTAGTTCCTCCTTTTTTCTTCTCACATATCAGGTTCCAAAAAAAGTATCTTTCTACCTAATAAAGTCTTGAGGAATGAAATTGAGAAAAGATTTAAGCATTAAGTGTCAACCAGTGGGTTCCTTCTAGTACTGGAATTAACATACATTCCTCCATTCTTCATATATGCATTATTTTTAAATAAGATATCCACTCATACTAAATTTTTGAGTAAACGTTCTTGTAAAAGATTAAATTTTCATTCCATTAGATTTATTAAAATAGAATACAATCTTGTGAGTTTACCAAACAAATGGCATAGGGAACAAAGCTGTTACAGAATCTGGTAGTCCTACTAGAAATACTTCGAAACCTCCCTATTAATTTGATTTGGAGCCTCCCAGTGTATTTTAAAGTAGCTAACAATCAAGCTAACAATCAACAATTGCATTCAGGGGATTTTCAGAAGTGCTCTCTTACAAGCCAATGCTCAAATCTAAGTAGTATTTCCCTCAAAATTGTCCGTTATTCTGATAGTAGGGATTGTTTTTCTTTGTATCAAAGTCATGCTTCAGTTTTCAAGCCATTATCGTAGCAAAATGGGCTTCAAATGTACTTAATAAATAAATAAAATTAAATAAGTAAGTAAATAAGCTCATATCAGGCTAGTCCTAATGAGTTTATATGAACTGAAAGCCTTGGACCACCTTCCTAAATCCCACTATCCCAGTGGGGTTAAAGAGAGGTATGTATAGTATGATCTGGTCTAGGTTACTTTAAACATCATAGACCAGGTATGTCACACTGCTGGCCCACAGGCCAGATGCGTCGCGACGAAACTGCGCCACCCCATTGCCGGCAATGGGGGAAAAGTCGCGATACGTCACGTGACGTCACGAGTTTGACATGCCTGTTGTAGACCATGGACTTGCTATTTTAGGGAACACTGTCCTCAACCAGGACAAGATTAAGCTAATTTCCCCCTTAGCTAAACAGGATCTCCATTCAGTTTTGATTCCATTTCATTGGATACAATCGAAACCTGAACTCAAGCACTGGTCAACAGAATTGCTTTCGTCTTTGATATTTGAAAACAAGGAACAAGCGAACCTGAAGCTATTAACACCAAAATAGCTGAGCACATGAGGCCCTCTCTCACCAGTTTCACAGAGATATTAAATTGCAGAAGAGACACTAAATGGCAATGAATTGTGTCCTAAATAATAATCACCCCAAATCTCATTTTGGACACAGCTGAATCAGCTTGTAACGGTATTCAGAATTATACCTTGGTCAATAGATCTGAAGCCTCCTGATCTGCCTAAGAAAATTATAGATGTTTTACTCCACACATTCAATTCTCAGTGAAGGTTACCCACATTTTTTGACTGGGTTTAGTTCACTTAAAATGGGTCTTAATTCTTTGGAAAAAAGAAAAAAGACATCAGTATTTTTCCTGCCTTGTTGAGCAACTTTAGCTGTGACAAAGCATCTTGGTTGATTATAAGTCTCTGTTTTTCAAAACTCCCCAATTTCTTTTTGATGAGATCCCCCTTGGGGAAAACCACCCTACTAATAATCTTCAGATCTGTCTCCATTTTGATCCAAGTAGATTTTCATCAGGGAAAGATTGGACTGTTCTTTCTTCTTTAGAAATGAATGGAACTGGAATGGAAACATCCAGGAATGTTAAAAGCAGAATTCTTGGTTTCTTATCTCATATGGCCTTTTTACAGCTGGCACGAGAGATGGGGAGAAAGCCCGCACTTCAAGTTATTTGGGGCATGTGATTTATGACTGTTAATTGGAGGAGGGAATTGTGCTTTGCTACTTTGTGCCAGGGGAGGGGAATTCAGTTTTTGGCTTCAACTCTGTAGTGTCGATACTTTGTTTCTCAAATAAAAGATTCTTTAAGGAAAACAATGCCTCAAAGTTCTTTTGAAGAGATTCATCTGTTGGAACCATGACATTAAGCCAAAAACTCCAATTTTTACCTAACTATCTTGAGGTTCTGAGCCCCAGTCTAGAATTCCCTAGAATTGAGGGATAGACCACAGAGATTCGGGGAAGATCTCAGCATGGAGAAGGAAGGAGAGCCTGCAACCAGCACCCCAATAGTGGCTGCTACCTCAGAAGGGGGAATGCAAGCCAGCGCACCAGTGGAGAAGGAACTTTTTCAGGCCTCTCAGTTGGTAGTGAGACCCAAGCTGTGAGGACAGCTGATCTGGTCATTGGAATGGACCTTACCCAGTGGAGACTCTAGACACCTCACGGCGGTCTTGCCATGATCAAGTGCTTCAAAGGCGGATGAGGTCGAGTTGCAAAGAGGGGCTTCCCACATATCGTGTTCCCCGGACTGGTGATGAACCATGGAATTGACTACCGCTGAGGACTCGGGTGAGTGGAAGTACCTGTCTGCAGCCCATAGTCAGTCAGTGGAGAAATTGGTGGAGAGATTTGAAGAGCTAGAAATGAGAAGTGTCGAATAACCTTCCTGTTCCCCATACACGAGTGATCATGATGATCGGCAAGGCAGCCACCAACTCATGCCAAGGGGAAACTCCAGTCCCACCTGTGTGGGCAGGCAGCTTCCCCGTCCTTGAAGCCACCAACCATGGCCTCCAGCCCCATGAGGAGAGATAGCTCCAATCGTTGCCCCTCCAGAAGCCCTGATCGCTGCCGAGATAAGAGCCAGAGCTGTCACCAGGACAGCCAAAAACCAGATCAACACGCTTACTGGCCACCCAGTCTGGGGCCCATACAGAAATGGGGGATGTCGTAGCCTCCCCAAATGGGAAGCCAGCAGTCGTTGGCTATGCAGCAACCGAACTGGGGGTAGCCACATTCCCTGAATGTGCAGCAGCAGATGGGGGCCTTGTAACAACCGGGGGGTGATGCAGCCACCAGGACGTCTGCAACCGCTGGAACTACAGCAGCAGCAGTGGGGCTGGCTGCAGCTTCCCATTGTGCAGCAACCACTGAGGGCCCCACAACCAAAGGGGATCCAGCAACAACCACCTCTGAGGCCACATAGGGGGCCTACAACAACTGGGGATACCACAATCACCCGCAGGTCAGCAACAGTGGGGAGGCAGCAGCTCCTGCACGTGTAGCATCCACTGTTCCACCAGTAGGCCCTCCATGGCCTTCCTCACCCTGAGATACCTCATGTTCGCTGTGAGATCTCATTCTGAATTCTGCAGAAGATGCCGTTTTGTTCATAGGATCTCTCTGCTTAATTGGTGGAAGAAAACTGACAGATTATTCTTGAGATTATCTGTTCATTGGGAAACTTGTTTCCTTGTCCAGGATGTTGTGTCTTTGGAGGAAGTGGCCGTATATTTCTCTGAAGAGGAGTGGTCTCAGCTGGATCCTGACCAAAAAGCACTCCATGGGGAAGTCATGCTGGAGAATTCCAGGAATTTGGCTTCTCTGGGTAAGAACCCTCATCTGTGCTCAGAAATGTAGAGAAGGAATGGGTGGGGGGCTTAGGTGTTATTTCTGATAAGAAAATACCACTTTTTATTTATATCCTGCCTTTGTTATTTTTTTGCTCAAGGCAGTAGACACACCCAGTACTCCTCCTCCTTCCTATTTTTCCCCTAACAACAATACTGTGGCATGGGTTGGGCTGAGAGAGACTGGCCCAAAATCACCCAGCCAGCATTCGCACTTAAGGCAGAACTAGAACTTGGAGTCTCCCAGTTTCTAGTCTGATGCCTTCACCATTGGACCAAACTGACTGAGATGTGCCCACTTGTGTTCTCAGTTTGGCATCATTCCAAGTTGAGGGTCGGGAGCTATTGCCATCCAGAAATGTCATTGACTTTCAAAGATTCTGTCTGACAGACAAGTGGAGATGAGGTTTTTCATTGAACTGGTGCGTATGTTGCTGTCCCAACATTATACAGTCTCCAATAGCACTGTGGGAATTTGTGGCCCCATGGAATTGTCCCAGGTCATCAACAGGCTGACGCAGACAGTTGGTCAAAGTTTAGGAGAAGGTTTTGCTTAGTTTCATTCTGAGGTTATCCAGTTTTGATATATGAGAATTGGTGGGATCCCACTTAGAAATACGTCTTTGGTAACAGCATAGTTTAGAACAGTGGTTCTCAACCTTTTTAATGCCGCAACCGACCTCCAACCGGTTGTAAGTCGAGAACTACTCAACCAGTCGTAAGTCGAGGACTATTCAACTGGTGCAGCACCATTTGCAGAATGGGACTTTTGGCGGACTCAGCAGGGCAGAGACAGCCTAGACAATTCCTATTGGCTTTTGAAAGCCAATAGAATTGGACTCTATTCAAGATAGTCTATTCTACTGGCTTTCAAAAGCCAATAGAATAAACGGGGGGGGGGGGGAAATGACAGACTGCGTTGTTTGGCGACCCCCATGAAATGGTTGTTTGACCCCAAATGGGGTCTCGACCCACAGGTTGAGAACCACTGGTTTAGAATCTTCATGTTTGCCAGCAAAACCGCCTAAATATATTTTGCTAAATTTCAAAAGAAAAGATTTGGTCCTCCCCCTAGTCTTGCTACAGTTTTCGTTTTTCTTTTTCAAGGCTTCAATGGACAAGAGAATGAGAATTGCAAGGAGGAATGCCAAATGATCCATTTAAAAGAAGGAAAAGGGAAGTTTCCAGATCAAGTGCAACCAAAGAGTAATGAAACAAAACAATCACAAAGAGGAATTAAAAAAGGCTTCCCTCAAGTCACTTTGCTTCCTAACCATACAAGCATCGATACGAAAGAAGAACCTTATAAACACATGGAGCATGGAAAGAACTTTAATAAATCTGATAATCTTATTTCCCATACATTCAGAAGAGAAATGATATACCTGCAGGGAATGGCCTTATAAATGCATAGAATGTGGAAAGACCTTTAGTAATGGCAGTAATCTTACTTCCCACAAGAGGATCCACACAGGAGAGAAGCCATATCAGTGCATGGAGTGCGGAAAGACCTTTACTCGTAATAGTCGTCTTAATTCCCACAAGATGATCCACACAGGAGAGAAGCTGTATAAATGTGTGGAATGTGGAGAGAGCTTTAGGTGGAATTCTAATCTTGCCTCCCAGAAAAGGATCCACTCAGGGGAGATGCCCTATCAATGCATGGAGTGTGGAAAGGGCTTTAGTCAGAATTGGATTCTCATTTCTCATAAAAGGATCCACACAGGAGAGAAGCCATATTAATGCATGGAGTGTGGAAAGACCTTTGAGGGACCGTCACAGACAAGAGGGATAGACCTATTCTCCAAACTGCCTGAGGGCAAGAAAATATAATGGGTGAAAGCTCATGGAGCTACAGTGAGAACAATAAGTGAAATAACTTGCCCGGTGAAGCTGTGGGTGGTCCATCATAGGATATTTTCAATAAGTGATTGGACAACCATTTGTCCTGAATGCTATAAGTTCTCAAGAACGGAGTTGGACTGGAAGGCCTACAAGTTTCCTTCCAAATCTATGAGTTGATTCACTATTGATTTTATTACAAACTATGTCAGTCAGGAGAAACAATGGTTTCCTGCTCTTACAGAACTTAGTGCAGCATTAGACACATTAAACCAGTGGTTCTCAACCTGTGGGTCGGGACCCCATTTGGGGTCGAACGACCATTTCACAGGGGTCGCCAAACAAGGCTGTCCGCCATTTTTTCCTCCTTTTCTTTGGCCACGCCCCTGGCACCCGGTGATGTATAAGTGGTTGGGGGTCACCACAACATGGGGAACTGTATTATGGGGCTGCGGCATTAGAAAGGTTGAGAACCACTGCACTAAACAAAGAAATATTACAGAGGAAATCGATTACTCTTGAAATGGAAGTCAGACTGATGCCCCTAGTTAAAGCCCTTTGTATAAGCCCTTGTTGGAGAGGGCGGTTTTAACTCCATGGAACCATGAGAAGAACAATACTAAGGGGTAAGAGAAGGATGCTTATTTAAACCATTGTAATTCTATCTAAACATTAATGACTTAGCTGCACTAATCAATGAACCAGACGTACTTATGCCTAGGGCCTAAATACCTATTGTAATGACCCGCTATAAACAGACAATATACAGTTATATGGAGAAGAAAGTACACCTTGGGAAGGGGCTCCTTGGTGCTCTCTGAGCCTGCTTGTTTTCTTGCAGACATCTCATTACCCAAAGTAGGTAACATCATCAGTGCTGATGTTACCTAGTTTGGGTAATGAGATGTCTGCAAGAAAACAACCGTTCCTGTGGGCACGTGTGCCATCGCCCTGGAGGGAGGTGGGGGCAGACTGCTCCCTTCTGCCTCTCCATGTGCGCCTGTGCTCTCGGCTCTTTTTCTCTCTGCACTGAGAGCCAGGAAGCAACTGCAAGAGCTGGCATGCCGTAAAATCGTCCCATGGCCATGGATGCGAGCTCCAGAGGCTTCAAAAATGCTTCTGCTCCCCAGATTGGCCATGGGGGGGGGAGCGACATCACTCTGCAGCCCTGGATCTGGATGGCAGAAGCATTTTCCAGGCCTCCGGTGCCCGGATCAGGCCACCAGCACTCCATAAAATCGCCCCATGGCCATGGATGTGAGCTCCAGAACCCAGATCTAGGGCTGCAGAGAATTTTGCTCCCCCCCCCCATGGCCAATCTGGGCAGCAGAAGCATTTTCGAAGCCTCCAGAGCTCACATCCATGGCTGTGGGGTGAGCTCCAGCAGGGAAGCAAAAGTGGGGGAAACGAAAGCGTTGCAGAGTAAGCCAACTTACAAAAAGGGAATTCCTCTCTTTATCTCTCTCTTACACACACACACACTTCCCCACCCCCTTCAATATCATCTCTTGCTCCATCACTGGAGGCTTTTAAGTAGAGATTGGATATTCCATTGTCTGGAATGGTATACGTCTCCTGCTTGAGCAGTGGCTTAGACTAAACATCTCAAAGGTCTTTTCCAACACTCTTTGAGAGAACTGCTGCCAACCTCTCCCCCTCCCCTTCACCCTTCCTGGGCACAGAGAGAGGGAGGGAGGGAAGGAACGAAGGAAGGAGATGGGAATGAAAAGGAGGGGAGGATGGAAGGAAGGAAGGAAGGAAGGAAGGAAGGAAGGAAGGAAGGAAGGAAGGAAGGAAGGAAGGAAGGAAGGAAGGAAGGAGGTTGGAATAAGAGGGAGGGAGGGTCTGAGGGAAGTCCTGCCTTAGCAGTTGGCCACCAGCAGTCATGTTGCCCTTTTGCCAACCCTGGTGGTCTCCCATCCTATTGCTGAGGATGCTTTGGTTACAAAGCCAGGTCTCCTCATATGAAGACAGAGTGGACCTCCTTCTGACCCCCGCACTTTGCCCTCCTGCACCCACCATGAGCAACCTGGCCAAGGAGAGTGAGTACAGATGCATTAGCCTTGAGGAGGAGGTAAATGCAGCTGGGCACCCCCTCGGGAAAGTGCAGCTAGGGTAGGCAGGGCTGTGGGGTCCTGGTGCTGTGGGAGCTCATGGGCTGGGCTGGGTGCTTGACTTCCATTGCCCAGGGCTCCAGGCAGTCTGTGCCACCATCCAGGGCCCATCTGCATGGCCTGAAGCTCAGTGAGGCTCCTCCAGTGGACCATGCCCCAGTCCTGCCCAGACCAACACAAGTGCCCCTGATGCGAGTGACATCAAGCTGGCCATGCCCACCTGGTAGGCCACACCCATGCCAGCCATGCCCACCCAGTGGGCCACACCCATCCATCACCCAATGATAAATAAGTGGGGTTTGGTTGCAGTTTGGGCATTCGGTCTCTAAAAGGTTCGCTATCACTGCCCTAGTTGCTTATGGATGGGTTCTTCATTGGGGAGAAAAACCCAGCTCATGATGTCCAGATCTGCTTTTACTTCTCCAGTTTGGTCCAAGTACATTTTAAAGCTGGAAAGATTGCAAAACTCATTCTTTTCCAGAAAGGGATGGAACTTAAATAGGAACATAGAGGAATTTTAAATAAGAAAACTTTGTTTCTTATCCCATGTGGCGCTTTCACATTTGAATTTTCCTTCTACAGTTGTCTAACTTGCAATTATGCTTAGTTGGAAAAACAAGATTTATCGGTATCTTCAAAAGATACAGTATATTGACAAAATAAACAGTCTATTGACAAAATAAATCATTGGTAAAATTGTTCAATTATAAGGAAAATTCTGGAGCAGGTTACAAATAAACAAACAGATATTATTCATAAACTGCTTAATCATGAAGTAATTTGCCAGATTAATCTTCTCCCAGGTACACCAGATGAGCTAATTCTACTTTACTGTACGGTTACATTAACAGAATCTCACAAGACTGAAAGTGCTACTCTCCCAATAATTCCTTTTTTAAGCCTGAAAACTTAGGGAGGATCACCAGCCATCTGGTGGCGATGCTGTCTAACCCACCTTTTTCTATCTTATCAAGTAGTAGGTTGTGATCTATTTTATCAAATGCCTTACTCAAGTCCAAATAAATTATATTCACAGCATTGTTCTGGTCCAGAACAATGCTGTGTCCGTTGATTCATTGTTTATCTTTTCCAGAATCGTCCCAGGTATTGAGGTCAGGCTGATAGATATGTAGTTTCCTGGATCCATTTTCCCCCCTTTTTTGAAGATGGGAACTACATCAGCTCTTTTCCATTGCTCTGATAGTTCCCCAGTGCTCCAGGATCTTTGAAAGATATCGTTCAGTGGTTCTGAGATCACATCTACCAATTCCTTCAGAACCTTGGGGTGTAATCTTTCTGGTCCTGGTGATTTGAACTTGTCTAGGCTGGACAGGTACTCACTTACCATTTTCTTGCCTATCTTAACTTGTGTTTCTAATCTGTTTTTTTACGGTACTGTTTTTAATAAGTTGGGCTGTTTTTTTCCCTTTGTATAAAGATGTATGCAAAAAAGAAGTTAAATAGTTCTGCTTTCTCCCTGTTGCTTGTCACCTTCTTGCCACTTTCTCTCACTAATAGGCCAATCATTTCCTTGACTTTTTTGTTTTTTACATGTTGAAAGAAGCTTTTTTTGTTATTTTTGACTTTTGTCACAAGCCTTAGTTCATTTTGAGCCTTAGCTTTTCTCACTTCATCTTTGCAGGCTCGGGCTATTTGCTGATATTCTGCCTTAGTTATGTGCCCCTCTTTCCTGATGAAGTGTGGTGGTAGCCTGGAATCTAAGGGCAGCTGCATCTTTGGACAGGATTATACCTATGCAGCCTTTCTTGACTCATCATTCCTGATCGTCCCTGTGGTTCAAGGGGGAGCTACAGGTTCTGAAAAGGGCCAAGAGACACCTAGACACCACTGGAGGAAGGCAAGGGATGACTCTGACCAGACACAATTGCTATTAAAGCCCACCTCATGGTGGTAAGAGCGGTGAAACAGCAGTATTTCTCTGCTCTTATTGCATCCTCAGAGTGCTGCCCAGCGGCCTTGTTTCAGGTTGCCCATTCCTTCCTGGGTCCGGAATGTGTGCACTCTGACAATCTTTTGCAGCACTGAGCAGAGGAGTTTGTTCAACACCTGATGGACTTAGTCACTCAGATCCATTCCCAGTTGGATCTCATGCATGGAAATAGTCCATGAGAGATGCCCAGGGAGAGATCTTGCCCTATTATCTGGGAATGGCTTGATCCTGTTGGCCCTGATGAAGTTGACAGGGCCCTTGATGCTGTCAGCACCACCACCTGTCCGTTAGATCCTTGTCCCTCTTGGGTGGTGAAAACCTCCAGCATGGTGACTAGCAGGTGAGTCCAGGCAGCGATTGATACATCACTGGAGAAGGGGACATTTCCAGATGCTTTCAAGAAGCTCTAGTTCACCCCCTCAATAAAAAAAACCATCACTGGTTCCCAGCTGCCTGGACATTTTTGGGCCAGTCTCCAACCTCCCGTTCTTAGGTAAGGTTATGGAAAAGGTGGTGGCCTGGCAGCTGCAGAGGGTCCTTGATGAAATGGATTATCTGGACCCCTTTCAGTCAGGATTTGGGCCCGGTTGTGGGGTGGAAATAGTGATCCAAGAGATTAACTAGGATCTCCAGCCCCTTCCCAACATCCATCTGGGCTACAATCTCCATGACTATTATTTGAATCCCAGAATGACTTGTGAGGCTATGTTGGACCTTCTCTCAGCAGGGGAGGCCAATGTTCCTAAGTACAGCTGTGGAAGGGAGAAGGACCTTTTCTTTATCCTCGAAGGGACTGAGACTGACATCTTCTCTCAGACTGAGACTACACTGGCTACCTACAAAATCTGATAAATATGTGCATAGTGTTCTGCAACCTCTTTCTCATGCTGCCATGGTGAATAGGAAGAGGTGTAATGACTGAGCAGAATGAGCAGATACACACTCCCAGTACCCAAGTTTCTATCTACAAGAAGAGAAATCACTTGCTTCTTCATAAGAACCACCATCTTCACAATGATTTTACTTTTCTTTTGTTCTCAATAAAAAATACACTAATACACATTGTTCATAACCAAATCTTCATTCTTTTTCACACCAGCTCAGCTTGGAATGAACAAAATCTTGTGTCATTCAGGCCTTTTACACTCTTATTTTATAATTTTTGGATAAAGCATCTCATTTTTCATATTGTAATCAAATTTTAATGGCTAACTGGATAAGATAGTTAAATATGAAAATAAATCTGATGAGTTCAGGAGGACATATTTTTGTGAATAGGATCTCTTAGCAAACTTTAAAACTTAAAACTTTAATTTTAAGAAGAAAAGAAAAGGTCTTCAGGATAAGGATGGAGTCCTCCTTTATCTCCCAGTGACCATTGAGAAACTTTTGAAGTGCCCACAAGAAGAATTTGGAGATATGTGAATTATCCCAAACTCCAACTAGGAGTTTATGCCAAATCTCAACTCCCTACCTCACACCTCATCAGTACAATACTAAATATCTAAGTCTGTAATTCTTTTCTAGAATCCTTATGAGGCTGTATTTTAACTCCTGCCTTCTTTACAATATTTTAGTGGACCAATTGGACAATCCAGATTATCCTCCTTCTTGAGTCCAATACTGAAAAGAACTCCAACTGCAGATAAACTATGACACAACTAAAATAATGGCATTATTAGAGACCCTCCCCCACATATGTTTCTTTTTTAAAAACAAATTTATTTTATTCAAAAGATTAAAACACAAAATTCAAAACAAAAAAATTAAACAGAGACAAAACAAAACAAGTCAGAACATTAAAATATGAATTAAAATATAAAGGACAAAAACATATATTATCCCCTCTAGTTGAACACTGACAAGTCTATTTCAACAATAAGAGCTTCCATCCCTTGGAAAGCAGGTACAAAATTTATAAGTATGTACATCTATTTGCAACTCAACTGATCTGTCCATACATTACATATATGAAAGAAAAAATAAACAACAGCAAAGTTAAAATTCAAAGCACTCTGTTAACAATCTGTTTTGGTAGTCTACTCATAGAAAGTCTTACATGGTTTCTTATTTACCACAAATCACTCTGATCATTCTGAGTCCAGGATAAAATACATTGTTTGGTTCTTAAAAATAAAACCTTTCCTTAGGTTTTTAATTGGGAACTTTCCCAACAACTGCCTCTCAATTTCCACGTTCATGAGTCTCTGTTGTACATATTGGCTATGTTTCTGCCGTATCAATAAGACTCTCATTGCATAAATGTCATATTTCAAAAATTTGAATGTAGTATCTCAGGCCATCAGTAGGCTAAGGGCAGAACACAGATATGCTCCTTTGATGGTTCAACAGAGCTCTGTAGACATCTTGGAATTGCACTGGACAAATATTGGGGTCACTTCCACCTGCCCTTTAATTGTTTCAAGCAAAATCGTTGCCCACTCATGTATGGAGAATAACTTGGACCATTTCTAGTTGTGGCCTGTTGGAACATGTTGAGACTTGAAATTCTTCTGTCAATTTTTTACATTTCTTCTGGTCGTAAGCTGCTCCTTTGTATTCAGGTCAGGCCTCAAAATGATAATGTAGCACTTGGGGATGAAGATACAGCCCAGCAGACCAGCATTGGAGGACAGGATGGAGAAGATCTGCACAGCCACCATGTATTTCCCTTTGGTGCTTAGGTATGTGGGCATAAAAGCCACCCAGACACTGCAGAAGACCAGCATGCTGAAGGTGATCAGCTTGGCTTCATTGAAGGCCCCAGGCAGATTCCTGGCTAGGAAAGCCACCATGAAGCAAATGGCAGCCAGGAAGCCCATGTAGCTGAGGGTGATGTAGAACATGACAGCATAACCTTCGTTGCATTGCAGGATGATCGCTCCAGGCTGGGAGTGAAGGTCAGAGTCAGGGAATGGAGGAGAAACTCCCAGCCAGGTGGAACAGATGATAATTTGGACTGCAGAACAAGATAGGACAATGGAGTTGGCCAAGCTCTTCCCCAACCATCTCTTCACTCGATTTCCTGGTTTTGTGGCCATAAAAGCCAGCACCACTGTGATGCTTTTGGCCAAGAGAGAAGAAATGGCAACTGAGAAGATAATGCTGAAAACTGTTTGTCGGAGAAGGCAGGTGGTTTTCCTTGGTTGACCAATAAAGAGAAAAGGGGACAAAAGGCAAAGTAGGTGGGAACCCAGAAGAATGTAGGAGAGGTCTCGGTTGTTGGCTTTGACAATGGGAGTTTCTCGGTATTTAATGAATATGATTAAAACAAGGCCTGTGATTAAGAAGAAGAGTAGGGCAAAAGAGACCAAGATGATGCCCAGATGTTCTTCATAAGTCAGGAAGGATATTCTTTTGGGGATACATTGGACTCGGTCCTCATTTGGATATTTATCATCTGGACATTTGGTGCATTTTTCTGTATCTGACAAAACCCAAAAGCAATATTTTTATAAGATTTTTCACTTTTACCTTTCAAGAAATACCTTCTTGGGAAAACAGATGATGTTAGGACAATGCTCCAAGATGCATTTTTTTAACAATTCCACAGAAAAATGATAAAATGAATGTCATTTTCTAAAAAAACACGTAGCTAAGATTTATAAAATATGGGGAAGTCCTATGAGATGAAATATTTCCTGTGAAATGTAAAGAACCTTCATAGCAACCTAAATTATTAAAATTAAGCAATGAATAAGTTAATCTTTCTAGGCAAACGTCCTTAGTGCTGCCACATGACGCTTTTTAATATACTGAACACAGAGGATGATGTCTCTCTTATAAAAACTAGTTGGTTGGCAGAGAAAGCTAGTCCTGCTAATAATCTAGAATGGCTACTCAGATCAGTGATAATATGGGTGTAAGGAGGTGCATCTATATGAGTCCACACCACTTCACTGTGGACCAGTGATACATTCCCACTGATCCTCACGAAAAGACCCAGGCAGAGTGCATTGCAATAATCTTTTCAGAAGATCAACTTGAGACAGTTCCTCAAATTTCAAAGAACTCTTATGATCCTAGGAAAGTAAATATAGAAGGATCCATAAAAACTAAAAAAGCAGAAGAAATGTTTTCTCTGGCAGAGGTAAAACTTGCCCATTCTGCCGCAATTTCCTATCTCTTCCCAGCCCTACTCTCAAGATCTTTTTGATATTTTGCTATAGTTTAAAAAAATGGGCATTGTAATAATAAATAGGAGAACACTTGAGCCTCAACGCATCTTTTAACATGCACTGTCATCAAAGTGCTGTGGATTAATCCATTTTTACAAGGTTTCCAGTGTCACCCACCTTCCTGGGTGGAGATGGTCCCTTTTGGACAAGGAATGCAATCGTAGCAGCAAAGTGGCTCTCCTTCCTGAACCTGCTTGACAAATCCAGAACGACAATTTTCCACACATTTGGACTGAGGCAGGGACTAAGCAGAAAAACAAGGAATCCCAAAGAAAATATGTTGGGACTCACCATCCACAGAAAATTGATTATTGCATTATATTTATTAAAGTAGAACAAAACAGTGAAGAAGGAAGTTCTAGAAAGTTCTAGAAAGATTTCTTCTACGGTGGACTATGTTAAACATTGCCAAGCTGCTCCACTTTGAAAGTAGCCAAAAACCATCTCCCAGTTATCCCAGTTCAGATACAGTTTCCCCAGTTCAGATATAGTTATCCCAGTTAAGATACAAAGGAAAAATTCAATGCAAATTAATGCTGTCAACCTTAAAGGTGATTTGCTTTGTTTCTTTGTACATTCACTTGTTGAATTTATATGGCTGCGTTGCTGATGAAAATTACTGCCTAGTTTCTAGAACTGTAGTGAGGTGAGATGGAGGTCAGGTCATGGGAATGTGTCCATCAAAAAGGGTAAGTCAGAAAGTGGGACATGAGTATGAGCCCCATGTCAGAAAGGGATAAGTCTAAGGCTCAAGCTAGGTATCCAAGCAAAGATCCTTTCTGTTGAAAAACCATAATAACTTGACAACAACTGGCATGGAAAGGCACACACACATTTATTCTTAGTTATATTTGGACCCTCCTTTTTGCCCAGAGAGACTTAAAGTAGCTAACAATCAAGTTAAACAGTGGCATTCAAAGGTTTTCAGATATAAGCCAAAGGCTAAAGCTAACTAGCATTTCCTTTCAAATCATCCCTCATCACTTTTGATGTCAGGAAGTGCTTTTCTTTGGGTAAAAGACATGTTTCAGAGCTGTGGTTTTCTGGGTCAGGACATGTGAACTGAAAGCCTTGGACTTCCTAAGAGTAGAAGGCCTATTGCATATCTCTGTCGGGTGAAAGAGAGGCATGGATAACTGGCCAGGTCTGGATTGCTTAAAAACATCATAGAGCCTGGACCTGTTGTTTCACGGGACACTGTCCAGAACTAGGACAAAGTAAATCCTAATTTAAAGCTTATTTCCCACTGGGACCCACAGGACCCCCATCCTGGCTTGATTCAGTTTCATCAGATTCACTCTGAATATTGGCCATTGGTCAACAGAATTGCCTTCTTCTTTGAACACACAGTTTTGGCAAGGAACAATCTGGGTTGATGCTATCAGCACCGCAATCCCCAGAATGTGAGGAACTCTCTCACTTATGAAGATACTAAATACAGAAGGCATGATCTGTGTCCCAAAGAATCATCACTCAGCATCCCATGTTGGACATGGCTATACCACGTAGTAGATAAGCTTAAAATGGTGTTCCATATTATAGCAACTGAAGGAAACTTTGGTCAATGCTACTGAAGCCTCCCAAGCCATTTAAAAAATCTATAAAGAATGTACTCCCCACATTCATCTCTTAATGAAGGTCATCCTCTTTGGTAACTAAGCTTATCCGATTTGAAATGAGTCCAAAGGCTTTGGAAAACAAATAATGGTATCCAATAGTTTCCCCACCTTGTTGAGCAACTTTAACTGCAAAAATGCATCTTCACTGGTAATAAGTCTCTGTTTTTCAAAACTCCCTAGTTGCTTATGAATGGGTTCCTCATTGGGGAGAAAAACCCAGCTCATGATGTCCAGATCTGCTTTTACATCTCCAGTTTGGTCCAAGTACATTTTAAAGTTGGAAAGATTGCAAAACTCATTCTTTTCCAGAAAGGGGTGGAACTAAAATAGGAACATGCAGGAATTTTAAATAAGAAAACTTTGTTTCTTATCCCATGTGGCGCTTTCACATTTGAAATTTTCTTCTACAGTTGTCTAACTTGCAATTATGCTTAGTTGGGAGAACAAGATTTATCAGTATCTTCAAAAAATGCAGTCTGTTGACAAAATAAACAGTCTATTGACAAAATAAATCATTGGTAAAATTGTTCAATTATAAGGAAAATTCTGGAGCAGGTTACAAATAAACAGATATTATTCACAAACTACTTGAAAAGAACGGGAAGATTACTGGAAAGCATGGACTAATCGTGAAGTAATTTGCCAGGTTAATCTTCTCCCAGGTACACCAGATGAACTAATTCTACTTTACTTTAAGGCTACATTAGCAGAATCTGACAAGACAGAAAGTGCTAATCTCCCACCAACTCCTTTTTAAGCCTGAAAAATTAGAGAGGATCCTTTCCAAGTTTCTTTGTCTGCCCTTTAAGCAGCTGTGGTCTCTCTACCGCTTATCTGATCGTTCCTAGTAAGCATGTCTTCCTTCATTGCCAATGTCATTCCCACATATAATTAAACTTCCTTAATAGATTGTGGGAATCTTGATTTTAGTGAATTATTAAAAACTACCTCCTGATCTATTTATTAGGAATCTAGTTAGGTGAGAACTGGATGGTGTGATAATTAAGTGGATAAAATCTATTTGTAAAATTGTACTTAAATAATTTTCAATGTTCCAAATAAAATGGGATAGTCACGAATACGTTAGTCCATCTATTCTGCTATATTTACATTTATGCAGACAGAGATCACAAATCATGATTTTTAATGAACGATTTATACCAACTCATAGGCAAAGCTATTTTGATGTTTATTCAAAGATATCCAATTCAAATATCAGTTTCTTGATAGAGAGGAAAGCATCAATGAAATCTAGTAGAAAATATCCGCATTTTAGCAAATAGTACTTGATAAACTATGGTATCTCATATAAATACAAATGGATGGAAGATACTATGTAGATTTTTCAGTTTGATTTCAATTGTAGTTTTTCTGATAGTATTATATATGTATCCTAATCACTGATACTAATATATTAGTAGTATTTTAATGATTAAATAACAATTACATAATTAATTGGATGATGTAGTCATTAATTACGCACTTGAAGAATAGAAGCCAAAATTGATAAGAAAAAAAATATCAAAATAGCATTGACTGTAAATTGAATTTGCAGCCAATGTGTGATGTTATGGAAAGGCTAATGTATCCTTAAGAAACTCAGGAGGTGAATGTTCTGGTCTGGGGAGACCCCACATTAAATACCAGGTCCTCTTGCAGGCACCATACTTGGAGAAGATTCTCTCTTCTTTGTGGCAGCCCCAGAGATATTGGAACACTGCTATCATGTCACCCCTCGTCCTGGTCTATGAGAACTGAGGATCAGAAGGAGGCTGGGAGCAACTTTTCCAACTGCAAAATCTGTTGGTTGGAGAAGGGTGGATGCAGCATTTTTCCAATATCTGAAATATGTTACACAGAAGCTTAATAAAAGTTTAATAAAAATGAACCATCCCTAGCTGTGAAGAGTACAGATAATATTTGTCATATTTTCTTTATTTCAGGGCCTAGAGGACCTTGTGGTTTTCTAGATATTCTTGAAAGGACACAATCATATCCAGGTAATATCCCTGTCATTGCAAAGAAGCACATAGCCATTTCTGAATTGCATCAAAAAGGTAACAAAAAATAGCCTATGTTTTTAGATTAGTCAATGTTGGTCAAATAAACATTTTAGAATTTAAACATACAAGTTTTCCACTCTCTTCTTTAGTGATCTTTGGTCCCAGATTTCTCTACCTTTCAAAAATATTGGATCAGACAATGACATCAAAAAAGCTAGGTGCAAACAATGTTGGTAAAGAAAACAAGGGAAAGACAGTAGGGATAACAGTTTTGCTGGAATAACAGTTTCGCTGTTATTCCAGAGTTTGGGACATGGCAAAAGGAATTCAGTCACAAGAGAGGACTTTCTGACAGAATGAGAACATCCTAAAAGGAGAAGTTGAGAAGTTGAGCTAGCAAAACCGGAGAAGTTCAATGTCCCCTTCACTGATTGTCTTAAAGACAAAGATTGAGGCGCCATCAGTCCTAGTCCTTTAACTGGGATTCCTGCAGAGAGGAGGGAGTGGGCTAGATGCTCTCAGGGATTCCTTGGAATTTTTGAAAGTAAAATTCTGTGATGGTGATCAGAAGCCTGTACCTACAGGAGTATATTACAAATTCATGTTTCTTTTTTTAAAAAAATAGTATCAAAACATGCATATATCATAATGTCCTCTCTATGGAACATTATACCCCCCCCCCAGATTTGCCCAACCTATTGGTCTTTTGTGGCACTAGGAAGCTGAGAAGGTTCTCCTCCCTCTCATCTGTATTCCTTCTCCAAAGGAACTAGTTTTGATGCATCTTTGCCTGGACCCCATACCTGCCATGGCTGCAGCCTTGAAGACACCAACCTCTCCTTGACTGCCTTCCTCATCCACCTGGATCTGGATGAATACGCAGCCCTCAAGGCATGGGCCAGAGTCTTAATGATACTGTAAACATGGCGATCGTTTGGTATCTGGATGCCGTTCCTTCTCTCTTGAGTCTCCAGTGTTGCTTTCTGGGTGCATTTCCTTCGGCCCTTGACAGAAAAGAACTGCTTTGAAAAAGAACAGCGAAAAGACTGGTCTTGAAACTGAGGTGGTACAAAGAGAATGGGCTCAAAGCCATCATCCTCAGGTCTTTCTTTAACCCTGACAACAAAGCTCCAAATACTATGGACATATTTGAAAAATCTGTGCCTTCCCATTGTCAGTTTCACCAGGGGGGAGATGATCCAGACTTTCCCTTCAATGGGTCCTGGCAAACCTTCAAGTGTTGAATGGAAAAGAAGAAGTCTGTCCCGAAAGGAATCATATTCTGTGAAGTGAACAAAGACATTGACTTGTCTCCACTTAGAGAGGGTATCCCTGAGGGGCGCTGTATGTCCAGTTGTTGAGAATCGCTGTGATATAACAACACAAATTCCATTCCTGACTAGCATAAGAGTAAAAGTTCTTATGAAATTCTCTCCATTTTCTGTGTCTGAAGCAAAGAGACCAACCAGGACCCATCTGAAATGGAGGAGCAATTGAATAATTCCTGGGTACTGGATCCCTTCTCTGGGCACCATCCGGTGGAAAAACGGGAATTGACTTTTATCACTAAGAGCCACCAAACCAGTTGCATAACTCATCTGAAAAAGTAATAAAGAATGCTGTATTATTACAAGTCCAAATACACTTAGTTGTCAAGCATATTTTTAAATAGTTTATTGTTGATTAGTCACTTGGCCATATCAAGATATAGAATATAGAAATCATAACATTAATAAGACCACACATAAAAGTAGAATAAAAGATACAAATCTTTGGAGCTCTTCATTGTAAGAAACTTGGAAAATGTTCTTTATTTGTTCACTGTGTCCATCTGCTCATATCTTATCAAATAGTGTCCTATGATGTTTAGTTATTTCTGCTTTGAAATAGTTAGTAATTGCAAAGGTATAATTTTAGCGAGTCATCCTTTTCAGTGTGCCAGCTTTCCTGAGGACAGCTATATCTTTCTCTGCTTCAATATCCCAGATTTTTATGCCGCAAACATTTTAGATCCAGTTGTACAAGACTCAGAGAAACTAAAGACTATGTAATTTGTCAGTTATACACTCCGAGAGGTCTTTAACTGAAATTTTCTTTGTTCTAACAAATGCAAATTCAGGAGTCTATCAGTTTCTATAGCTTTAATTTCACACTAGTAATTATATACCCTGATTTTAGACAACAAATTGCATAAATTCTCAACTCAGCTCTAAGGGCAGCAACTGAAGTCCTTTTATCACTCCCTCAAATACTTCTCAGATCCTTTGATTCGGTTTGTTCTAGTAGTAATAACAATTTGAAGCCCAAACTACAGCTCCATATAAGAGCATGGGGGTAACCTTGCCTAATAATAATAATAATAATAATAATAATAATAACCCCCAGTGAGACACTACCTTGACGTGGTTGTGGGGCTTGTGTACTCTGAGGAAGATGAGAGCTATGCCAGAGGTTCAACCATACTAGACAAGTCTCATCAGAGGAGTCAGACAAACAGTGTCTCTCCCATAAAAAATATGGTGAGACATAAATTGCAGAATGCCATACCGGCTCGGAAATCGCCCGGGTTAACAAGGTCCACACTAGATATTGGAGTTCCTGGATATCTGGTGAAAAATGGGTTACAGGACTCAGGACTGTTGGCTGAGCAACCAGGGCCAGCAGCTGCAGAACTAATGGAAGAAAAGGTGTTTACCCGTCGCAGATACACAGTGATGGAAAACAAAGAAATAATGATCTGTTACTACAGATCAAGTCCAACAAGAAGAGGATATCTAAAACGAATGCACCAGTTCTGGAAAGAACAACATCCAGAATCAGACATAACAGAACAGAGACTAGCAGATCAACGCCGATTTATAATACGAAATAAAGTATTCACAGAAACAGAATTGGACGAACTGCAAAGGTTTACCAGGGCAAAGAAATCAAAGCCTTACCAGAAGTAATTCAGAATGTAGAGGCAAACCAGGGGGAGTTGGCAGTGAAGGAATCCAGCAGAGATATACAACTGTTCTCATTTGGAAACCAGGCACCTCTTCCTCAGGAAGAACAAAACCCTCTAACTAAAGAAAGAAAAGAATTGAAACAAAGAATAACTGAGCATCTAGAACAGCACAAAAACAACAGAATAAGGCTGCCTGCATTGAAGCTTGTTCCAAAGAAACAGCTAGCACAAGCATTAAAAGATGCAAATACTGCAATATCAAGTATAAGCACCGATTCACTGCAAGAAACAAACCAACTAATGTACAGCACAGCTGCAGTTATAACAGAATACCTGGGATGCAAAATCAACAAAGAAGAAAAACAAAGAAACAGTGCACCAGAAAAATGGAAGGTTAGACTAGAAAATAAGATCAGCAAGTTAAGATCACATGCAAGCAAGCTAGAACAGATGAAAGAAAAGAAGCTGAAGAACAAGAAGACCAAAGAATACCTAATCAAGAAATACCACTTAGAAACAGGAAGATCAAGGAAGCACTGGAAATAATAAAGCAACAAATAACAGCTATAGCCAGGAAAATCAGTAGATATGAAGCTCGAATTGCAAACTATAGGCAGAACCTCCAATTTCAATCCAATCAGAAACGTTTCTACCAATCCCTCAATGGAGAAACTGCAAGGAATCAGTCAGTACCTGACAAGGAAGAAACAGTACAGTTCTGGAAGCAGATATGGGATAACCCAAAGAAATACAACAAAGATGCGGCTTGGTTAAAAGAGGTGGATGCAAATAAAACAGAAGTTGAAATGAAAGAACTAGTAATAACAACAAAAATGGTAGAAAAAAGAACAAGGAAAATCAAAAATTGGTCAGCACCAGGTGAAGATGAACTGCATGGGTTTTGGTTGAAACATCTAACTGTTATACACCCACTCATTTCCAAGCAGTTCAACAATATACTACAAGGAGGAGAAATTGAAAAGTGGCTAACAACTGGGAAAACCTACCTAATAATAAAAAATCCAGCAAAAGGGACAACACCAGGCAACTACAGGCCAATTACCTGTTTACCAACAACTTTCAAATTACTAACTGGTGTGGTAACTGATGCAGTACAACAGCATCTAGTTGAAAACAATCTCTTTCCACCTGAGCAGAAAGGAAACCACCCCAATAGCAGAGGAACAAAAGATCAACTCCTAATAGACAAAATGATCTTGGAAAACTGCAAGAGAAGGAAGACCAACCTGAATTGGGCATGGATTGACTACAAAAAGGCATTTGACTCTCTGCCACATGATTGGATAATAAAGTGCCTAGAAATAACAGGAGTCAGTAGAAACATCAGAAAATTTGTGCAAAGATCGATGGCACAATGGAAGACACAGTTGCAAATCAATAGTGAGAAGCTGGGAGAGGTTAATATCAAGAGAGGAATATTTCAAAGAGATTCATTATCACCATTACTATTTGTTATTGCACTGTTTCCTCTTGTCAACAATACTGAATAACTCAGGACATGGCTATCAATTATCAAAAACATCTGCCAGACTATCCCACCTCCTTTACATGGATGATCTAAAGCTGTATGGAAAAACATCATCTGAAATAGAATCGCTGCTCAACACTGTCCGTATATATAGCCAAGATATTGTAATGGAATTTGGCTTGGACAGATGTGCCACACTTACTATCAAACAAGGAAAAATAGTTAAAACTGAAGGAATCAAGATGCCCCACGAAAATAACATTAAGAGTCTGGAGGAGGAAGAGTACTACAAATACTTGGGTATCCTTCAAGCTGACAATATCAAGCACACTGAAATCAAGAAAAAGATTAGAGGTGAATACATCAAGAGAGTGAAGAAGATCTTAAAGTCTAAACTCAATGGAGGAAATACCATAAAGGCAATCAACACCTGGGCAGTCCCAGTCATTAGGTACACAGCTGGAATAGTGGACTGGACTCAAGCAGAACTAAAAGCAATGGATAGGCAGACCAGAAAAATAATGACAATGAATCATGCCCTTCATCCACGCAGTGACATTGACAGACTTTATCTACCAAGGCAATAGGTGGGCGTGGAATGCTACAAGTACATCAGATGTTGAAGAAGAAAAAATGGCTTTGGAAGAATATCTGAAGAACAATGATGAAGATGCACTGAAATTAGTATATCAGGAAGGCTTACTGACTACTGGAGAGACCAAACTGGCCTACAAGAAAGACCAAATGAAGAACAGAATAGAGGCATGGGAGGACAAAGCACTACATGGCCAATACATGTAAAAAAATAGCTGTACACAATAGTACTCCAAGAGGGGAGGAATGACCTCATTAGCATGTTTGGAGGATAAGACCCGCCCACCCCACCTTGCAACGCCGATCTGCCCGTGTCAACGGACAGCACGGAAGAGCTCTCAAAATGATATCGTGCAAGCAAGGAGCAAGGAGGAAACAAGGGGCGTGACAGTAATCAACTCGAACAACATCTGTGGAGACCATGATTGGGGAAAATACAAAGAAAACAAGAGACAGTGCGATGTGACGGGGCAACCAGAATGGAGTGAAAAAAGGGGAGGAGAGGGGGGTGCAGCTAAACGAAGTAGGGGTGACAGTAAAGCAAAAAAGGAGAGGGGAGATGTCTCATCAGACCCCGAATTTGGCAAAGAGAAAACACCCAATGACAACTACACAAATAGAAAACGCAAGAAAGCAATCATTGCCAATAAGAAACGGGCAATTGAGAAACAGCCTATTGCATCAGGCCCATTGACAAGATCTAGGAGCCGAGTGCAGACTCTGACCAATCTTTAAAAGAGGACTCTCCCACTGACCGGCATTTTGAGCCCTGATGATGTCAGCAGTTGCTGACGAAAGCTAGGCGTTTTATTAGTTATTAATTTTTATGGTGATTTTATTGGTATTGTATTAAATTTTACTAAATTTTACTAAAAATTTTAAATACTCCCTGGTGCTCACGTTTATTTGTTTGATTTTATATATAAAATTGAAGAATAGTGATTTCAGTAAAAAAGGAAGCGATCACCAGGAAATAAAACACCAAGGTTTTAATAAATAAAATCAAGCTTTCGATGGCTGCCATCATCGTCAGGATACAAGCCAGCTAGTGAGGAAACCTGCTTATAAGACGATGGCAGGTGCTAGCCATTGAAAGCTAGGTGGATGTAAGTAAGAGCTAAAAGAAAGAATCACTGAAGGCTGTAAGTGAAGTAAGGATTAGTTGGCTTGGACCTGTTATAAGGTCCATGCATAGAGTTTAGGTGTGGCTATGCTTATAAGCAGGTTTCCTCACTAGCTGGCTTTATTAAAACCTTGGTGTTTTATTTCCTGGTGATCGCTTCCTTTTTTACTTGGAATTATTTCCAAGAATAAAAGGTTTGTTCACTGTTGAAAATACCATGAATTTGGCAAAGATTATTATTATTTATTTAAGAGTATAGTTATTTCCTTCATGATAAAAAACAGCTCTTGAATTCAATAAATACGATTGGATCTATTGTTCGAGCACCAACACGCAACTTACTTTATCAGATAAAGAAAAACAAACACAAACCTGTGGGACTTTGTAGGTGCCTACTAATGTTGACATCTGGATGGAGATGTCCCTGTCAGCTCCATCAAGAAGAGCCAAAAGGTCGTCCTTCCTTCCACAGCTGAAGTTGGGAACATTGGCTTCGCCAGTCGAGAGCATGTCCAGCAAGGCATCTGAAGTACCAAGTGTGTTCAAATAGTTGTCATGGATGTTGTGTCCAAGAGTGAGATTGTGTAGAAGCTGGGGGTTCCTATTCACAACTTGAATGGCAAAAATGTAGTGGAGGATTCTAGACTGATGAATAGATAAACTACCGTAAAAATATTCATATTATTGTCATCATCATTAATAGAAATAATAAAACAGTTATTCCTCTTTGTCTCCACAGGCTTAGTAAGTTTTAAGCTGATATTGATTCATAACCAGAGACATCTGCTATCACCATTTAATTTGTATGAGAGTTGAGAATATGGACTATTGACAGTTCTCCACTAGGGTTAAGAATCACAAATACAAAGAATCATTGTTTGTAGCATTCCTAATTTTCATTTCTCCAGTAACCAGCATTCAATATCATCCATTCATTAAAACTAGAGCCATCATAAAATGAAGAGAATGTTTCATAAGTGACCCAGAAAAAAAAAAACTCTGACATCAAGTCAACCTTCATTTTATAAGGATGTCAGTCAGCGGTTATAAAAATATGGAAATGGGTTTTGCAGGGGCAACTAATGAAGGCCTGGGTGGGGTGAGGAAAATAACCTGGATATTTTCTGTCACATCCTTGGATTTCAAACTCTTACAATAAAGAAGACGAAAAAGGGAAGCCATGGAAATTAAACTGATTCAGGAAATTAGACGGGTCCTGCAATATACAGTAGGAATAAGTAAAATATAAAGAAAAGAAAGAGAGTGTTAGAACTACAGATGGAGGGAATGCAACTCCATCACACTGAATGACTTACAAATGTGATTGTGTACTAGGAGCCATGTTGAAAGGCAATGTTAAATGAGATATTACTGTTGCAGTGATGACCACACTAATGAAATGGTCTCCTGGCTTATAATAGCTCCATGGCTTTTTTCTATCTTCCTCCTCCAAAGTTAGCAGACACTTCGTTCTAAGCTTCCCACAGACTGACTGGGACATCAGCAGCATCAAAAGCAGAACCCGGAGGTTCATAATTCATAAGACTGAATCAGTCCCTTTTTTCTTTCTAAGAAGAATTGGAAGAATTCAAAGCATTCTCACAAACTGGAAATGCCAGTGGCTTTCCTGATTCAGACAAAGACATACTGAGCTTCACCTGGAAAGGAGAGAGGTGAATTCAGGAGCACATGCCTCTCCTAAAATTGTGCCACAAAGAGCGTAACCTGAGGCATTTATCCTCTTCTGATGCAAGATCCCTTCCATGTTGCTTCAGTGTGATGTTTACATCAAAGGCACTCACTGGAGAAGTAGCAGAAGAGGTCTCAAAAACTAGAATGGTGATTGATTGTAATCAGTAACTTCTCCTCTAGGGATTTAAATTTCTTTAGGGCTCCATATGTAGAAGGGTACCCGGAAAAAAGCATGTTAGTGGAAAAAAATCACAGGTACACCTCTTGGGACACTGTTCTGTTATAGCTGTGCTCCTTCCTGTCAGGTCTTGTCCAGTAAGTACTGCTTGATGAAGATAATTCAATACCCAGGTAACTGACTTCTGCTGTCTTTCAATGTGGTATCTTGTCTCCAAAGACAAGGGAGCAATCAGTACACCTGAACACTCCCTAGTGTTAAGTGTAGGGCTTTTTTTGTGATTTTCTTTACTATTAGATCTTCACATATTAACCCTGAATTGCAGTTGATTTTAAAATTGCTCATGCCTGAAGTGAAATTTCATTTCCCACCTGTTCTAGAAAACCAAGTTTTGGATAAGAGCGGACAAAGGGACAGGAAAGTGTATGCCTCTGGATGGAATCATTGGATAATGAGGGAGAAAGTTATAAGGTGGATAGGGTTTGGGATTTTTTTATTTTTATTTTTTTGGATACTGTTGTTTTTCCATCTTCATGTAAACACAGATTCTTTACATTTTAAAGTTTCCTACTTTATTAAATAAACATTGATCTGTGAGGTCTCCAGCAGAGACAGTCATGGGGCCCACAGTGTGGAGAATAGTGTGTTCTGATTTTTTTTTCCATAAACATGCATAAACTGATTTAGAGGGATCCCAAAGGTGCTTTTTCACGAGGCAACTGGACTTTCTTGTTTTTCTTTGAGGACATTTCGCTTCTTATCCAAGAAGCTTCTTGGATGAGAAGCGAAACGCCCTCAAAGAAAAACAAGAAAGTCCAGTTGTCTCGTGAAAAAGCACCTTTCGGATAAATGTGACCTGGATGACTGAGAATCTCCATAGATATTTGGTTTAGAGCAGTGGTTCTCAATCTTTTTAATGCCGTGACCCCAACCGGTCGTAAGTCGAGGACTACCCAACCAGTCGTAAGTCGAGGACTACCCAACCAGTCGTAAGTCAAGGACTACCCAACTGGTCATAAGTCGAGGACTTTCCCTGCCTGGGAGCGCCACGCATGTGTGGTGCCGCCCCCTGCACCGGCCAAGGCGTAGCTGGCAAGGGGCAGCGACAGTGCAGGGCAACCACCGGCTGGGCCACCAGCTGGCCCAGCCCAAGGGAGGTAAGGCACCCGCCCGGCCCCAGGCGCGCCAGCAACCCTCCCTGCACCCACCGGCCTCCCACCTCCCACCCCTGGCCCTCTTTTACTTACATTTTTAGTAGTTGCTCAGCAGGGAGGGGTGGAAGCTTCCAGACAGCTCGCCTTCGCTGCAGACAACTTGCAGCACCGTTTGCAGAATGGGACTTTTGGCGGGCTCAGCAGGGCAGAGACAGCCTGGACAATTCCTATTGGCTTTTGAAAGCCAATAGAATTAGACTCTATTCAAGAGAGTCTATTCTATTGGCTTTCAAAAGCCAATAGAATAAAAGGGAGTAGCACAGCTAAGGAAAAGAGGAAAAAATGGTGGACTGCGTTGTTTGGCGACCCCTGTGAAATGATCGTTCGACCCCAAATGGGGTCCCGACCCACAGGTTGAGAACCGCTGGTTTAGAGGGATCTGATGGACCTTCTTCTTCTTCTTGTGTGGATGGTGCGGTTGTGAAGTCCTTTTGTTCCTGGAGTATCTGGGTCAGTTTTTGTGGAGATTGCATATCTTATCTGGAGGGAGTGGGACCTTCATATGTACACCTTGGCCTGAAAGGAAAATTGGTGTTTTGTGTGAGAGGGGAGAGCTAAAAAAACCAGAAAGATTTATTGGCAGTGTTGGCAGTAGTATTGGAGGTTGAGCTGACCCAAATGGATCAGCTTCTCGGATAGTTGTGATCAGTGCTTTTTTTGTAAGAAAAAAGGTGCCAGAACTCATATCTTGTTAATCTTTTATTTAAAAAATTATACATTCAGTTCTCAACATAAATTTATTTATTGTATTTAAGGCAAATGTTCATAGTAAATTTTACACTAAAAATTAAAAAAAAGATTTTCAATTCACCAATGATTTTTTAAAATAAAGAAATTATTTACCTTTTGCACGTGACTGACTACGTTCAAAAGGTAAATACACACACCCACACATGCCAGTTGTGTAATGAAAAATAACAGTCGCTACCCGCAGTAAGCACTCAGCATGTGACCACACGACCAATCATCAGCTGAGCAGCGCCATCACAACCAGTGTGGATGAAGTATGCATGCATCGGACTCAACACACAAGCAGCCCGCATGCACCAATTTTATGATTTTGCCGCCGACCTGCTACGCTCAACAGGGCAATTCAAGTCCACGTGGACTAAACATCAAATTTTCAAAAGTTACTTTTAAAACTTGGAAAATCTGTTGAAAAAAGGTACCAGAACTCTGTTCTGGTGTGTTCTATGACAAAAAAAGCACTGGTTGTGATTGGAGAACTCCTCTTTAAACAGAAACATGGGGCAAACTCAAAAACAGCCATCATGGTTTGCAGGCTGATTACTGGCTGTAAAAAAGCCAAATGCTGGAATTAAGAGAGACTTTGGCTGAACTGAAGGAAAGTGTAGAAAGGGGGAAAGAATAGCAACAAAAGCATGCTGTGCAAGAACTAAAAATTGAAACCTTAAAAGACCTTATGAAGACTTCTGCTAGGAATAAGCACCCAGCTTGCGCAGAATGGAGCAAGGTGGGGAGCTGCCCAGACAAATAAAACAACAATCTTACCAGATTCTGATTAACAAGCCAGATCTTGATGAAACCCAAGACTTTCTCCTTGATGGGAAGGAACTTTTGAGGAATTAAACAACAAGCTTCCTGGGGCTTCTATAGGAGTAGTGGAAATCTAAGCACAAACAAAACCCAGAAATTTCCAAAACTAGCAAAGGGAAGAATGGGAACAAGTAGTTACTGAGGCTACATCAACTCAGCCTTCAGTACAATTTGTCTGACCAAGAGAATAAGTAGGTCATAGTAACATACCCTGAAGTCAAAGAAGAGGGTCCACGAGGTCCCCCTAAACCAGTTTCTGGGAGGATGTGGCAAGAAATCATGTCGCACCATGGACCATGTTGTGGGAATTGCCACCGTCACAACTGCAGACCTCACAGCCATTTGTATGTTTAGTAAAATTTAAAAAAACCTTTCAAAATACAGTTTCTCAGTGCTTACACAAATATGGAAGCACAACAGAGAGAGCATCAAGAATAAATAAATAAATCATTCAATCCACTCTATAACTTTCTCCTTGTTACCCAAATGGGGAAAGTCCACAAACTCTCTTTTTCCTGCTCTTAGTCAGCTCTCATCGAAAAATGGATATTTCTAGAAAACAAAGTAAATAACATTTATTTCAAACACAATTTTTAGAATGATCTCCAATTAGGATTCATATATGAAGATCTAATAGAAAAGAAAATCCGAAACAGGCCCTACTCTTAACATTAAGCAGGGTTCAAGGCTATTGATTACCTAATTGGCATTAGAAGAGAGGCAGCACTAGAGTTAAATGCCGCCAACTTAAAATGCCATTGCTTCATCGCTCTGGCTGACGTTATCTCCAGTGGTCTCTGAACATAAGATACCACACTGAAGGAAAACAAAAGTCGTTATTTGGCTGTTGAACTATCTTCCTCCATTATCACTTTCTGAACATGTTATGACACACAAGCACTACAGAACAATATCCTCCAGGGGTGAATTTGTGATGCTTTTCTCTACAAATGGAGCCCCTAGGCCTAGGAAGTTTAGGATCCCCAGAGGAGAACTTGCTTCTCACTGTAATTGTTACAGTTCTGTTCTTTTGGACCTCTTCTGCTCCTTCTCCAGTGACTGCCTTTGAGGTAAACATCTGACTGAAGCAACATGGAAGGGATCTTGCATCAGAAAAAGATAAATGCCTCAAATCATGCTGTGTGTGGTACAAGATAAGGGATAAGCAGAGACTTTTGCTCTTGCATGTACCTTTCTCTCCTTTCCAGATGAAGCTTAGTTTGTCTCGGTCAGAATCAGAAAAACTACTGAATATTCCAACTTGTGAGAGAGCTTTGAATAATCTAACTTTTCTTATTCTTGCTTAGAAACAGGAAAGAGATTGATTCAGCCCTGTGAATTATGTACCTCCTGTTTCTACTTTTGATGGTGTTGGTGTCCCTGCCAGTCTCCGGGAAGCCTAGAATGAAGTGCCTGTTGAACTTTGAGCATCACGATGGAAAGAAACAATGGAGCTATTACAGGCCAGGAGACCATCTCATCAGTATGATCAGCACTGGAACAAAAATACTGCGTACGCCAATATTGCCTTTCAACATGGCTCCTTCTAGTCATCCTCACTCGTAAGTCATTCAGAGTGATGGAGTCGCATTCCCTCCATTCACAATTTTGACAGTCTCCTTCTTTTCTGATTTCACTTATGCCAATATTGCAGGACCTGCCTGATTAATTCGATTTCTCTTGTTTCTCTCTTTTGGCTTATTTTCTAGAAAAAACTCCAAGCCAAATTGGGGGGGGGAGCCATCCTTAAAACAGCCCAGATTATAAATTTTTCCTGATCCAATCCTGAGTTATCACTCAAATACAGAATTTGGTATAAATGAGTTGCATCTGCACAACCTATTTCCATTTTTTTAAATAACCACTGACTCCTATTCAATGTCTGATCCTTATAGAAATAGAGATTGACGTCACTTATGAAACATCCTCTTTCTGTTATGATGGTTCTACTTTAATGATTGAATGATTTTGAATCCTGGTGACTAGATAGATGAAAATTAGTACTGCTATAAATAATGGTTTATTTGCAGTTCTTAAACTTAATGGAAAACTTTCTCCACCCCATCTCCCCAAAACTCATTAAAATGAAATGGTAATGAGTAACTAGAAGGCTTGTGGAGACAAAAAGGATTAAAACTAGAATACTGCATCCAGTTTTGGTCATCACGATGTAAAAAAGATGCTGAGACTCTAGAAAGAGCACAGAGAAGAGCAACAAAGATGATTAGGGGATTGGAAGCTAAAACATATAAGGAACGGTTGCTGGAATTGGGTATGTCTAGTCTAATGAAGAGAAGAATGAGGGGGGGGGGCATGATAGCAGTGTTCCAATATCTCAGGGACTGCCACAAAGAAGAGGGAGTCGAGCTATTTTCCAAGGCACCTGAAGGCAGGACAAGAAGCAATGGATAGAAACTGATCAAGGAGAGAAGCAACTTAGAATTAAGGAGAAATTTCCTGACAGTTAGAACAATTAACCAATGGAACAACCTGCCTCCAGAAGCAGTGAATGCTCCAACTGGAAGTATTTAAGAAGAGACTGGACAGCCATTTGTCTAAAATGGTATAGGGTTTCCTGCCTGAGCAGGGGGTTGGACTAGATGACCTCCAAGGTCCCTTCCAACTTTTTTATTATTATTATTATTATTATTATTATTATATAATGGTTTGTTTGCAGTTCTTAAACTTAATGGAAAACTTTCTCCATCCCATCTCCCCAAAACTTATTAAAATGAAATGGTGATGAGTAACTATCATTTGTTTCTGGTTTTAGATAAATGTTGGCTTAAGACTAGAAGGCTTGTGGAGACAAAAAGGACTAAAATGAAAAAATATTTTGCTATTGCTGTTGATGATGCTGATGTTAAGTGAACTTTTTTTTTAACCTTAGCTTACCTTTTGATAAGTTAAGAATACTACGCTACATTTTTAATATTCAAATGAACAGCAAAGCTCTCTGGATTATGCGAAATCTCACACTTGGCTACAACATCCATGACAACTATTTGAACATACTCGGGACTTCAGAAGCCTTGCTGGACATACTCTCTACAGGAGAAACCAATGTTCCCAATTACAGCTGTGGAAGAAAGGACAACATTTTGATTCTTATTGATGCAGCTCCTGAAGATATCTCCACTGAGATGTCAACACTAGGAGGCACCTACAAAGTCCCTCAGGTATATATTATTTACCTTTTCTGTAAGTAAATTGAGTGGGATGCTGGGTTGGTGTGTGATAGATCCAACCATATCTTCACTTCAGAACTGAAGAACTGCTTATCATGATGATGTTCTAGGTATGATGGTTAGGGATTGGTATCCACAGTGTAGAGCAGGGGTGTCAAACTGCCTGCCCGTGGGCCAGATGCGTCATCCAGAAGCCGTGCCCATCCCATTGCCGGCAATGGCAAAACCGTCCTGATACGTTGCGCGACGTCATGTGACGTCACAAGTTTGACATGTCTGGTGTAGAGGAATGAAGGATCACAGCAGTGATATCCTTCTATTAGATCATGATCATCATCAGCAGCAGCAGAGCAGCATCATGGTCTTCTGCTTCATTTTGTGTTTGTCTTCTGTACAAAAGGAAGGTGAAACAGAGGTGGGAACCTCATCTTTTGTATGTAATCTCAACAAAAATAATATTTTCAATTGTAAACAAATCACAGATCTGTGAAAAGAATTTAAATGGATTGTCTTACCAATAGCAGATAATACACATTTGACTTATAAAACTTCTAGGGACCACTATCATTAATTAATCACTTTATTTTAAAAAAATTCAAGCCAATTAGCCAACATGTCAACTATTTTTTACCCTTAAATGTTCATGATGAAATTCATCATAAAAGGCTTGAAGACCAATACAGCCTCTGGGGAGGACTTTTGGCTAGCTGAATTGTTCAAAAAATATCCCCAGTTGTGATGGCTTCTATTGGCAGGTTCATTCAATGCTGTATCAATAACTCCTACTATATTCAGTTGGGTTGAAGATGGCTATAGTAATGTCTATATATTAAAGATGGAATAGAAAGAACCCTAGCAATTACAGGCCCATTAGTCTAGTACAGGGGTAGGCAACCTTGGCTCTTTTACGACTCATGGACTTCAACTCCCAGAATTCCTGAGCCAGCCATGGTCTAGTAGATATTGTGGCTAAAATATATGCTCAGATCCTCTTAAGTAGAATTAAAATGGGTAGATAAAAAAAATATTTTTTGTAAAGGACAAGTAAACCTTAGACCAGTGGTTCTCAACCTTTCTAATGCCGCGACCCCATAATACAGTTCCTCATGTTGTGGTGACCCCCAACCACTTATACATCACCGGGTGCCAGGGGCGTGCCCAAAGAAAAGGGGGGAAAATGGCGGACAGCCTTGTTTGGCGACCCCCGTGAAATGGTCGTTCGACCCCAAATGGGGTCCCGACCCACAGGTTGAGAACCACTGCCTTAGACAGAGTTTGGCTGGGTGTAGTCCTCAGTGAAACTACTATACATCTACATCAGTGGTGGGATTCAAATATATGAACAACTGGTTCTCTGTGTGGATGCCACTTCCGGAAGTCCATTCTGGGCCTGGGCGACAAAATATTAGCTACCGGTTCTGCTGAAGTGGTGCGATCCGGCCGAATCCCACCATTGATCTACAATATTCTGTCTTAGGCTCGGTGTCCAATTATTGGTGTTACTTTAAATCTATGGAAACTGACGGACTCCCTAAATTCTTCTTATAGAAGAGACCAAATTTCAATTCATTCATTCATTGGTACAACTGACAAATTATATTAGGAGCTGTGGTCTTCCGATCTCTCATGCAACTGGAAAACAAGATAAAAAGGTTGCTGCACAAAAAAATTCAGATATTGAAGCTGAGAATGATACAGCCAGGCTCAGTGAGGATGGCACATTGAAATGGATGAGCTGCTACAAATGTATTTCCAAATTGGCAAATACTTCAGTGGAGAAATGTCTAACATCTTAAGGTGGTCTTTACTCAAGCAGGGTTTGAGCAGCTTGGCAGAATGGAAGATTTAACCAAGACCTTATAATAAACAGACTTGTATTTGCTGAGCTCCAGAGATAGACAAAGGACATCTATTATCTGAATTTCAATTATATAAGAAAGAGATCAGTATTTTAGATCGAAAGTAGATGAACGACATTTTGAGATCCCTATATTAAAACAACATATTTCCTGGATGGTCAAAATTCAAGAAGTATATATAATGTGGCTCTTTATTTAAACAAAACATTTCAGTTGAGATCTGTGTAGGCAGGTTGATTGCCCTAAATTGTAGGGATGATACAGAAATATGATTTGCGTTATTTATTCTTACTCTCTTTATTTTCTTTGGTGCTATTTTTTTTAAAATACAGTTGTATTAATGTTATCTTTTTATTCTGCAACTTCAGATCATTTAATGACTAATCAGCAATAAAATATTAAAATAGGTAGAGCATGAAATGGATTTCTTTAAAGCCAATATTTTAGAATTGATCTAACTCCAAATATAAATATTCTTCATTGCTTTTTCAGACCAGTTTGGAGTTATTTTCAGAGTTTCTGCATGATAAGAGTCAATTGCCCTTTTACCATCGACTTTACCCCAAAAAAGGGCTCCTTTACTCAGGAATTGTCCAAGTGCTCCTCCATTTCAGTTGGACCTTGATTGGTCTCTTTGCTTCAGACACCGAAAATGGAGAGAATTTCATGAGAAATTTTACTCCTTTGCTTGTCAAGAATGGAATTTGTGCTGTTATATCGCAACGATTCACAAGGATTGCGCATCCAGCATCCCTCGGGAAAACCATCTCTAGGTGGAGACAAGTCAATGTCTTTGTTCACTACATAGAATACGGTGTTGTTTTGGAGAGAATTCTTCCTTTCCATTTTACACTCATGCGTTTGCCAGGACCCATTGAAGGGAAAGTCTGGATCACAACACTCATTGGACTGTATCCACTGAAATTCCATAGAGCTCTCAAATATGTGAACAGTATCTGGATTCTTGATTTTGTGAGAAAAAAGGAGCCAGCAGCGGATGCCTTTGTACCCTATTTCTTTCTGGATCCGCCATTTGGAGCTCAGTTTTTTCACTGTTCTTTTTCAAAGCATGCCTTTTCTGTCAAAGGCCGGAGAAGATGCACTGAGAAAAGACCACTGGAGACCCAAGCAAAAAGAAACATGATTAAGGTTTTTAATTTCCACCATTTTTACAGTGCCATTAAGACTCTGGCCTATGCCTTGAATGCTGCGTATTCCTCCAGAACCAGGAATAGAAGGAAATACGGCAAAGTGAAGCTGGGGGCTCCAAGGCTGCAGCCGTGGCAGGTATGGGGTCCCAACAAGGATCCATCAAATTTGGTCCCTTTGGAAAAAGAATCCAAAAGAGAAAGAGGCGAACTTCTCCTCAACTTCTCTGTGCTACAAAAGGCCAAGCTATGGCCAATTTAATTGCTTGGGGCATTATGTCCCAAAGAGCTGCTACTAAAACAGATATATCTGGATATTAAACACTGTTAATTTTAAAAGGGATGTGTGCATTTTTAAATAAATTTTGGGTTGCATGAGTGTGTGATTAGCATAGAATTTTACACTCATAAATTTGATGGACATCCAGAGACCATTTAGCCCAACTTCCTCTTCTTGGTAGGATCCCAGTTCAAGGTTTTCTGATTGATGGCTGCTCGGTTTTTGTGTTAAGACAATCAGTAAATGGGAGAGTAAACTTTCCTGGTTCTCTGGCTCAGCACTAAAATTCTTCCTCTTTTAGGATTTTTTTCCCTCTCATTCAGTAAGAATCTTCTCTACCATAGCTGAATTCAGTTTTCCACGTTGGACACTTTGGAATAACAGTGCACAGATCTTAAGCTTCTGTGTCATATTTTTCAGTTACCCCTATAGAGCAGGGGTGTCAAACTGCCAGCCGGATGCATCATAGCAAAAGGATGCATAGGATGCATTATGGAGGGAAGTGTGTAGTGGGGTGCCCCAGGGCTCTATTCTGGGCCCAATGCTCAACATCTTCAGCAATGATTTTGAATGGGAAGGTTCTAGAAAAGTTTAAAATTTTCTACTCAGCAACAGGCTCACTGAGCATGTGCGGGAAAACCTGAGTACGTGCCTGGAACTAGGTATGGAATGTCCACATGTAGAGAACAAAAGAATACCCATATATGGTAAGGTAGGAGGTAAGGTAGGATAATTGTGTCGTCTGATAGGTTTGTAACCTGCCACGTCAGGAATAGCTGACGTAGGTATAGGAGGAGATAGGGAGGGGTATAACTGCTGTTACGCTTCTGTAGGAGGTGTGGCTTTTCCCTGCAACTCTTGTGAGTACGGGTTAAGTTCCACCACGCTTTGCAAACCGTCTTTTCTAAACTTTTGATAATAAAAGAAACTTTATTCTGCTACTCCGAACCTCGTCTCTGAATTTCTTTCAAGGAATTCTACAAACAAATTGGGGGCTCGTCCGGGATCCAATCTGCGCTGGGACTCTGAGGGGTCCTCCTTAGGTGCACCCCTTTCCTTTTGAAAGGAGGGGAACCACCCAGAGGACTGCGGAGCTCTTGGAAAACCCGTAAAATTTTAATAAAGACGAGTATTAGGAGAAGGGTGAATAAAGTGCGGAACAGCCTGAAGACAGACCGGGTAACATCTGCGCGCAGACCCTGGTGATTACTGGTTTGAAAACACCAGAACACAAGAGTCCAGGGCGGTCGGGATAGAGTGTGTGGATGTGAGAACTGGCAACGGGGCCGGGTGGAAGTCCTTTTGAGGGACCTCGGGGAGGTCTGCAGGACGGAGTGAGTGAAGGGGATATTATTGAATATCCGGAGACGGTGACGTGTGGAATTGGAAGGAGTTGCTGGGAGGGACACAGGCGCACATACTCAAGATAGGCTGAGCACCCATAAAAGAAATGGGGGGCAATACAGGGTCGACCAATCCGGGGAAAAAGTGTGTTAAAAGGATCCGTAAAAACCCCAAACTTAAAATTGACCCGAATGGCCCTTTGGGCAAAATATTGGCTGGATGGGGATCCCCGCCCTATAACCGGGAGATTTTGAGGTTGGGGTTGAATAAAGAAGATATGGTCAATTTATGTTGTTTTGTTTGGTGGGAGGACGATAATGTGGAGTGGTCAAGGAATGGCTCCACAGATTATTTTCAGTGTCACAATTTATATAACTATGTGAAGAAAAAGAAATGTAAGAGTTTAGATAATGAATTAGATTATGCGCTAATTTGGGTGACAGATGATGGTAGCAACAGAACAGCAAGTAATGAAGCAGGAAAAACCTCCTAGAAGAGAGTTTGGGGATAAGAAGAGTCCCTTTGAGACAAGATATAGGGGGGATGAAAGGAACCAGTATGTTAATGGGAGTAGAGGAAGGGGATTTGGAGGATTTCAAGGTGGATACCAGAATAAGGAGACAACGTGCTTTGGATGTGGAATGAAGGGCCACTTTTAAAAAAAAAAAAAAATTGCCCTAAACGCGCGAGAGAACAGCAAGTTTACTCAGTGTGGGAAGAAGAGGATAGTTTTTACTAGGGGAGGGAAAGGAGCTCATTGGCTTTTGAACAGCTCCTTGAAATAATAATAATAGTTATTGATTTGTCAAGAGAAAGTATGAAATGAAATATCCCTATGTGAAAGTGTTTGTACAAGCAGTTTGAATGGAAGTGAATGTATGGATATGCTGATCCTGTCTCTCTCTCTCTCTCTCTCTCTCTCTGTGTGTGTGTGTGTGTGTGTGTGTGTGAGTGAGTGAGTTTCTCCCCCATTTAAACTGCAGGTTTTATTGTTTTAGCAAGTGTTTGCATGAGAAGAGTTCCATGGAGAATGTGAGAGAATTTATGGCAAATTCATGTGAAGGAGAGAAAGCTATTCCTATTTTCAGCTGGCTGTGTTGCTTTAAGAGTGAGAGACAGAAAGAAAAGGGGGGGGCTGCTCATTTTAACTTTTTTCTCCGCTTGGAATTCTGCTTTGGGAGGAAGGTGGGGTGGATGTGAAATTTAATACCCATTCTTATAGTAATGAAATATGAGAAGAACTTGAATACACGTATACTGTAGTTTTATTTTTATGTTTTTATGTCTGTGTGCAGGATACACTGATAAAAACATAATATCTAGGAGACCTGAAGGAATGGTAATTCAACCCTTGTTTAAAACGAAGGAGTTGAGAAAATTTTGGGATTATAAATGAGCTATGTTTTGAATAAAGATTTGTATGCAAACAAACTCAAGCAGAGTTGGTGAGCGCTCCTTTGTTGGCTCTTTACTAAGCAATGTGTTTGTAAATACGGATAAAAGAAATGGCTAGGGGAGGGATAATTGATACTTTTCTATGGTTAATATATGGTTGGTTATATGATATGTAGACAAATACATAAAATGCTCTATAACATCTAATGGTGAGGCTATTTCAATGCATTCAAGTTGATTTTAAATCATCTCAAGTAGGAAATTCCACAATATGAAAACTAATGACATGTTTATAAAGAATTAGATACTGGGGCTGTTTTCTGCTTTGTCTTATCTCAGGAAACAAGGCTTGCTGATTTAAACATCCCCTTTGAAATTTCCTGTCCACAAGTTTGAGGTGGGACAGTGGATCCTGATCCGAACGTGAAAGGAGGAAAAACTGCAACCTAAGTGGGAAGGACCATTCCAGTGTTGCTGACCTCTGAAACAGCAGTCTGGACGAAAGAAAAAGGGTGGACCCACTACACACGAGTGAAGGGACCAGTAGCTGAACCAAAAGAACAGTGGACCTGTGTTCCAAATCCAGAACCTTTAAAGCGACAGTAATCGAATGTCCAAACCAGATCTATGACTGGAGAACGATATAGGAGAGCAACAAAAACAGAAGGATGTGAAGCCTGCATTACGAATGCCACCAAAGGAAACGCAGTAATTAAAACCTTGGTATATTATACCCCAGCACCTAGGGGATGTATATTTCAATCTATGTGTCAATTAAATAACACACAATATTCAGTTTGTAAGGGAGAAGACAAGAAGATACAATGTTATGATCCATCAATGCCAACATATTTCAATTTTAGTATATATGTAGGTCTAGCTAAAACAGGAGCAAGACAGAGACCTGAAAATGAATGGAAAGATTAAAACTATGTTAACGAAATTATATTTGGAAACAGGAATGAATTGGATGAAAACTTTGCCTATAGCCCTGTTTAGAATAAGAACACAACCTAGGAGGGATGTTGGGATTTCACCTTATGAGATGTTATTTGGCATGCCACTAAGAAATGCTGTATACAAATGGGGAATCTACCTAGTAAAGATAAGGGACTGATTCAATACTTGCAAATACTGTCCCAGACTTTTGATTCTTTCAGAAAAACTGGCTATTTGATACAAACTCCTCCTCTAAGCTTCAAAGTCCACTCCATAGAAGTCGGAGACCAAGTGTGGATAAAGACGTGGAAAGATGATTCCCTCAAACCGAAGTGGGATGGACCGTTCTTGGTGTTATTGACCACAGACACTGCCATTCGAACACAAGAAAAGGGTTGGACTCATTATACCCGAGTAAAGAAGGCTAATCTTGAGGAGTCGGAAACATGGAAAGCATTTCAAAAAGAACCATTGAAACTGGTGTTAAAAAGACAATGACTTATATCCTTTTGAATATGACAATAGTGGCGATTGGGGGAAATTATGGATTGAGCCGCCTAGAATCTTTGAACCTAATGGAACTTGGATACAAATTCGGTGTTATAATGACAAAGAGAGTGAACACTGTCCCATGAACTGGATCTTTGAACCCAAAAATTTGGTGGTGTGAATCTAAGTTGCAACCAAACTGGCAGCAAGTAGATCAGGAGAAAAGGTGGGTGACATCAAAAGGGAGAGTTCCAATACTGGAAAACTACTCAATATGGATGTAATCTGACTCTGGAAGTAACACCAAGGCAAACCCAGAGAGATCCAGCTTGGACTTGTAAAAATCAAAGTAGAGAGTGGATGAGTGGAATTACCCCGATGTGTGAAAATGCAACCAGGGGAGACCCAAGGTGCCATTGGATAGGGAAGGCCTTGTGGTACAGTGGTTGTGGCACAGAAGGGGAAAGCACTGATTATCTCTACTTTCTATGTAACAATACTAGGAGTCAGTATTTACAACCTGAATGGGAAGGGCTGTGTGAAGTATTATGGGAAGAACTTGTTCAGACTCATCAGCCTGTCCATTCCTTATCCCCTCCTGTTAGAAAGATGAGAACTACTGTTACTACAAAACAGACCACAACGAAGTTCGGACCCTGCCAAGAGTGCACAAAATGTATTAAAAAGACTAAGCCAGGGAATATAGTTACTAGTACCTTATTATATCACACTCTAAGACCAGAGTGTAATGCTACTAAAGTGCAACCTTGTGTGTGTAATCAAACTCAATATTTTAGGTGTTATACAGCCCAAGGGATGCAGTGCTATGAACCAAAAGCAGTAGGTCCAATTACTGCTAGCATTTATGTATATGGATATAAAGGGGGAGTTACTGGAACAGAAGGGTTATTTGCTATAGCCCAAACTAAGGGAGGATACGTTGCCCACAATACCACAAGAGGAAATACCAAGCTGTCTGTGTGTTTTGACACTTGTAAAGCTATAAGGATAGGACAAGGACATGATAATAGACAAGGAATGAAGTGTGGTAACTTTGAGTGGGAAAAAGATTATATGAGGGAAGAAAAATATTTATTCCAAGTTGCTATGCCCGCTGCGAATACAGGCCAGGTGGCTTTTGCTCCAAGTCACACTTATTGGTATACCACTAAGACCCCTTGGGAATGGAGGAAAGGACCCCAGGGGTTCAACTTGTCTATGGCCTCAGTATCAACAGATTGTAAGCCAGAACAGTGTACACGGATTTGCTTACAAATCAAGGCATCTGAAACCCCCTCTACTAATTTTTATTATTTTGGTATTGGTATAAATGGAAGAGGAAAAGATCCATATGGGTATATTATAGTAAAAGTGAGTTCAACAAAGTTAACTTCAGAGCCAGTAAAAGTATATTGGGAATATCAGGAAGAGATTGCAAAATTTAATAGTCTCCCTGTTCCACCAAAGGCTAAAAATATGTTTATCGCTTTAGCCCAAGAGGTTGCTCAGAAGTTAATGCTGAAAAATTGCTTCGTGTGTGGGGGAACCAATATGGGAGATGAATGGCCATGGCATGCTAGAGAAGCTAATTATACTGAAATTGAGAAATGGAAAGGAAATTTCACTTACCAGAACACCTATAATGAAACTTGGAGGATGTCCATTAACCTGGTGGGCAATATATGTTACTCGAGGAGTAACCATAGTGGGAGAACTAAACCTATGGGGTTCATGCGCTGTTTGAATACCTGGGAAAACAATACTTTGATATCACAAACGAATCAAAGTGTCCCTAACAACTCTTTATCTTTAATTCCCGAGCTTGCCTTCCTAAAAGATCCTGAAAACGATACCCTCCTCTGGACCACTCCTGATGGTTTATATTGGATCTGCGGAGCATTTGCATATAATATTCTCCCTGCTGGATGGTTTGGGTCTTGTATTCTGGGTGCTATACAACCCTCTTTCTTCCTCTTGCCATTACAAAGAAGACAATTATTGGGTGTCCCTGCCTATGAACATGTGGGAAACCTGGTAAGGCGGTCTGTGGCTAAAGTGGGAGAAGGGTTAAAAATTGGGAATTGGAAAGATGATGAATGGCCACCCGAACGAATAATTGCTTATTATGATCCAGCTACTTGGGCCAAAGATGGAAGTTGGGGGTATAGGACCCCAATTTATATGTTAAACAGAATTATCCGATTACAAGCAGTAGTAGAAATTATAACCAATAGAACAGCTGAGGCTTTAACTAAGTTGGCTAAAGAAAGTGTTTTGTCCAGAACATATATTATGCAAAACCGCTTGACGATTCAGGCATGGTAATTAACCAGATAACGAAAGACATGGTTAGAATTGCACATGTACCTGTACAAACTTGGACAGGGATATTGGATGATGAAGGGTTCTTGGGAGGAATATTCAGAAATTGGAAACAGGCTCTGTTTATGGTATGTATTATATTCATTGGAATAATGATGTTACCTTGTCTGATTCCAGTAATAAAGAACCTAGTGAACAGTTCAGTCCACGGTATATTACAAGCCCAACAAAATGCTAAGTCCATAATGGTATTAAAAGAAATTGAGGACCAAATCCAGTTGTTGGAAAATATGAATACTTCACATCCCATGAAAACTACCAAAGAAGAAACTAGTAGGTTAAATGAAATAAAAGAAAATATTAAACTAGTGACCAAATAAGAAATGGGGGAATTGAATGAGAAGGTTCTAGAAAAGTTTAAAATTTTCTACTCAGCAACAGGCTCACTGAGCATGTGCGGGAAAACCTGAATACGTGCCTGGAACTAGGTATGGAATGTCCACATGTAGAGAACAAAAGAATACCCATATATGGTAAAGTAGGAGGTAAGGTAGGATAATTGTGTCGTCTGATAGGTTTGTAACCTGCCACGTCAGGAATAGCTGACGTAGGTATAGGAGGAGATAGGGAGGGGTATAACTGCTGTTACGCTTCTGTAGGAGGTGTGGCTTTTCCCTGCAACTCTTGTGGGTGCATGGTTAAGTTTCACCACGCTTTGCAAACCGTTTCTTTTACTAAACTCAACTTTGATATTAAAAGAAACTTTATTCTGCTACTCCGAACCTCGTCTCTGAATTTCTTTTAAGGAATTCTACAAACAATTTGGACAAAGGGATAGGTGGGGAACTCATCAAATTTGCAGACGACACAAAGCTGGCAGGAATAGCCAACACTCCAGAAGACAGGCTTAAGATACAGAAAAATCTGGACAGACTTGAACACTGGGCACTAACTAACAAAATGAAATTCAATGGTGAAAAAAGCAAGGTTCTACATTTAGGCAAGAAAAACCAAATGCACAAGTACAGCATAGGGGGCACCATGCTCAATAGTAGTAACTGTGAGAGGGACCTCGGAGTCCTAGTAGACAATCACCTAAATATGAGCCAGCAGTGTGCTGCAGCTGCCAAAAAGGCCAACACAGTGCTAGGCTGCATTAACAGAGGAATAGAATCAAGATCACGTGAAGTATTAATGCCACTCTACAATGCCTTGGTAAGGCCACACTTGGAATACTGCATCCAGTTTTGGTCACCACGACGTAAAAAAGATGTTGAGACTCTAGAAAAAGTACAGAGAAGAGCAACAAAGATGATTAGGGGACTGGAGACTAAAACATATAAGGAACGGTTGCTAGAATTGGGTATGTCTAGTTTAACGAAGAGAAGGACAATGGGGGACATGATAGCAGTATTCCAATATCTCAGGGGCTGCCATAAAGAAGAGGGAATTAAGCTATTCTCCAAAGCACCTGAAGGCAGGAAAGAAGCAATGGGTGGAAACTAATCAAGGAGAGAATAAACCTAGAACTAAGGAGAAACTTCCTGACAGTGAGAACAATTAATCAGTGGAACAACCTGCCTCCAGAAGCAGTAAATGCTCCAACACTGGAAGTTTTTAAGAAGAGACTAGACAGCCATTTGTCCGAAATGGTATAGGGTTTCCTGCCTGAGCAGGGGGTTGGACTAGATGACCTGCAAGGTCCCTTCCAACTTTACTATCATCATCATCATCATCATCATCATCATCATCATTATTATTATTATTATTATTATTATTATTATTATTATAGCGAAACCACGCCCACCCCATTGCCGGCAATGGGGGAAAAGCCACAATACATCGTGACACGTCACGTGACATTGAGAGTTTGACATCCCTGTTATAGAGAGTGCTCTATCCTCTCTTCTTCAACTAAGTGATGATGTTAGTGGGAAAATTGTTCCCTGAATAATTTTTGATTTTAGCTCTTATAAACCAATATGGCTTTTCTCCTTGTTGTCTTTCCTCAAGGCTAAGACCAGCTCCTTTGATCTGTTCCTTGGCTTCATTTTTGAAACTGATCCAGTTTTTGTGTAATGTCATCTCCAAGTGTGGTGCATGCAAGATGCACTTGTACTTGAATTGGTGTCTCCCCAACCACAGCGTTCACTTTCTGAGACTATGGGGATACATTTGCCTTATTTCCATGAGCCTCACATTGCTGACTCACATTCAGTTTGCAATCAACTACTATCTTAAGATAATTTTCACAAATATTCTTATCAAGTTTGGTATCCTTCATCCTTTTTCTTGTGCATTATGAATAACAGTATCATCATTTGACTGTCATCAAATAATTCAAATGCACCTGTACTAATTTGTTATAATCAGTGACCAATTAGATATTGTATCTGGCATCCATTTGTTCTTATATAAGATAATATAGTTTGTCAAGTCCTAATTGCTAAAGTTCTGATTGCTAAAAAGGAGATATTTTTCTATTGCATTTTACTAATGTACTTTTTCTATAGGAAATCATATTTTTCTGAAGGTTTGGTATTATTGAAGAGAGTACAATTTTAAATAATTTTACTCATTTAATTAATGCACCATCCAACCCTCATTTAATTAGGCTCCTAATCATCAAATCAGGAATCTGTTTGTTAATGCTTTGCCCAAATCAATTCATGTCACCTGCATTCCCTCAATCTCTTAAAAATGTGTAGTCAAAGAAGGGGGAGAGCCCACAACTGAATAATGGGCAGAGAAAGAACTCCCTAATGCAGACATGTCAAACTGGCGACGTCACATGACATCGTGCAACGTATCGGGATGGTTTTGCCATTGCCGGCAATAGAGTGGGCGCGGCTTCCGGATGACACATCTGGCCTGTGGGCCGGCAATTTGACACCCCTGCCCTAATGTCTCAGGCTATAAAAAGTGCTGGTGAGACATTTATACTTTCAGAAATGCAATGTTGCCTGACATAACAAGATGAGCAATATATAAATTGACAGATAGATAGATAGATAGATAGATAGATAGATAGATAGATAGATAGATAGATAGATAGATAGATAGATAGATAGATAGATAGATAGATAGATAGATATTATCTTAATGTAGCCTTAAAATGAAGAATTAATTCATCTAAGCACATTTCTCAATTTGAAAATCCATGCTTTCTGGTATTCATCTGTTGCTTTCAATGAATTGATGAATATTCTCTTTGTTTGTCCAATTTATTTGTGGCCTGCTGTATAATGTTCCCCATGATAAACAAATATTGTGAATTATATTTTTTTCTGTACATATATTGTCAATATATGTTTGATACATTTTACTGCACCTTTCTTTTTTACTTTTTAAAATAGGGGTAAAACCTGTGCTCCCAGCTTAGAATATTTGCACGTTTTCTTCTTGTAGAAGAAAAATTTAAATGAGAACAGACAATAAGTAATAAGTTACCAAGATCAGTGCTATTAAAATTCCTACATGTTCCAATACTAGCTCCACCCCTTTCTGGAAAAGAATACGTTTTGGAATCATTCCACATTCAAACTGTACTGGGACCAAAATGGAGATTTAACAGGTGATCTGAAAATCATTAGCTGGATGATTTCTCCCAAGATGGGTCTCTCCCAAAGCCACCTGGGGAGTTTTGAAAGACAGAGATTTATGATCAACCAAGATCATCTGTCACAGCTAAAGTTGCTCAACAAGGTGGGAGAACTATTGATGTCTTTTCTCTATTTTCAAACGGGTTCCGACCCATTTCATTGGGCTAAGCCTACGCACCACTGCTTAGTGTGGAAATGGAGAAGCCTGCATGGAAATGGTAAGAGAGGCTCTCAAGTGCTGGGGATTGTGGTTTGCTTGTTCCCTGTCCTCAAATAGCAAAGAAGGCAGAAATTTTGTTGACCAGTGCCTGAGTTCAAGTTCGGATTGAATTGAATGAAATTGAATCAAGACTGGATGGAGGTCCTGTTGGTCCAGTGGGAAATAACCTTTGCAATCAGAATTTACCTTGCACTGATTGGGGCCGGTGTACCCTGAATCGGCCTGGCAAGATGCTTTAAGCAACCCAGACTTGGCCAAAGTTATTCATGCCTATCTTTCACCCCCCTGTGATAGTGCAATAGGCCTTCTGCTCTTATGAAAGAAGTCCAAGTCTTTCTCTTCACATGGAATCATACTGACTGTATGATACACATAGTGATGTGCCCTGTCCCAGAAAACTGAAGCCCTGAAACATGACTTTGACTCATGAGAAAAGCCCTTCCTGACATGAGAAGTAAAGAGAACAATTTGAAACAAAACACTGCTTAGATCTGGCCTTTAGCTTGTAAGACAGCACGTCATCTGAAAACCCTTTGAATGCAATTTTTCATCTTGATTGTTACCTGACTCAAGTATGCTGGGGGAAAAAGAGGTTCCAAATTTAATTAATAACAAATATGGGTTTGTTCCTCCATGCCAGTTGTTACCTAATTGTCGTTCTTCAACAGAAAGCCTTAGAAATGTCTCTTTCTGACATCGGACTCATACTCATATCCCATGTGCTGGAGAAATAGATGCCCGAGTTACCCTTTTTGAGGGATACATTCTCATGACCTTACCTCCATCTCCCTTCACTACAGTTCCAGAAACTGAACAGTCAGTTTTAATCTTATTTCAATAGCATGTCATCGTGTCAGGATGGTTAGGCTAACATTTTTTCTTTTTTTTCTGCTTAGACTCTTCCTCAGTCCAAATGTGTAGAAAAATGTCATCCTGGATTTGTCAAGCGGAAGCGAGAAGGAGAGCCAGTTTGCTGCTATGACTGTGTTCCTTGTCCAGAGGGAACCATTTCCACTCAGGAAGGTGGGTGACACCCAGTAGTGGGATTCAAACATGTGAACAACCAGTTCTCTGTGTGGATGCTGCTTCTGGAAGTCCGTTCTGGGCCTGGGCAACAAAAAATTAGCTACCGGTTCTGCCGAACCAATGCAAACCGGCTGAATCCCACCACTGGTGACATCACAGAAAAGGAAAGACCTTGTGGAAGTGGATTCATCCAGAGAATTTTCATACAGTGCAAATTATAAGACAGTTTGAAGCTCAAGTGTTTTCTCATTTGTTTTCAAACTGCACAATTTGTAATCTAACGGGGAAGAATACCAGAAAGATCCTGAAGGAAGACCTGAACAAAGATAGAAGGGTGTGGCAGACTGGTCAAGTTTTTATTACTGCCAGAGAAAATACCTCTTATGCTTATATGGTCTTCCCCATTTACTTATCTAGGAACATCTGAGGTCTTTGAAACTTGAAGAATTGTCTTAGGTCCATCTCCTAGAACAGGGGTAGGCAACCTCGGCTCTTTTATGACTCGTGGACTTCAACTCCCAGAATTCCTGAGTCAGCTCTGACTCAGGAATTCTGGGAGTTGAAGTCCACGAGTCATAAAAGAGCCGAGGTTGCCTACCCCTGTCCTAGAATGATTATTGCAATGCTCTCTCCTCTTGAAGATCACTGAGAAGGTGGTCCTGATCCACAATGAAGTGATGCGGACAATTATGTGTGCAATTCATTTCATAAAAATTACTGCTGCTACCAGTAGGCATTCCAGATTATTTGCAGGACTGCCAGCCAAGTAAATTTTACAAGAGAAACATCCTCTGGTTCCCTCTACACTAACAAATAACATCTGACATGATTTAGAAGGTTTGCCTAGAAAGATAAATTGATTCATTTTTTACCTCTAATAATGTAGCTTCCTATGAATGTTCTGCACATTACAGAGGAACTCATTCATGTCCTATAACTTCCCCCAATTTGATAGATCTTAGCAATAGGGGTAGAAAAAGAGAGATAGACATACAATTATACTCTTCTTATTTTTTTTTTTTTTTTTTTGGCTCAACTGTTAACAAATACTTCTTTGAAAATGCTCGTAGGGGTCAGCTGTTGTCCCAAAAAGATATTTCTTAAAAGGTGACAGGACAGAATGTTAAAGAAATATTGCTTTTGGGTTTTCTCAGATACAGAAAAATGCATCAAGTGTCCAGATGATAAATATCCAAATGGGGGCCGAGTCCAATGTAGCCTCAAGGTTGTAACCTTCCTGTCTTATGAAGAACATCTGGGCATCATCCTGGTCTCTTTGCTGCTACTCTTGTTCCTAATGACAAGCCTCATTTTAATTACATTCATTAAATATAGAGAAACCCCCATTGTCAAAGCCAACAACAGAGATCTCTCTTACATCCTTCTGCTCTCCCTTCTGATTTGCTTCTTGTCTCCTCTTCTCTTCATTGGTCAGCCAAGGAAAGCCACCTGCCTTCTCCAACAAACAGTTTTCAGCATTATCTTCTCAGTTGCAATTTCTTCTCTCTTGGCCAAAACCATCATGGTGGTGTTGGCTTTCCTGGCCACAAAACCAGGAAACCCAGTGAAGAGATGGTTGGGGAAAAGCTTGGCCAACTCCATCATCCTTTCTTGTTCTGCTGTCCAAATTATCATCTGCTTCATCTGGCTGGGAGTTTCTCCTCCATTCCCTGACTTTGATTTCCACTCCCAGCCTGAAGTGATCATCTTGCAATGCAATGAAGGCTCTGTTGTCATGTTCTATGTCACCCTTAGCTATTTTGGCTTCCTGGCTGCCATCTGCTTGACAGTGGCTTTCCTGGCCAGGAATCTGCCTGGGGCCTTCAACGAAGCCAATCTAATCACCTTCAGCATGCTGGTCTTCTGCAGTGTCTGGGTGACTTTTGTGCCCACCTACCTGAGCACCAAAGGGAAATACATGGTGGCTGTGCAAGTTTTCTCCATCTTGTCCTCCAATGCTGGTCTCCTATGCTGCATCTTCATTCCCAAGTGCTATATTATCATTCTGAGGCCTGATCTGAATACAAAGGAGCAGCTTATGACCAGAAGAAATGTGAAAATGTGAAACAGTACAAATCTAGATAATGGTCAAAAGATGTTCTCCATGCATGAGTATGACAATGATTTTTCTGGAAAAAATTAAGGGCAGTTGGACAATGGTGTCTTCCATCCTTGTACTGTAGAATTGCAAGATGGCTGCTGAGCTCTTTTGAGATATCATATATGTCCTGTGTCCTTAGCTAATTTGAGCCTGAAATGCCGCCCAAGATATTTTAAACGTGGCACTTGTGCAATGGAAATATACTAGAAATAATTGCAGGGGTATGTGTAAAAATGTCATTATTTTAGTTGTCTCATAATTTATGGGCAATTGGGGTTCTTTGCAGTATTGGACTCAATTTCTCAGCATCATCAGGATAGGTAGAACAGGCAGACACCTCCAGTCAAATTAGGATGAGGATAATCTGGATTATCCAACTGTTAAATTATTATGTAGAAGTTAAACAATAGAGGAGCTAAAGTAAGATTTCCAGAAAAGAATTCCTGCAGAATGGGATGATGGAATATGCCATGAATGTGATGTAAGGAAGATGGTGAGAGTAGGCATAAACACCCAGTCAGGACAATTCAGACTTCTGCTTGTGGATACTCCACATGTATCAGGGTGGTCGTTTTGACATGAAGATGGGTTCTGGCATGATGCACAAGACCTTTTCTTACATACCTAAAATGGAAGTTTTGTAAGGAGATCCCCTTCACAAAAAAGGGTCATCCTGAAATCATCACATTTATTTTAAAAAATATGTGTGGTTGGCTGTATCCTCCTTCTTGCCTGTATCATTGCTGGAACTTCCTAACATCAAAGGAATTCTCAGCCTTCTTTATCTTGTTTCTGATTGAATATGAAGCATTTAAGGCCTGTGCCACAATCCACACCATGAGGTTAATGAAGTGGTTTTGGGGATAACATCTTTTTAATCTCCTCCTTCTCCTCTGTGGCCATCTTGTCCAGCCTCCCACTGAGAACTGATGTTTCAAATAAGAAAATGGAAATGCTTTATTTGCAAATTGTAGAACAGAAGATGCCAGGGCCTGAATGACCTTCTGAGAGAAGGTCCAGCACAACATCCCAAATGATGTTTGAGCTTAAATAATTGTCACAGAGATTGTAACTCAGCTGGAGATTGGAAAGGAGCTGGAAATGGTGGCTGATCTCTCAGATGGCAAAAAAGAAGTAGAGGTGTTTGCAGTGATGAATGGATCCTCTACTATAGACATGTCAAACCCGCGATGTCACATGACATCATGCAACGTATTGGGACGATTTTTCCATTGCCGGCAATGGAATGGGCATGGCTTCTGCATGACCCCTCCGGCCCGTGGGTAGGCAGTTTGATACCCCTCCTCTACTAGTAAAAGCTAATATAAATTAATTAGAATAGAGAGAACAAAATAGAAAAAAAGAAATAACAGAAAAAGCTAAAAGTGCAACAAGAAAAGAAAACAGAGTTTTTTTTAAAAAAACAGACTACTATAAATAAAGCTATAAAACATAAAGAAGTAGCTTCCAATATTCTTCACAGCAATTATAAGTATAATTATATTTTAACTTCTCTCTCTAAAGTTACATTGTAAGTCTCTTCTTTTTATAATCTGTCCTGTCCAATCATTAAAAGCATCAATTGCAAGTTGGTTTTCGTGGATTTTTTTTACTCAAAAAGACACTAACGTTGTTTCAGTCCCCAATAAAGGTACATTGGCCTTCCTCTAATAAAAGAAATCAGCTTGTCCGTTTCAGCAAATTCTGTCCTTTTCACCAACCATTCTTCCATGATGGGTAGTGCTGGATTTTTCCCTCTTTGGGCATGTAATAATCTTGCCGCATTCATCATAAATTCAAATAACCTTCCATGATATTTTTCCATCTGTTTATCCATCAGTCCTAAAAAGAAACATTCTGCCTTGAATTGAATATTTATCTTTAATATCGTCACTTTGAATGTAGGAGTTTGAAATTAAAGCTTTTTTATTACGTGTCCACTAAGCATAATAAGATGTCCCTTTGTGTTTTCACATTTCCAACTCTACAAAGCTTTCCAATAAGAAGCCCATGACATTATCTGGGGAAGTCTGTTTTAGTTGAGTTGGTTTGAGAACCAAAATTAAGAGCATCCCAGACCATCTTTCCTTGTGTCCCCACCATCTCACCCCCACCCCCAAGGTTCTTGAGACAAGAGAGGTTCAATGGCTGAATCAACATTCAAAAGTTAGCATATACTTAGCATTTTTGCGTGCATGTGTATTTGTGGAGATGGAGCGAGTTTGACAACTTATGTCAAATCCATAAAATTGCTTCTATTTGCTTATCCCAACTTCTCCCTCTACTTCTCATCTTAATTATTGGGAGAATATCTCCAAGACACTTAGATGCTCACAATCTGCTATATCTCACTTTGCCTGAGACAATACTGAATCAAATTACAATTCCAGACTTGAACACTGGGCGCTATCTAACAAAATGAAATTCAGTGGTTAAAAAAGTAAGGTTCTACATTTAGGCAAGAAAAACCAAATGTACAGGTATAGTATAGGAGGTACCTTGCTCAATAGTAGTAACTGTGAGAGGGATCTCGGAGTCCTAGTGGACAATCACTTAAATATGAGCCAGCAGTGTGCTGCAGCTGCCAAAAAAGCCAACACAGTGCTAGGCTGCATTAACAGAGGGATAGAATCAAGATCACGTGAAGTATTAATACCACTCTTTCAATGCCTTGGTAAGGCCACACTTGGAATACTGCATCCAGTTTTGGTCACCACGATGTAAAAAAGATGTTGAGACTCTAGAAAGAGTACAGAGAAGAGCAACAAAGATGATTAGGGGACTGGAGGCTAAAACATATAAGGAACGGTTGCTGGAATTGGGTATGTCTATTTTAACGAAGAGAAGGACGAGGGGGGACATGATAGCAGTGTTCCAATATCTCAGGGGCTGCCACAAAGAAGAGGGAATCAAGCTATTTTCCAAAGCACCTGAAGGCAGGACAAGAAGCAACGGATGGAAACTAATCAAGGAGAGAAGCAACCTAGAACTAAGGAGAAACTTCCTGACAGTTAGAACAATTAACCAGTGGAACAACCTGCCTCCAGAAGCAGTGAATGCTCCAACACTGGAAGTTTTTAAGAAGAGACTGGACAGCCATTTGTCCGAAATGGTATAGGGTTTCCTGCCTGAGCAGGGGGTTGGACTAGATGACCTGCAAGGTCCCTTCCAACTTTATTATTATTATTATTATCATTCATCGCACAGTCAGCCAGATGTTCAGACTGGATTTGGCATTTTGTCTACCTATCGAGTCCTTACCCAGGACCTGGGATAGGCAGATGTGGATGTTTGATGGTATTACAGATATCGTCGCAGGATGGAAGCAGTTCCTAATAAGGCCGCCTTTTGCAATTGACTAATAGCGAATTTGTCAATGCCAATGGTGTTCAAGTGGTGCTCCAGTTGTTTTGGGATTGCACCCAAGGAGCCTATGACTATTGGTACTACCCTTGCTTGCTTTTGCCACAGTCTTTCTATTTCTATTTGTAGGTCTTTGTATTTTGTTATCTTCTCCAGTTCTTTCTCTTCTATTCTGCTATCTCCAGGCACTGCCACGTCCACTATCCAGACTTTTTTGTCTTTCTTATCGACAATTGTTAAGTCTGGGGTGTTATGTTGCAGGTGCTTGTCTGTTTGAATTCTGAAGTCCCAGAGCAGTTTAATTTTATCATTTTCTATGACTTTCTCTATTTTATGATCCCACCAGTTTTTGCTTACAGGCAAATGATATTTTTTGCAGATCTTCCAATGCACCATTGTTGCTACTTTGTCATGCCGCTGCTTGTAATCAGTCTGTGCAATCTTCTTGCAACAGCTTACCAAGTGGTCCACTGTTTCTTCAGCTTCTTTGCATAGGCGGCACTTACTGTCTGTTGCTGTCTTCTCAATTTTGACTTTGTATGCATTTGTCCTTAAGGCTTGGTCTTGTGCAGCCAGAATTAGTCCCTCGGTCTCTTTCTTCAATTTATTATTATTATTATTATTATTATTATTATTATTATTATTATTATTATTATTATTATTATTATGTTTTCCATCACACCTGTGATCAGTGAACACCAGAACCCAAACTCACCTTCCTCACTAGCAATTGCACTGAAACCACTAGGTGTTTTGAGGGAATGGGACAAGGAAATTTTTGCCTTGGCTTGCCAGAACTTGACCCTGATTTAGGACTCCACCTAGACCTGAACCATTTCTCAAGAGGTAAGGTATTTTGCTGCCATATGTCCCTGGCCATCACAGTACAAGCAAAGGCCCTGTCTCCATCTCTGTGATTTCTCAGCATTTTTCAAGTGAGGCCATGTCCGCCCCCCCCCAAAAAAAATCTTCATGGATTCCACAGGGAAGCCTTTCTCACACTAAACAAGGGTGAGGTGTGGCTGGCATAAAAACAGGTTTGTTATGGACTCTCGCCTTTTGCTTTTATAGGTACCCATTATTCAAAATGGAAAAGGTCTTCTGCAGTCACGATATAAGCCTAAGACTGAAAATCAGGCTTGTCAGATGCTATATTTTTCCTATCCTGCTCTATGGAGTAGAGAGCTGGTCTCTGACAGAAGGCCACCTGAAGAGACTAGAAGTATTTGAAATGTGGATTTGCAGGCAGCTGTTACGTATAAGCTGGGTTGACAAGATCAGAAATGAGGAGGTGATAAGCCGCCTGGGAAAGCCAAGGGAAATCATCCGAACAATTAAAAAACGAAAATTAGAATATTTCGGACATGTGATGTGACACCCAGAAAAATACGGCATACTCCATTTAATCCTCCAGGGAAAGATTGAAGGCAAATGAGGTCCAGGCAGAAGAAGAACATTGTGGCTTCAAAATCTAAGGGACTGGTTTGGACAACACTCAGCAGCACTTTTTCGTGCGGCTGCTGATAAAAACAGGATCAGCAACACGATCACCAACGTCCGATAATGGATATGGCACAAGAAGAAGAAGAAGGTACTCATCTATATGCGAGCACAACTGAGTTACTCCTTGTATTGTGACCAAACATTCAGTTTGTATAAATTTGTGAAGAATCTCACCTGCCAACCTTTCCTGAAATTGGTCATTCAGGGCAACTTCATTCTGCAAAGGGTTTTTTCCAAAGAGGAATGTGCAAAGGAGCTCCAAGGATCAAGAGCAGGTTCCCAGTTCTCAGCCATTCCAATGGCCTAAGGTTCAAGAGAGAAATTCATGCACGGGGATCACACCTGAATAAATATGATTTCCAGCAAAGAGATCAGAGGAAACCACCATTCTCTTCTATGGGCTGAAACTCCTTGGAATGTCACTGCAGCCAACTGTCACTGATCGGAATCTTTGTTCTGTTGCTAGGCAACTAACCTAATGGAACCTCCCTTCTGCTCTCCTTTCTTCTGGGCCATGACAAGTCAACCCCTAAGAGCCAAAATAAACAACAAAGGGGACAAAGGACAACCTTGACATCCCCTTCAAGATATCACATGGTTTAGTTAGATCACCATTAATCATAACTGGAGCTTTCTGACACTAAATTCCTTGAATAAAATTCTCAGCAAACTTCATATCTTCCTGAACTTTAAACAAAAAAGATGAATTCAAATTCCAAGTCCCCTCCCCCAAACTAGTTTCTGGGTGGTTGTGACAAGAAATCAGGTCTCACCTTCCACCCCACTGTGAGAACTGCCACCATCTCACCTGCAGAGCTCATAGCCCAGTGGTGGTGAACCTATGGCACGGGTGCCAGAGGCGGCACGCAGAGCCCTCTCTGTGGGCAGGCATGCCGTCGCCCCAGTCCTAGGCCTTCAGCTGGGTTTTATAAAACCTTTTCGCTTTAGGTCTCTGCTGCCGTGTGCAAAAAAAAGAGGTCCAATCAATCAATCAATTTCAACTTCTCACAGGGAAAAAAAAAGATCTCGCAAAGTTGGAATTGATTGATTGAACTTTTTAGTCCCACCCAGTCTGCCGTTACCACCGCAGCCACACCCACCCAATGGGCCACACCCAGCCGGCACCTGACGATGCATAAGTGGGTTTTGGGTTGCAGTTTGGGCAGTCGGTCTCTAAAAGGTTCGCCATCATTGTCATAGCCCACTCTTTATTTTACAAACCAAGACACTTCAAAATAAAGAGGATTTCCGTGTCTTACAGGAATAAGGAAAGACAACACAGAGAGTGTCAAGGAAAAAAAAACCTTCAATCCCTCCTTTAACCTTCTCCCTATTTACCCAATGATGCAGCCCACAGGCTGTCACTTGTCTTTTAGCCTCTCATCCAAACATTGATATGTCTAGAAAAGATTGGAAATCAAGTTTCACTTCAGACATAGGAATTTTAAAATCAGCTCCAAATAAAAGTTCATAAATGGAGATTTAAAGTAAAAGAAAATCACAGCAGGCCCTGATTGCTTCCATAGCTCTGGGTGACCTTGCCCAGGAGACTTTGGAGAAGTTACCATCTTGAAGGAGAGCAGAAGTAGTAGCAGTAGTGGTAGTGGTAGTAGTAGTAGTAGTAGTAGTAGTAGTAGTAGTAGTAGTAGTAATAATAAAGTTGGAACGGACCTTGGAGGTCATCTAGTCCAGCCCCCTGCTCAGGCAGGAAACCCTATACACCATTTCAGACAACTGGCTATCCAGTCTCTTCTTAAAGACTTCCAGTGTTGGAGCATTCACTGCTTCTGGAGGCAGGTTGTTCCACTGGTTAATTGTTCTAACTGTCAGGAGGTTTCTCCTTAGTTCTAGGTTGCTTCTCTCTTTGATTAGTTTCCATCCGTTGCTTCTTGTCCTGCCTTCAGGCGCTTTGGAGAATAGCTTGATTCCCTCTTCTTTGTACCTGTAGCATCATTTTCTGGATGTGTCCTGACAGGAAAGACCACAACCACTATAGAACAGTGCTCCTGGGGGGGGGGTATATCTATGATTTTTTTACTAACATCCATTTCTCCAGCTACTCCTCTGCAGATGGGACCGCAAAGTAGTTTAGGGTCCTGTTGCGTCCTTGGCGGGAAAACAGACACGAGAAGCAGCTGGAGTTCTCAGTTTCTTTTATTCAGCGTTCAGCTTACAGGAAGATGGCTTCAGCCTCGCCCAAACGCCTCGCAGCCTCTTATATAGGCAACTCCCGGGTAAATGGGTTACTTTTCCCGCGCCAGCACCCGCGCATGCGCACGGCGCTGGCGACAGCCTGTCTGGTCCCGGGCAGCTTTGCACCTGCCCGGGACTGCCTGCAAACGCCCGAGCCGTTTGCAAAGGCTCGGGACATAACACCCCTTTCCCCCGGGCTAAAACTACTACCAACATACAACATTTATTTTATATGACATTTTGCTCCCCAGTGCTCCCACTGTTTACTGGCCTTTGCCTTGCCAGCAATGTTATGTAGTCTTCTAGGTACTTGGGAGATTTCTTTGCTCTCTGTGACCTTCTTAGCTCTGGGTTACTGGCATAAGTCCCCTGACTGGAGGGAGGCGTGAGCCTGTTCTCTCTATTGTGTCCTGGTGTCTTCCAAGGACTGTGCCCCGATGCCTGGCCTGCTTGCTTGCCCACCGGGCTCGTCAGGCCAGGGCTTCTGTTACTTTGTGACCTGGTTGTCCTACCTAGCTGTAGACCCTCAGGCCCCTTGAAGTGATAGCCACTGCTGGGCGTCTCTGTAGAACCTCCTAGGTCAGTCCAAGACCTGTCAGGAGGCTGTCCATTCCCTGAACCCCATTCTGTGTTCGGGCTCGTGTGGGTTTCTGTACTTTCCCAAAACTCAGGTGTTCCCTGATTTGTGCTAGGGTTGTTGTAGTCGGGACTTGGTTCCTCGACTAACTCTGTGTATGTTTGACCCCCTGTAGGATTTGGGGTAAGGTCAGGCCAACCTTGGGAATTGTGTGCCAGTTCTCTTGCGGGGAATGATTTGTTGGGATGCCCCCGGGTATCCTCCGTTGCTGGAGTGCTGTGTGATGTGTGTGGAAAGTGAGTATGCCCCCGGGGTGACTTCCCTTAAGGCGTCTTGAAGGATAATTCTTCCTTGGCAAAAAGTCTCTGTTGTAGCTCTCGATGCCTTAGCCCGCACACGAATCGGTCCCTCAGTCGTTCCTCGAGGTCCTTGAACTCGCAGGGCTTGGCGGCCTTCCGTAGCGCGGCGATGTATTCCTTGGCTGTTTCACCGGACCGTTGATCCCTCTGCTCGAAGGTGTGGCGCCATGAGATAACGGACACCTTGGGGTGGAAGTGCTCTTTCAGCAGCTTCTTCAGGTCTGCGTAGCTTACAGACTCTACTGGAACAGGTGCTACAAGATTTTCTGCGATTTCGAAGGCGTCTTGGCCGCAAACGCAAAGCAGGGTGGCGCCTTCAAGCTATCTTCCCTCACTTGATTTGCCTTGAAGTAGTTCTCCATTCTGGATACGTAGGACTCCCACCGCTCTGGATGTGAGACGTCGAATTCCGAAAGCCTTCCGATTTTCGCCATCTTCGGATCTTCAGGAGACGGGTCTATCAGCCAGCCTACCCCCGAATGCGCACCGGATTGGCGGGCAGCTGCCGAGTCGACGCCGTTCCTCTTCGCCGCTCAGGACTCCTTGGGTAAGCTTACACTTCTTCCTTTCCAGGTAGTGCAAGGCATCCCATCCTCGTCGCCAGTGTTGAGTCCGTGGCGGGAAAACAGACACGAGAAGCAGCTGGAGTTCTCAGTTTCTTTTATTCAGCGTTCAGCTTACAGGAAGATGGCTTCAGCCTCGCCCAAACGCCTCGCAGCCTCTTATATAGGCAACTCCCGGGTAAAATGGGTTACTTTTCCCGCGCCAGCACCCGCGCATGCGCACGGCGCTGGCGACAGCCTGTCTGGTCCCGGGCAGCTTTGCACCTGCCCGGGACTGCCTGCAAACGCCCGAGCCGTTTGCAAAGGCTCGGGACATAACAGGTCCCAAGAGGAAAAGTTCCTTCTCACTGCAATTATCACCATCCCTGTCTCTGAGACATCTTCTGCTACTTCTCCGTTGCCCGTCTGATATAAACACTGTACTGAAGCAACGTGGAAGGGTTCTTGCATCAAAAAAAGAATACATGCCTTAGATCACCCTCTGTGGGGCACATGTTTCGGGATAGGCAGGGGCTGTGCTTGTCAATGTGCCTTCCTTTCCTTTCATTATGAAGCTCTGTTTATCTCTGTCTGAATAAGGAAAGTCACTGGCATTTCCATCTTCTGAGAGTTCTTTGAATTCTTTTGATTCTTCTTGTCATTCTTGTTTAAAAACAGGAAGGGGATTGATTCAGTCCTACAAATTATGGACCTACTGATTCTGCTTCTGATGCTGCTGGTGTTCCAGCCAGTGTCTGGGAAGCTTAGAATGAAATGCCCATGGAGTTTGGAGCACCAGAATGGAAAAAAGCCATGGAACTATTACAAACCAGGAGACCATCTCATTGGTATAGTCACTTCCGCAACAAAAATATTGCCCATAACATTGACTTTCAGCATGGTCCCTTCTAGTCAAACTTGCTGGTAAGTCATTCAATGTGATGGATTTGTATTCCCTTCATTTCTATTTCTAACAGTCTTTTTCTTCTTTTATTCTTATTTCACTGACTTTATTCTTATTTCACTGACTCCCGTATTGCAGCACCTGTCTAATTTCCTGATTTTTTTTTAATTTCCATGGCTTCTGTCATTTGTCTTATTTTATGGAAGAGACCAAAGATGGGGCAGAAAAGAACCTGAAAGAAGTCCAAATTATTTTCATCTTCCCATCCAGTCCTCCGTTCATCACGTGGATACTGTTTTTTTCTTTAAAGTAGTTATTGAAAGCATTGTAGTAGATCAGCCCAGTCACATATATTTTTATAACCACTCTTGATATTCAGTGCCTGATCCTTGTAGGAATAGAGGATGAGTCATTATTAGAATAGCTTTTCTGGGTCACTTACGAAACATCCTCTTCCTTTTATGGTGTTCTTCTTTAATGATTGAATGAGTTTGAATCCTGGTTGCTGGACAGATGAAAATTAGTATTGCTACAAAAAAATGGGGCATTTCTGATTCTTAAGCCTGATAAGGATTATCTCCATCCCATCTTCTCAATACTCACAAAAATTAAATAGTAATGGGTGACTATCATTAGCCTCTGATTTTGGATTAGTGTTGGCTTAAGAGTCCATTGACTTGGTGAGACCAAGAGGATTACATTGAAAAAATCTGTTTTGTTATTGCTGTAAATGATGGTGATGATAACATGGCTATTTTTACACTAGTTTATATTTTAGTAAGACAGCAATAATACGCTTTATTGCCACTATTCAAGTAATAAGCAAGAAAACCCGGTTCCAGCACAATCTCACACTTGGCTACAACATCCGTGACAACTATTTGAGCACCTTTGGCACTTCAGATGCCTTGATGGACATGCTCTCTCCTGGAGAAGCCAATGTTCCCAACTACAGCTGTGGAAGGAAGGACAACATTTTCGCTTTACTTGATGGAGCTGACAGGGACATATCTCACCAAATGTCAACATTAGTTGGCCCCTACAAAGTCCCACAGGTTGGTTTTTGTGTTTCTGTATCTTGTAAAGTGTGTGGGGTGGCGGTAGGTGTGCAAGGCATGCTAGCTCAGGAATTCTGGGAGTTGAAGTCCACAAGTCATAAAAGAGCCAAGGTTGCCTACCCCTGGTCTAGACATTTACAAGGAATTATGAACTATACATTCTAAGCTCATTATTTTTTTGAACAAAGTTCGCTTGAGATTTACATATGTATTTCTGATTGTGGTAAATATTAGGGGCAATATAGAAATGTAATTTGCATTCTTTATTCATATTAATTTAAATTTAATTTATTTTATTTTCTACTATTTTTATATATGATCTAGTTCAGTGGTTCTCAACCTGTGGGTTGGGACCCCATTTGGGGTCGAACGACCATTTCACGGGGGTCCCCAAACAAGGCTGTCTGCCATTTTTTTCCCCTTTTCTTTGGCCATGCCCCTGGCACCCGGTGATGTATAAGTGGTTGGGGGTCACCACAACATGGGGAACTGTATTATGGGGTCACGGCATTAGAAAGGTTGAGAACCACTGATCTAGTTAATATTGTTTCTATCCAGCATCTTGATATGGCTGAATGACTAATCAACAATAAACTAATCTACTATATCTATGAAAATGGATGTATTAAAATGTGGTATTTTGGACTCCAACATTCTTCATTGCTTTTTCAGATCAGTGTGAAAATTGCTTCAGAGGATCTGAGTGATAAAAGCCAATTTCCCTTTTACCACCGGCTTTCCCCCAAAGAAGGAATCAAGTACCCAGCAATTGTCCAACTGCTCCTCCATTTCAGATGGACCTTGATTGGTCTCTTTGCTTCAGACACAGAGAATGGAGATGATTTCTTGAGAAATTTTACTCCTTTGCTTGTCAAGAATGGAATCTGTGTTATTATGTCACAGCGATTCTCAACAGATAGATATACAGCATCTCTGAGGGAAGCCATCTCTAAATGGAGACAAGTCAATGTCTTTGTTCACTTCATGGAGAAAGTTAATCTTTGGGACAGAATTCTTCCTTTCCATTTAGTGCTTCAATGTTTGCCAGGACCCATTGAAGGGAAAATCTGGATTGTGTTGCCTGATTCAGGATTGACAATGACAAGGCACAAACTTTTCAAATATGTCCATAGTATTTGGGAATTTTCTGTTCAGCTAAAAGAAAGGACAAAGTATGATGGCTTTGAACAGTATTTCTTTGTGACACCCCGTTTTCAATTTCTATATTTTCACTGCTTGTTTCCAAAGAAAGTCTTTTCTTTCAAAGGCCGAAGAAGATGCACCCAGAAAGCACCACTGGAGACCCAAAAGGGAAAAAATAAGGACCATATCCCAAATTACCATCATTATTACAGTGTCTTTATGACTCTGGCCCATGTTATGAAGGCTGCATATTCCTCCAGATCCAGGAGGCAAAGAAGAGACAGCAAAGAGAATCTGGAGTCTCTAAGGATGCAACCCTGGCAGGTAGGTAGTCCTGACAAGGATCCATCAAACTGCATTCCTTTGGGGGTGGAAATCCAAAGAGAAGGAGGGGAACCATCTCAACATCCTTGTGCTATAAAAGGCCAACAGGATTGGCTGATCTAAATGGTCAGGGCATCATGTTTCCAAGAGCAGGCACTGTGATAGATATAGACATTGATATTAAACATGGCTAATTTTAAAAGGGATGTATGCAATTTTAAATAAATTCCTGTAAGTATGGGTTTCTGATTAGAATCATAAAGGTTTACCTTCATACATTTTAAAATACATGTTGAGATCATCTAGTTCAACCCATCTGCCCTGCCCAACAACTTTTCTGACTGATGGCTGCTTGGTCTTTGCATTAACACAATCAGTAAAAAGGAGATACAACTTCATGTCTTCAGTGGTTCAGCCGTAAAACTCCTCCTCCTTTAGAATAGAACAGAATAGAGCTAGAAGAGACCTTGGAGGTCTTCTAGTCCAGCCCCCTGCTCAAGCAGGAGAACCTATACCATTTCAGAGAGTGACTGTCTAGTCCAGGGGTTCTCAACCTTGGCAACTTTAAGACTTGTGGACTTCAACTCCCAGAATTCCTCAGCCAGCAAAGCTGGCTGAGGAATTCTGGGAGTTGAAGTCCACAAGTCTTAAAGTTGCCAAGTTTGAGAACCCCTGGTCTAGTCTCTTCTTAAAAACCTTCACTGATGGAGTGCCCATGATTTCTGAAGGCAAGCTCTTCCACTGGTTAATTGTCCTCACTATTAGGAAGTTTCTCCTTAAATCCAGGTTGCTTCTCTCTTTGGTCAGTTTCCAACCATTATTTCTTGTCCTGCCCTCTGGTGCTTTGGAGAATAGTTTTGACGTCCTCTTCTTTGTGGTAGCCCCTCAAATACTGGAACACTGCTATCATGTCACCCCTGTTTCTTTTTTTCTTTAGACTAGCCAAACCCAAGCCCGCAGCTGTTCTTAATATCTTTTAGTCTCCAGGCCTTTGATCATTTTAATTCCTCTTCTCTGAATTTTTTCCAGACTCTCAACATCTTTTTTGTAGTATGGTGACTAAAATTGGTTGCTGTATTCCAGGTGTGGTTTCACTAGGGTTTTATAAAGCGGTACTAATACTTTGCATGGCCTTGATTCTATGCCTCTGTTTATACAACCCAGGATTGTATTAGCTTTTTGGGCTGCTGCTGCACACTGCTGGCTCATAGTCAAGTGACCGTCCACTAGGTCTCCAAGGTCCCTCTCACAGTTTTTGAGCCAGACCTCACCTAATCTGTACCTATACCTTTGATTTTTTCCTGCCTAAATGTAAAACTGCTTTTCTCCACATTAAAATTCATTTTGTTGGATAAGATGCATTGTTCAAGTTTGTCAAGATCTTTTTGGATCCTGAGCTTGTCTTCTGGGGTGTTGGCTGTTCCTGCCAGTTTAGTGTCATTTGCAAATTTGATGAATTCCCCATCTATTCCATCATCTAATTCATTTATGAAGATATTTAAGAGTACTGGGCCTAAGATGGAACCTTGTGGTACCCCATTGCTTATTTCTCTCCATCTAGATGTGGTGTGCTGTTGAGGACTACTCACTGAGTATGATTTGCCAGCCAGCTACAGATCCATCTGGTGGTGATGTTGTCTATCCCATCTTTTTCTAGCTTACTAAGCAGCAGGTTGTAGTCTACTTTGTCAAATGCCTTCCTGAAATCTAAGTATACCATGTCCGCAACGTTTTGCTGGTCTACTAATTTAGTCACTTTATCAAAGAATGAAGTTAGGTTGGTTTGGCTTGATCTGTTTTTATGGCTTCATTTCTTCACTAGCTTAGCTGGCGCCTCCTTTTAGGATAAATTTCCTCTAGTTCATCTAGAATCTACCCCACTGTAACTAAATACATTTTTCTTTTTTTTTCTTTTTAAAGTTTTGTATGTATAATACAATTTAAAAAAGAAAACATTGGACATGACATAACCTTCCAGTTTGAACATTTCTATCAAATTAGTTCTCTTTTTACACTCAATTCTTTGTCTCTATAAATACATATAAAATTTTTTATACAATACTTAATACATTTTGTCTATTTGCTAACCTAAGATTATATATATTTCCATCTCATCACTAATCTATAACCCCAACAGTCCTCCTCAATTCCCACCAATGGTAGAATTTATCCCAGATTTCAAAATATTCTGATCTGCTTTTATGTTTCAGTTCCATCGTAAGCCTGTCCATTTCAGCACAAGATAGTATTTTATGCAGTATCTCTTCATCTGAAGGAGTTTCTTTGTTCTTCCATTTTTGCGCCAACGCCAGTCTAGCACCGGTCAAGATGTGCAACATCAAGTAGACTATCCCCTTACCATATTTCTCTGTGGTTATGCCCAATAAAAAGAGTTCAGGTTTTAGCTCTATCTCTAACATTAATATTTCTTTCAGCCATTTTCTTATCCTATTCCAATAATCACAGGCTTTAGGACATTCCCACCACATGTGGTAATAAGTCCCTATTGCTATTTTACAACTAAATACATTTTTCTATGACTGACACTCTGGAATAAGAATACACAGATCTTACGTTTCTGTGTAACATTTCCAAATTTTGGAAGAGTGCTGTATCCCCCCCCCTTCTCCAAGGAAGACCTTGTATTAGTTGAAAAAGGTGCTCCCAGATTCCTTCTGATTTGCAACTCTTGTACAGCAACATAGCTCTTCTCCTGGTCTTTCCTCAAGGCTAAGAGCAGCTCTTTTGATTCTTTCTTGTCTCCATTGCTCTTCCCTAAACCCTGAAGCTTTTCCAGATTTTTTGAAACGTCTTCTCCAAGCGTGATCTCTGCAAGTGAACCTGGTACTTAAGTTGATGTCTCCTCAAACCAGAATATTCTTTCCATTGAGATTCTTATGGATGCATTTGCCTTCTTCCCATGAGCATCTCACTGCTTTCTCCCATTCGCTCTGCTATCAACTACCGTAATCAAATCATTCTCTCAATTATTCTTACCAAATCTGGTATCCCTAATCCTTCTTCCCTTACATTTCAGTTTTCTTCATTTAGTGGAGAAATTTGCACTTTCATTCTCTTTTTTCAGCCCATTTTGGTAAAGCATCTTGATGTGTTTTGACTATCATGTCTGGTTTTTACGTTATACATTAAAAAGTAATGTGTAAAACATACAAGTGAAATCTTAATGAAAGATCTAAGTTGTAGCTGCCATCTTTTTTTTCTTATATGAGACACTGTAGGTTGTCAAGTCCTCGTTGCTGAAAATCATACTTTTTATTGGATTTTACTTATGCACCTCTCTCTACTACAAAATCATAAATATTTTTGTTGAATTGGTATATTTTAAGAGAGATCTGAATAGCTTTTTCTAAGTGTTGGTATAAATCTAGTTGTAATTCATAACTCCCAGATTATTGAAAAAAGTTGAAAATTGTTTCAGTACAATTTCAATTTTTAATTAAACATTTAATTTTTCTACTCTTAATTATTATATCACCTAACTCTCACGAAAATAATTTGATGTAGTTTGCTAATATGATGCTGAATTCAAGTTATATCACCAGAATTCCCACAATTTATTAAGACAGTATAATGATATGTGGGAATGTCCACGAAGCACGGGAAGTGTAAGGACCTGCCTCAGCTAGGTCTCCCAAAAAAAACAGAACTCTTGAAACAGACATTGTCTCAAAAGGAACTTTTGTTAGGAGCTAGTGACAGCAAGGAATCAAAGCGAGGTCTGGGAAAAAATCCTGTGCAAACAGTATATCAAAAGCAATATTCATTACTCCTCCCCCAGGGTCCCACTGTCCATTTGAATCTCAGCCAATCCACAGGTGGTACAGGCAAACAAAGTCATTTACTAAAAGCCAACACGGGTTTGTCAAAAACAAATCATGCCAGACAAATCTTATTGCATTCTTTGACCAAGTGACAAAATTAGTGGACCAGAGAAATGCTGTGGATATAATTTACTTGGACTTCAGTAAGGCATTTGACAAGGTAGATCACAGCCTACTACTTGATAAGATAGAAAAATGAGGGTTAGACAGCATCACCACCAGATGGATCCATAGCTGGCTGACCAGCCGTACTTAGCATGTGGTCCTCAATGGAACCACATCTACATGGAGGGAAGTGTATAATGGGGTGCCCCAGGGCTCTGTTCTGGGCCCAGTACTCTTCAACATCTTTATCAACGATTTGGACGAGGGGATAGATGGGGAACTCATCAAATTTGCAGACGACACCAAGCTGGCAGGAATAGCCAACACTCCAGAAGACAGGCTTACGATACAGGAGGATCTGGACAGACTTGAACACTGGGCGCTATCTAACAAAATGAAATTCAGTGGTGAAAAAAGTAAGGTTCTACATTTAGGCAAGAAAAACCAAATGTACAGGTATAGTATAGGGGGTACCTTGCTCAACAGTAGTAACTGTGAGAGGGATCTCGGAGTCCTAGTGGACAATCATTTAAATATGAGCCAGCAATGTGCTGCAGCTGCCAAAAAATCCAACACAGTGCTAGGCTGCATTAACAGAGGGATAGAATCAAGATCACATGAAGTATTAATACCACTTTGCAATGCCTTGGTAAGGCCACACTTGGAATACTGCATCCAGTTTTGGTCACCACGATGTAAAAAAGATATTGAGACGCTAGAAAGAGTACAGAGAAGAGCAACAAAGATGATTAGGGGACTGAAGACTAAAACATATAAGGAACGGTTGCTGGAATTGGGTATGTCTAGTCTAATGAATAGAAGGACGAGAGGGGACATGACAGGAGCATTCCAATATATCATGGGTTGCCACAAAGAAGAGGGAGTCAAGCTATTCTCCAAAGCGCCTGAAGGCAGGACAAGAAGCAATGAATGCAAACTAGCCAAAGAGAGAAGCAACCTAGAACTAAGGAGAAACTTCCTGATAGTTAGAACAATTAAATCAGTGGAACAACCTGCCTCCAGAAGCAGTGAATGCTCCAGCACTGGAAGTTTTTAAGAGGAGACTATACAGCCATTTGTCCTAAATGGTATAGGGTTTCCTCCCTGAGCAGGGGGATGGACTTGATGACCTTCATGGTCCCTTCCAACTTTATTGTTGTTGTTGTTGTTGTTGTAACTGGCTCCTTTTGGCATGCTCTTCAAAGTCTCTCTGTTTCGTTTCCCTCTGGTTCTAACCGCAAACTGTCTTCCAGATAAGAGCAATGTTATTCAGTGGCATTCCTTTCCCTGGGGGAAGGGCAGAGTAGCAAGGCAGTGCAAGGCATCCCCCAAAGCGTCTCCCCTCTCAACAGAATGGCAGCCCCCCCCCAAAAAATGATTACAGAAGCATGTATAGGATAGAAAAAAGAGTAATACATTTCTTTGGGAATCTGATAGGAAGAAAAATGCTGCCTAGAAAGGATTTGATAAGGGGAGGGGGAACCAGAGTTGCATAATGGGTAGAGAAAGAAACTCCGAAAGGATCTTCCCTAAGTTTTAAGATTCTAAAAGTGTTGGTGGGAGATTCGTACCTTTAGACCAGTGGTTCTCAACCGGTCGTAAGTCGAGGACTACTCAACTGGTGCACCACCGTTTACAGAATGGGACTTTTGGCAGGCTCAGCAGGGCAGAGACAGCCTGGACAATTCCTATTGGCTTTTGAAAGCCAATAGAATTAGACTCTATTCAAGAGAGTCTATTCTATTGGCTTTCAAAACCCAATAGAATAAAAGGGAGTAGCACAGCTAAGGAAAAGGGGGAAAAAATGGTGGACTGCATTGTTTGGTGACCCCCGTGAAATGGTCGTTCGACCCCAAATGGGGTCCTGACCCACAGGTTGAGAACCACTGCTTTAGACTTTCTTGATTCTGTTAATTTGGTCTTTGAATATAGTAGCATTAGCTACTTTGAATAAAATAGAATTAATTCTTCTGATTGTGTTTCCCATCTGCTCTACCTGGAAGAAGATTAGCCCAATAAGTTTCTTCTTGACAAAATCCATGCCTTCTGGTAATCACTCTGCTGCTCTGAAGGAGATAATGAATAATTGCTTTGCTTATTTCTTCAATTTATTATTAACGTGCTCTAGAATAAGCCCAATAACTGAGAAACACGGCCAATGTTATTTTGTCAGCATATGTTATATCAATTTTGTTGAACTGTTATTTTACACTTTTGAAGATCATAGGGAAACTGGCGGTCTCAATTAAAGATATTTGCAAGTTAGATCACCATGGTAGAAAGATTTCAGTATGATTAGACCATGTGAGATAAGAAAGCAAGATTTTTGCTTTTAAAATTTGTGGATATTTCCATTGTAGTTCCATCCCTTTCTGGAGAAGAACGAGTTTTCCAATTTTTCCTGGATGAAACTTTATTTGGACAAAAAAGGAGACATAGCAGCAGATCTGAATATAAAGACTTCGGTGGTTCTGCCTGATAAGGAAGCCAGGTACAAGACTCTTGGAAGTTTTGAAAGACACAGACTTATTATCAACCAAGACGCTCTTTCACAGCTAAAGTTGATCAACAAGGTGGGGGAATATTGGTATCCTTTATCTTTTTTCCAACTCTTAGCACCCATTCCGAGTGGGATAAGCCTAGTCACCAAGATAATTGATCTTCATTGAGAATTGAACTTGGGGAATAAAAACCTTCAATATTATTAGAATGCTTGTGAGGTTTCAGTACTATTGAACCAGGTGTCCTTCAGAGGCTATAATATGGAACAATGGTTAATCTGATTCAGCCATGCCCAACATGGAATGCTGGGTGATGATTCCTTAAGACATAGATCATGGCCCTTTTGTGTCCTCACAGCAATTTAGTATAAAATTGGTAAGAGAGGCCATCAAGTGCTGGGGATTGTGGTGCTGATAGCCTCCACTTTGCTTGTTCCTTATCCTCAAATAGCAAAGAAGAAAGCAACTATTAACCAGACCTTGAGTTCAGGTTTGGACTGAATCCAATGACTGGATGGAAGTCTTGTTGGTCCCAATGGGAAATGAGCTTCACCTTGACCTGATTGAGAACAGTGTCACCTAAAAAGACAGGAACATGATCTGTGATGATTTTAAGCAACCTGGACTTTGCCAGAGTTATCCCTTACTGTCTTTCATCCCAGACCTAGGATAGGTCCAAGACTGTTACTACATATGAAATCATAATAACTGGTCTGAGGTAATATAGCAATAGCAATAGCACTTAGACCTACATACCATCCCATAGTGCTTTACAGCACTCTCTGGATGGTTACAGAGTCAGCATATTGCCCCCAACAATTGGAGTCCTCATTGTACCAACCTCTGAAGGATGAAAGGCTGAGTCAACCTTGAGCCCCGCCAGGATCAAACTCCAGGCTGTGGGCAGAGTTTGCCTGCAATACTGCATACTAACCACTGCACCACCAGTGCCTTTACCTAGCAAACTGAAGTATTGAAACATGTCTTTGTTAGAAAGAAATGCCTTCCACATATTACAAATACAAGGGACAATTTGACAGCAAATGCTTCTTAGATTTGGCCTTTGACTATTACGAAGGCAATTCCCTTTCCTTTTTAACTGAAAAATGGTCTTACTACTTTCAAAGGGGAGCAACTTTGCAATGTTTTATTGAATCCATGAGATATCTGTCCAGATTCTACTGGTCAGAAGTTCCTTTCTTCATCACAGTTTTATTATGCTTTAATAAATGTAATCTAATTTAATATTTTTAGAATACATTTATTCAAAAAATTAATATGATCATCATACTTTGCAATCATAGATATACAATATAAAGAATGGAGGAACCCATTTTGATAGAGCTTTTTTTTCTGCTTAGTCTCTCCCTCAGTCCAAATGTGTTGAAAATTGTCATCCAGGGTTTGTCAAGCAGACTCGAAAAGGAGAGCCAGTTTGCTGCTATGACTGTGTTTCTTGTCCAAAGGGGACTGTCTCGACTCAGGAAGGTGGGTTGCAATGAAGATAATGGAAGGGCTTTTGGAAGGGGATTCACCCAGAGCATTTTCATGAAAGTGGAAGTTTGAAGCTCAACTGTTCTCTTGTTTATTTTCAAATTGCAAAATTTCTTATTTATAGGGAAGAATACTAAAAGACTTTGAAGGAGGAGCTGAATAGAGATCAGAAGATAGGGCAGATTGGGGAAGCATATTTCTTCTGATTTTTAGTTCGCATGTGTCCTGCCACATTAACCTCTCTGAAAATATCAGAGTTCTTTGAAATGTGAGAAATTGTCTTAGATCCACCTCCTGGAATGATTAGTGCAATGAATTCTATAGGGAGCTCTCCGTGAGGATCACTGAAAAGGTGTCACTTTTCCAGAATGAGGTGATGTGAACTGTTATGGGGCACCTTGTTACACACGTGCTTTCTCTGCTAGATTTCACAAGATAGATGTCAACTAGATTTTACAAAACAGACATCCTGAATCCACTATATTAACAAGTTCCATATGGCAGTCCCAGGAAATGTGCCAAAAAAGATTCATTGACTCATTATTTACCTCTAATAATGAAGGTTCTGGACACAATATGGGAAATCATTAGGGACCTAGGTTTCCCTAAGTTTCATAGCCCTTAGTTTTATATTTTTTAGAAAATTATATTCTTCTTACATTCTTAATGTGGAGATAAGATGAGATGAGATCTTGGAAAATGGTCCTGGTATCAGCTGTTGTCCAAAGAAGGCATTTCTTGAAAGGTATAAGGACAGAATATTAAAGCAACATTATTTCTGGTTTCCTCAGATACAGAAAAATGTACTAAGTGTCCTGATGAGAAATATCCAAATGAGGACCGAATGAAATGTATCCCCAAAATTATAGTGTTCCTGTCCTATGAAGAGCCTCTAAGCATTATCCTGGTCTTCTTTGACATACTGTTGTTCCTAACTACAAGCTTTGTTTTAATCATATTCATTCAATACCGAGAAACTCCCATTGTCAAAGCCAACAACCAAGATCTCTCTTACATCCTCCTGGTCTCCTTCCTGCTTTGTTTCTTGTCTCTACTTCTCTTCATTGGTCAACCAAGGAAAGCTACCTGCCTTCTCCGACAAACAGTTTCCAGCATCATCTTCTCAGTTGCTATTTCTTCTCTCTTGGCCAAAACGATCATAGTGATGCTGGCTTTTCTGGCCACAAAACCAGGAAATCGAGTAAAGAGATGGTTGGGGAAGAGCTTGGCCAATGCTATCATCCTATCATGTTCTACAGTCCAAATTATCATCTGCTCCATCTGGCTGGGAGTTTCTCCCCCATTCCCTGATTCTGACTTCCACTCTCAGCCTGGAGTGATCATCCTGCAATGCAACGAAGGCTATGCTGTCATGTTCTACATCACCCTCAGCTACATGGGCTTTCTGTCTGCCATCTGCTTCACTGTAGCTTTCCTGGCCAGGAATTTGCCTGGTGTCTTCAATGAAGCTAAGTTAATCACTTTCAGCATGCTGGTCTTCTGCAGTGTCTGGGTGACTTTTGTGCCCACCTACCTGAGCACCAAAGGGAAACACATGGTGGCTGTGCAGGTCTTCTCCATCTTGGCCTCCAATGCTGGGATACTGGGCTGCATCTTCATCCCCAAGTGCTACATTATCATCCTTAGGCCAGACTTGAATACAAAGGAGCAGCTTACAACCCAAAGAAATGTAAAAATGTGAGAAACAGAAGTGTTTCAATTTTCAACATGTTTTTATTGAAAAGTTTTATAAAAATTACAGTATACACCCCAAAACCCACCCACCCTAAACCCCCCCTCTCCCTCCCCCACTTCCCAGAGCTGAGTACAGGGTTACAAATATAATAATCAAACTCTAACTAACATTAACCAACTATATAAATAACCAAGTCCATAATGCGCTTTAACTCCCCTTTAACATAGGTATAAACAAATTAAAAATAAACATAATAATATAAACAAGTCGATATTATTAAACAATACAATATCCAAATTTTTAAACAATACTAATACTAAAAATAATAATAAAACTAATAAAAATTCTACTATAATAAACTATTAATAATAATAATACTCTAAAATTTACTCATAAACTAAATGGAACTTTTAGTCCCATATTTATTCTGAATATAATCTATCCATCTTCTCCAGACCGAAATGTATCTTTCTTGTGAATGATCCTTCAAGTAAGCAGAAATTTTCGCCATTTCTGCTAAATTTGACACTTTAAGCGTCCATTCTTCTATAGTAGGCAAACAATCCTTCTTCCAATATTTCCCTACCAATAACCTTGCAGCTGTTATCAAATTCAACATCAAATTAATTTCTTTAGCATCACAATCTACAATAACACCCAATAAAAATAATTGTGGAGTAAACTTTATCTTTCTCCTAAAAATCTTTTGAACGTTCCACCAAATCTTAATCCAAAAAGCTTTTACATTTCTGCAAGTCCACCAGATATAAAAATAAGTAGCATCCAAACCACCACATCTCCAACATTTGGGCTGTAAGTTAGGATACATACAAGACAACTTTTTAGGATCCAGATGCCGTCTATAAAACATTTTGTAAAAATTTTCTCTTAAATTTTGGGCCTGGGTAAATTTTACATTTCTAACCCAAATTACCTCCCATGTATCCAATGGAATTGGTTCTTGAATATTTTGGGCCCATTTTACCATACAATCTTTAACTAAATCCATTTCCGAATCCAATTCTATTAAAGCATTATAAATTCTCTTTATATGCACTCAATTTTGATCTTTAATCTGTTTTACCAAATTCTCATCCATTAAGGTAATACCAACCTTTTGATCTAACTTCCACCTAACCAACAATTGATTATACTGAAACCAAGACTGTACGATACCAATCTAAGTAGTTTCTTATCCTATCCAAATTCACACCCATAGATACCCCCTCTATCACGTGTCCAGGAATCCCACAGATTGGTATTTTATAATTTAACCTATAATAATAATTCTTCCAGACACGCAATAAAGCACTTCCTAAAATATGAGATTTAAAAGCCTGGTCAACTTTTTTGTTATAGATTAAGTATGCATGCCACTCGTATAATAAATCCCATCCCTCAAGGTGAAGTATACTTTTATTTGTTAAATTAAGCCAATCACTAACCAGTGTTAAAACCACAGCATCATAATATAATTTCAAATTAGGTGCTTTAAGTCCTCCTCTTTCCCGTGCGTCTTGTAAGATCTTAAATTTAATTCTTGGTTTTTTCCCCGCCCAAATAAATTTATTAATACCCTTCTGCCATTCATCCAAACTGGCATCTTTTTTCAAAATAGATATCATTTGAAACAAGAAAAGAAACTTTGGTAGAACATTCATTTTAACAGCTGCAATTTTCCCCAGCAAAGATAATTGTAATTTTTTCCAATTGTTTAAGTCCTTTTGTACTTTTAACCATAATATCTCATAATTATTTTTATATATTTTAGAGGCTGTAATATATACTCCCAGATATTTAACCTTTTTCACTATTTCAAAACCTGTCAGTTTAACTAACATTTCCTTTTCCTTCATAATCATATTTTTAGATAATATTTTAGTCTTATTATTATTTACCTTAAAACCAGAAACTTTCCCATACTGAGTTATAATTTCCACCAAGTCTATAACCGATTGAATCGGTTGAGATAGTGTCACAACCAAGTCATCCGCAAAAGCTCTGAACCTATAATCATTCTTTTTTATTTTTATTCCCTTTATTATAGTTGATTCACGAATTTTAATCAGTAAAATCTCCATTGTTAAAACAAACAACAATGGCGACAATGTACATCCCTGTCTTGTACCCTTTTCAATTTTAAATGCCTCTGTTAATCCCCCATTAATTATGATTTGTGCCGATTGTTGTTGGTATATAGCCCTTAGAGAATATAAAAATTTATCCCCAAAATTCATTTTATCAACAACTTTCAATAAAAATTGCCAATTCAACTGATCAAAAGCTTTTTCAGCATCCAAAAATATCAATGCCGCAGGGACTTGATTGTTCTTATCCAAATACTCAATTAAATTAACAATTTGTCTTTCATTATATTTCATATATCTTCCAGTTATAAATCCAGACTGATCACTATGAATCATTTGCTTCAAAACTTGCATTAATCTATTTGCCAATATTTTCGAGAAAATCTTATAGTCTATACTCAAAAGCGATATAGGTCTATAATTCTTAGGCTGGGTAAGGTCTTGATCCTCCTTTGGAATCAGCGATATAAAAGCCCTTCTCCAAGACGGAGGCACTTCTCCTCCAATCTGTATACTATTAAAAAGTTCCTTTAATGGTTCTATCATCTCTTCAGATAATATTTTATAATAAATTGCTGTTAATCCATCTGTACCAGGAGCCTTACCCACTTTTAACTGTTTAATTGCCAAAATAATTTCCTCAGAAGTAATTAAACAATTCATCTGATTTCGTTGTTCGTTTGAAAGTCTAGGAAAATGTGCTGCCTGTAGGTACTTATCTATATCTAAAGCTTGTATATTTTCACTAGTGTATAATTTTGTATAAAAATCTAAAAAACTCTTTTTAATCAACTTTTGTTGATATACCTCTTTACCTTTATATTCTATTTTCTCTATAATACGTGATTTCTGTTTCTTCTGTAATTGATAAGCCAACCACCCACCAGGCTTGTTTGCATTACAAAACGTGTTATGTTTCATATAATGCAAGTTAGTTGCGATCTGATCAGCCATTAACATATTAAATTGCTCTTTCAACATATTTATAGAAACTTTTAATCTATTATCCAATGGGTTCAAAATAAAAGCCTTCTCCTTCGATTTAATCTCTTCTTCCAACTCTTTACGTTTTTGCATCTGCTTACGCTTATGTCCATTATTCATATGAATCAAAACCCCTCTCATATAAGCTTTACTGGCATCCCAAACCACTGCCATCGAAGTATCTTTATGCATATTCAAAACAAAAAATTTCTTCAAATATTCTCTACATTGCTGCGAAAGCCCCTCATATCTAAATAATTTTTTGTTCAGTCTCCAAAATCTTCTATTCCCATCTTCAGCAAATTACTCCAACCATACAGGACTATGATCCGACAATGTTCTAGGAAAGATCTTAGCATTCTTGACCCTGGAGAAAAGATCAGTAGTAATTTAAAAAAATCAGTTCTGGAGAACGATTGATGCCTATCTGAAAAAAAAGTAAAATCTCTGTCCTCCATATTCCATTCTCACCAAATGTCTCTAAGTTCCAAATCATCTTTCAGATCAAAAAAAGCTTTAGGTAATTTAGAGTGATTGGAAGTTTTGAAAGATCCCTTCTTGTCTTTACTTGAATCCAAAACACCATTCCAATCACCCATCATAATAACAGATTTATAATCCAATTGAGTTAGTTTATGATGTAACAACTTTTAGAACTGTTTTTGTTGTTGATTAGGGGCATATAATCCAATAATAAGAAATTTCTTGCCTTGTAACACTAAATCAATAACAACATATCTTCCTTGTGTATCAGATTCAATTAATCTAGCCGCTAAATCTCTTCTTACATAAATAACTGCTCCCCCCTTTTTATCTGGGGCAGAAGCTATAAAATATGATCCCAACTGAGAACTAATCAAATACTTTTGATCTTTCACAGCAATATGAGTCTCCTGCAAGCAAACAATGTCATTCTTATGTTGTTTTAAGTAGTGAAATACTTTCTTTTCTGTGGTGAATTCAGGCTATTAACATTCCATGTCAGAAACTTTGCCATCCTTAGTGGCCTGAAGCCTCTGGAACACTACTTGAAGATCAGCCGTTGATCTCTTCGGTCGTATCCCTCCCACAGGCTCTGTAGTAATCGGACCTTGTATTATTGATCCAAAATTAGCCTTCTGCTTCTGCTCCTTTTCTTTATGTCTATAGGCAGCACGAGTCATCCTATGTTCCTTTGAATCATCTTTTACCTCCAAACTCTGTTCAATAGGTTCAGCCTGCGTTAAATCTCCTACAACCAATGACATTGTGCCTTCAACTGGCTGTTTATCTTCCAGCCTTTCTTCTGCTCTCTTAGGTCATGGAGATGGTGGTGAACCTGCTTTCAGGACATAAGTATAAAAATCTTTTGCCTTTGAAATTGTATTAAGTCTATATCGTGTCCCTGCATAATTCACCACTATTCCAACAGGTATCTCCCATCTAAACTGAACCTGTCGATTTTTAAGCTCCTCAGACAGAAAAGCAAAATCTTTTCTTTTTCTAAGAATTTTTGGAGGTATTTCTTTTAAGATTATAATATTTTGATCTGCAATTTGAAATCTCTGCTTATAAAAAGCCTGAATAATTTCATTTCGAAGTAATATCCTAGAAAAATAAATAACCACATCTCTGGGTAAATTTTTCTGCTTCGCAATCCATGAATTGACCCTAAATATTTTATCCATCTCTCTTGATAATTCCTCAGGTTTGCATCCCAGGATGGGAGCTACAGCTCTTGCCACCTCCTCTTTCAGATCTTCTCATGAGTTCTCTTTTAATCCTCTTATTCGCAATGCAAATTCCATATCGCTATATTGTGAGATGGTAAGTTCATCATCTGTTATATCAATCTTATTTTCAACTTTGACAACTCTGCTTTCTAATTTTTCAGTATTTTCCACAACTTCATCCACCCGGTCATCCAAGCGTTCAATATGAGTAGCTAACCCTTGAAGTGCAAACAATTTGTCTTCCCTCATTTCTCTATTTTTATTCTCAAGAAGCTCTGCCATCTCTTCCTTCATTTTGCTGTCGAGATCGGCCTCCTCCTCTTTTATCTCTTGTGTCACTTTTTTCAAAGCATCTTGAATATCTTTAAGCATAAGTGCCGGTGGTGGGAGAGAAGATGGGGGGGGGGATTTAGGTTTAGTTTGCAGTGCAGGCTGTGTTACAGGAGAAGAAATTGAACTTTTAGGGACAGCAGAAATTCCCAAATGCTTTGAAGCCATTTTCCTGTCGGTATAAGTCCACTTCTTGTAAAATCAACAATTACAAAGTAAGAAAGTAAAAAGCGAGATCCCAGAAAAAGGAAGGAAAAAGAAAAAAAAAGAAAAAAATATTCTGTAAAAATTCTTGCTTTTTAAATAAATAACCAAAGTCTAATACATTGTTTAAACTTTGTTTCCAAATGTTGCTTTTTCTTAACACTGTCCTTTCAAACAAAGAAACAACATTCCAGTTCCATTTTTTCATTTAAGTCAAATTAAAATATGGAGAAGATTATTTCTCATCATATTGCATTCACAATTTTAACTTCTCCTAGTCAGCTCTGTCTGCTTTTAAATTACTCACTTATTTTAAATTACTCAATTATTTCAAGTCCCTTTGAAATGCAGATGTGGGTGCAGCGTCTTGCTTTGCTCCTGAAACTCGGAGCAAAGGTGTCCTGGAGTGCGGAGAAAGCCTCTGGCTTCGAGGGAACTCACCCTCTTCGACCTCCAAATAATTAAGGAGGTCTAGGGGAGCTCTACCTCTACCTGAGGTAAACTCTTCTCCCAAGGAGGAGATTTCCAAGCCACAGGACAGTTGATTTTCACTGTCTCCGTGCGCTTTTACACATTCACAGGGCTGGCAGCCCAAAGAAAGCTGCCATCAAAGCAGCATCCCCACCGGAAGTTCTTTTCAACATGTTTTAACAGGCCAAATGTAGAAAATGGTCCATGTTGATTTGCATATATGAGCAATGCCAATGTTTTTGCTTGAAATAATTAAAGGGCAACTGAAATATAGTGTTTCTCATTCTTGTCCAGTTGAATCACAAGCTGTCTGCTGAGCTTTTAAGCTTTTTTGAGCATTCAAATGATTATATCTATTCTGTATGCTTAGCCTACTTGAGGCCTGAATAGATATAGATATTGTGAATAAAATTTGATCACCAGGAAAAGTTAAAACGTTAATATATAGATATAGATATAATATATAGATATAGATAGATAGATATAGATATAGATATATAGATATATAGATACAGATATAGAGATAGATAGATAGACAGACAGACAGACAGACAGACAGACAGACAGATATAGATATAGATCAGCGGTTCTCAACCTTTAGGTCGCGACCCCATTTGGGGTCGAATGACCATTTTACGGGGGTCGCCAAACAATGCGATCCGCCATTTTTTCCCTCAGGGGCGGCGCCGCGCATGCGCGCCGCGCATGGGGGGCACCGCCATGCATGCGTGCCGCGGATGGGGGCGCTGCCGCGCATGCGCGCCACGTCCTTATGACCGGGGTCGCCATATAAAAAGGTTGAGAACCACTGATATAGATATAGATATAGATATAGATATAGATATGTTTTTTGAGATTTTCATGGGTGTTTGTATGTAGGTCTTTGGTTGTTCAGGTTTTCTCCTGTGTAAAATTGGAAGTGTCTTGGCGACGTTTCGACGAAGTCCCATTCGTCATCTTCAGGCTGGTGTTTTCAGCTTCGTGCTTTGAGCTGCTGCTCAAAGCACGAATGAAAACACCAGCCTGAAGATGACAAATGGGACTTCGTCGAAACGTCGCCAAGACACTTCCAATTTTACGCGGGAAAAACCCGAACAACCAAAGACCTACATATATATATATATATATATATATATATATATAATATATATAGGGAGAGAGAGAGAGAGAGAGAGAGAGGGAGGGAGGGAGGGAGGGAGGGAGAGAGAGAGAGAGAGAGAGAGAGAGAGAAGCCTTTATTGTTGTTTTTTACTGTGGGCATAATGGCACACATTAAAAATGAAATTTTGTTGCTTGTTCTCAAAAGTGTACACATATATAACACATATTTAAACATGCTATATACAACATATGTATAAACCTACACCCTTACATATAAATAACATATAAATATTAGTCACTGTCCGTCTTAAATACATAGTTCACAATGTTAATACTATATGGAACAAAACTGACTGAATCTGGATGTTCTGCTTCGGATACCACGAAGCCTCCTCCCAGAAGGTAACAAGGAAAAAGGTTGTGAAGAAGATGTGTAGGGTCCCAGACAATCTTGGGGACTCTGCTCAAGCAACGCTTATATGCCTGTCCTGAATGGAAGGGAGGGAACTGCCAATGGTCTTTTCTGCCATCCTCACCACCACCTTCCTGTCTGAAGCAGAGATGCTTCCAAACCAGACTGTGAGGCTGTATAATAGGAAGCTCTCGATTGTCCCCCTGTAGAAAGTGGTCAGGACAGGGGAAGGAAGATGCAGAAAATGCAAGCGCTGCTGTGCCCGCTTCACCAGTTTCTCACTGTTGAGCGACCAAGTCAGCCTACTCATTAGCTGCACACCCAGGAATTTGACACTGGTAACCATCTCAACGAGTGAATCATTAATGCAAAGAGGTGTGGCTGTGCCTGCCTTTTCTGAAATCAACAATGATCTCTTTGGTTTTTCTGGTATTTAAAACTAGGCTGTTTTCCTTACACCAGTTCACCAACCCCTCAACCTCCTTGAGGTAAACTTCCACCTTGTCATCTTGAATAAGGCCCGATACTGTTGTGTCATCTGTGAACTTCACAATATGGTTGGTGGCAAACCTGGCACAACAGTCATGAGTCAACAGGGTGAACAGCAGTGAGGAGAACCTGTGCTCAAGAAAATGGTATTAGAGGTATTTGTTCCAACTCGTACATATTGGGGCCTGTTGATAAGAAAATCAAGAATCCAGTTGCACAAAGGAGTGTTTAAGCCTAAAAGGCCCAGTTTGTCTACTAGATGCTGGGGAATGATTGTGTTAAATGCCAAACTGAAGTCAACAAATAGCAAACACACATGAGTATTTCTTTCCTCTAAGTGCTTCAGGCTCAGATGGAGAATGGAAGAAATAGCATCCTCTGTAGAGCGATTTGGTCAGTAGGCAAACTATAGGCCTTCCAGTCCAACTCCGTTCTTGAGAACTTATAGCATTCAGGACAAATGGTTGTCCAATCACTTCTTGAACATATCCTATGATGGACCACCCACAGCTTCACGGGGCAAGTTATTCCATTTATTGTTCTCAATGTAGCTCCATGAGCTTTCACCCGTTACTTTTTCTTGCCCTCTGTGACGGTCCCTCAAATATTTGAGGACAGCTATCTTGTCACCCCTTGTCCTTCTCTTCCTTACACTAGACATACTTAGTTCCCTTAACTGTTCATTGTATGGTTTAGCAGCCAGACCCTTGTCGTATTTGTTGTTCTGCTCTGTACGCTTTCTAAAATCTCAGCATCTTTTTTGCATCTCAGTGACCACAATTAAATACAGTATTCCACATCTGTCCTCACTAGTGCAGGCTAAAGCAGTACATGTGATCTTATACTGTCCTTCTGTTGATGCAGCCAACAACTCCATTGGCTTTTTTGACAGCTGCAGCTCACTGCTGGCACATATTAAAATGGTGATTTACTAGGACACCAAGATCCTCTCACAATTGGCCAGGTACCATCTGTTCTATAACTGTGCATTTGGATTTCCTTGTGTCAGTCTAGGATGTTTTCTAACCACAGAATTCCAATTTGTTGAATAGGGCCCAGTGCTAAAGGCTATCAAGATCCTTCTGAACCTTGAGTCCATCTTACAAATTATTAGCAATTCTCCCCAGCTTGGTGTTGTCTCCAAATTTGATGAGACCCTTTCTTTCCCTTCATCTAGAATGTTCATGGAAATATTGAAGAGAACTGTACCTAAGACAGAACCTTGATGTGCTCCACTGTATGCTTCCCTCCATATAGATGTAGTTCCATTGAGGACTCCATGCTGACTGTGGTTGGTCAGTCAAAAGTCTGTCTAAAGCCTGCTTGTTGTTTAGCAAAAAATTCTTTGGTCATCTATCCATTCTGAATTCTACTTCAAGAGGATCTTATTGTTTATTTTAGCTACAGTATCTACTAGATATTGGGCCAAAATTTCCCAACTTCTACCCAACCAGATATAGGAGGTATTATTTATATGTGTAAATCAACCTGACAACAAAGAGACCCCCAAGTTGAGATATTGTTTGAATAATTCAGTCAGTAGAATGTCTTCTTGTGGGAGGGAGTCTATTGCACTTCAAGTTGTTTATGTCGAATTTCATCATGCATACATTAGGGTAAAAAAAAATTTTTTTTTAATTGAAAATTTTTAAGTTTTACAAAACAATTCCCTTCCCCGAACCCTCTCAACCCTCCCCTACCCTCCCCCGACCTTCCCAGAGCTGAATACAGGCTTAATTAAAAAAATTTTAAAAAATCTTAAGACACATATAAACCATAAGCAAATCTAAATACATTAATTAAACAAATTATAAAATAGTTGACAACAATATATATATATATATATATATATATATATATATAATGCAAGAAGGAAGGAAAAAAGAAACAGAAAAAGAAGAAATCAAATGAGAAGAAAAATAAAAAGAAAATTAAAAAAAATGTCTATAAAATATCTTAAATTTTAAATATAAATTATTCAAAAACTAAGTAATATTTTTATATCCAACTTATATTGTATGAAATCTATCCATTTTTTCCATACCAAAAAATACTTCTCTTGCGATTGATCTTTCAAGAAAGCCGAAATCTTTGCCATTTCCGCCAAATAAGAAACTTTAAGAAACCACTCTTGCAAAGTAGGCAAAGATTCCTTCTTCCAACATTGCCCTACTAACAACCTAGCCGCTGTAATTAAATTTAACATCAATATAGTCTCTTTACTATCACAATCAGAAACAATACCTAACAAAAACAATTGTGGGGTAAATTTTACCCTTCTTCTAAAAATTCTTTGGATATTCCACCATATCTTAATCCAAAAAGCTTTTATATTTTTACATGACCACCAGATATGATAATAAGTAGCATCCAAACATCCACATCTCCAACATTTAGGCTGCAAGTCAGGATACATACGAGACATTTTTTGTGGATCAAGGTGCCATCTATAAAACATTTTGTAAAAATTTTCCCTTAAATTTTGGGCTTGTGTAAATTTAACATTCCTCACCCAAATAATTTCCCAGGTATCTAATAAAACCGGTTCATCAAAATTTTGTGCCCATTTAACCATACATTCTTTAACTAATTCTGCTTCTGAATCCAGTTCTACTAACACCCCATAAATTCTCTTAATATGAGTTCGTCTTTGATCTTTTATTTGTTTTAACAAATTCTCATCTTCTCTAAGCAAACCCACATTACGATCTATCTTCCACCTCTCCACTATTTGTCAGGGTAAAAAATATTTGACATGTTGGCTCATATGCTTGAATAAAGTGGTTAATTGATGCTAGTGGTTACTAAGAAACTATAAGCCATATACATTTTATCAAAATAGATAAGGTAATCCATTGGGACTCTACATGGATATGGGATTTGTTCAGCATTGAAAATATTATTATTTTGGCTAAGGTGATGTATAAAATGTAAGCTTTTAACCACTGCTATATCTTCCTGGTGCACTTTTGATATGAAAACAGAGGCACTCTTCAATTCCTCACCTTCACAAGTGTGCTCCCTCCCCAATGTGGATACTAATACCTTGAGACATACAGTGGCCATAATGAAAAGCAGCTTTTAAATTTCATAGAGGAGATATGGTTTTATCGATCATTCACTCACTACCACCCCACTCATTTTACCAGATACAGAAACACACACACAAACCTGTGGGACTTTGTAGGGGGCTACTAATGTTGACATCTGAGTGGAAGTGTCTTCAAGAGCTCCATCAAGAAGAGTCAAAATGTCGTCCTTCCTTCCACAGCTGTAGTTGGGAACATTGGCTTCTCCAGTCGAGAGCATGTCCAGCAAGGCATCTGAAGTGCCAAGTGTGTTTAAAAACGTTGTCGTGGATGTTGTAGCCAAGTGTGAGATTGTGCAGAAGCCGGTAATTATTGTTTGCCATTTGAACGGTGTAAATAAAGCATTGTATTTCTAATTTACTAAAAGGCAAACTGGTGTAAAATAATGCTCATGTTAATATCAGCACCATGAACAGCAATAAAAAATACTGTTTTTTTTATTTAATCCATGTTTTCCTCATAAGCCTACTTAAGCCAATATTGAGCCCAAACTAAAGGCAAATGACAGCCATTCTTAACTATTTAAAATGTGCAAGTGTTGCGTTGAAGGGGTGAAGATAGTCTTCCACCAAAGTTAACCATAATACGTAGCAGTACTAATTTTCATCAGCCCAATAATCAGGTTGCAAAATAATTCAATCATTAAAATAGAACCATCGTAAAAGAAAGAGGATGTTTCATAAGTGACCCAGAAAAGCCTTTTTTTTAAAAAAAAAAATCATCTATCCCTGTAAGGATCAATATGAATGAGAATTCATATAAAAACATGTCTATGATCTGGGCAGGGGAAACTACAATCACTACTTTAAATAAAATTCAGTGTTCAAGTCATAAATTCAGGATTAGAGGAGAATAAGAAAGAACCGTGGACTTCTTTCAGGGTTTTTTTTTTCTCTGTGCATCTATGGATATGAGTTTCTTCCATAAAAGAAGACAGAAAATGTAAGCCCTGAAAATCAAAGCAATTGAGGAAATTAGGCAGATTCTGCAACATAGAAATAAATGGAATAAGAAAAGAATGAGAGGGTTAGAACTGCAAATGGAGAGAATGCAAGTCCATCACGCTGAATGATTTACAAGTGAGACTGACTAAAAGGAGTGATGTTGAAACTTAACATTGTATGTGACATTTTTGTTGCAGAAGTGACTACACTAATGAGATGGTCTCCTGGGCTATAATAGCTCCAAGTTTTTTTTTTCCGTACTGATGCTCCAAATTCAGCAGGCACTTCCTTCTAAGCTTCACAAAGACTGGTTGGGACACTAGCAGCCTCAGAAACAAAAACAGGAGGTCCATAATTCATGGGACTGAATTAACCCCCTTCCTCTTTGTAAAGAAGAGTTAGAAGAATTCAAAGCACGCTCACAAGTTGGAAATGCTGGTGGCTTTCCTGATTCAAACAAAGACAAAACAAGCTTCATTTGGAAAGTACAGAAAGTTAGGTGAAAGAGCTCAGCCCCAAAACTTTTGGCACACAGAGCACAACCTGAGGCATTTATCCTTTTCTGATATAATGTCCCTTCCATGTTGCTTCAGTCTGTTGTTTACATCAAAGGCAGTCTCTGGAGAAGTGGCAAAAGAGGTCTCAAAGACCAGGATGATTATTACAGTGAGAGGCAATTTGTCCTCTGGGGCCTCTGAACTTCTCCCTGGGCTCCATGTGAGGAAGAATAGCTGGAGATAGGCATCTTATTGAAAAATCACATTTACACCCCTGAGGGCACCATTACCTAGTGCAGGGGTAGGCAACCTTGGCTCTTTTATGACTCGTGGACTTCAACTCCCAGAATTCCTGAGCCAGCCAGCCATGCTGAGGGGAAAGGGAGAGGTTTCCAAGCTGAGCCATGCTGGCTCAGGAATTCTGGGAGTTGAAGTCCATGAGTCATAAAGCGGCCTAGGCCTAGGCCAGAGGTAGGCAACCTTGGCTCTTTTATGACTCGTGGACTTCAACTCCCAGAATTCCTGAGTCAGCCATGCTGAGGGGAAAGGGAGAGGTTTCCAAGCTGAGCCATGCTGGTTCAGGAATTCTGGGAGTTGAAGTCCACGAGTCATAAAAGACCCAAGGTTGCCTATCCCTGACCTAGTGGTTGTGGTCCTTCCTCTCAGGAAATGTCTAGAAAGTGATGCTGGAGGAAGGTAGTTCAACACCCAGACAATGACTTCTGCTGTCCTTCAATATGGTATCTTGTCTCCAAAGGCTACTGGGGAAGGTCACCCAGAACTATGGAGTGTGGTGACTCTCTAGGTTAGTGACACTTAACTCTAGTGCTGCCTGTCTTCTAATGCCAATGGCCGCAATCAGTGCCTCTGAACCCTACCTAGGTTTTTCTTTTCTATGAAATCTCCAAATATTAATCTTAAATTGGAGCTGATTTTAATATTCCTGGAGCCTGAAATGAAATTTCACTTCCCAGTTGACTGTTCAGTTGACTGAGGTTCACGTATAATAATAAATGAAAAAATTGGAAGGGACCTTGGAGGTCATTTGGTCCAACCCCCTGCTCAGGCACGAAACCCTATACCATTTCAGACAAATGGCTGTCCAGTCTCGTGTTAAAAACTTCCAGTGTTGGAGCATTCACAGCTTCTGGAGGCAGGTTGTTCCACTGGTTAATTGTTCTGTCAGGAAATTCATCCTTAGTTCTAGGTTGCTTCTCTCTTTGGTTAGTTTCCATCCGTTGCTTCTTTGTCCTGTCTTCAGGCGCTTTGGAGAATAGCTTGACTCCCTCTCCTTTGTGGCAACCCCTGAGATACTGGAACACTGCTATCATGTCTCAAGTTCATTTCAGCACCTCTGATTTCATTTGGACATTGGCTGAGCAACTCCCTGACAGTAGAACAGCTAGAAAAGGGAGGTAGGCCCAGATACCTGGGCCAATATCCAGAACAGAAATTTTGAGGCAACAGCAAGAGGTATCATATAACCTCTAATAAAATTATGTTTTTGCCTAAACAATAGTTGAAGAACAATGTGATAATTTTGTTTGATATTTTGGTATCTTTGAAAAACATTCAGGAATATTTCTAGATATACAGAAGGCCTTTTGACAGTTTGAACTGAATAGGCATTGTCCTTTCATGGCTATTTTCATTATTCATGTAACGCTGTTCCATATATATTGTACATTACGTAATTGTATAAAATCTATTTATGACTCATTTAAGTTCTTGAATGCTTGGCTAGATAAATCATTACTGGCTTCTGGACACAACTAGGAATAGGTTTACCGTATATGCCGGCGTTTAAGGCGACCCGGCGTATAAGACGACCCCCGACTTCGGTGCCGATTTTAACACTTGCAGAAGTCGCCTTATACGCCGGCATATATGGTAAATAAGCTATTTCCACACTACAGGAACATGTTTTGTGGGAATCTCTTGAAGGACAAGGGAAATACATGCTGCCTAAAGAACTATGCGATAAAAGGAGACGACAACAGCTACATAATAGTCCAAAAAGAAACTTAAAAACAATGCGTCCCAATGTATTTGGCCGTTATTTATTACTTAATTATTAAATTTATATATTGCCCATCCCACAGTTGAAAGCAAATTTAAAGATGACTGCAGATGTGTACTTTCAGACTTACACTATTCTATTAATACATTAACCTATCTGGTCATGTTTCCTATCTGGATTACCTTGGAGGGCTGACAGAATATTGTTAGGCTGTCTTTTCTGTAAATGATTCAAACTGGCAAGAGATTTAAAGCCACCATGTAAGCCCCTCCAAAAATAAATCTGATGTTCGCAATTGATATTCAACCCAAAGTTCAATAACTATATAAATGGAAAGAAATCACACCAACCGTATTTCATTCATTTAAATTAAGGCTACAGATAAATGTACCCAAAAAAATCCATTTTAGTTTTTGTCTGGGACCTTGTCATTCCATAGGAAAACAGAATTTGGCACCTTCACTGGAGAAAAACTTTTGCATGTGTGTTTATAGGACTTCCCACAGTTGTGGTTTCTTTTCAGAACTCTTCGTCTGAAGCTTCTTCTATAGCAGTGGTTCTCAACCTTGACAATTTTAAGGCATGTGGACTTCAACTCCCAGAATTCCACAGCCAGCATTGCTGGCTGTGGAATTCTGGGAGTTGAAGTCCACATGCCTTAAAATTGTCAAGGTTGAGAAACACTGTTCTATAGTATACGTATGCGTACAGGTTTATGGTGAGGACCCAGTGACACAAATAATATTTTAGACTGAAAAATACTTTCTCATGCCTATTGGTTATCTCTAGTCACCGTCTCACACAGTAGACCTGAATTCAGTTATTTTCATCACCCTGTAGTAGTAACTCCTTTGAGTGAATTGCAGCACTTTCTGAATTGCAGCAAAAGCTCCCAACTATTCCTACAGTGATTATACTATATTACAGGCCCTGCACTTTTCCAAAGTCCCTTTCCCCAACTGATGCCTGACTCTTTTTCATGCCGGCAAGATTTACATTTTCCTTTTACTGTTTTATTTGGAGCAAGAACAAGGGAAGAGAAGAGAAAATCACCACACATTTAGTACACACAGCCTCTGTGTTATTTTTTTTTTTTCCAACTCGGCATCAGTGAAATCTCGTTCTCTTTATAGATTTCTTCCATAGCTACTGCTTGTCGTTTGCATCCCATTTAGAAGGGTGGAATTTATTTATTTATTTATTTATGAGACTTATATACCACTTTAAGTGCAAGCACTCTCTAAGCAGTGTACACCAGTAAGCAATGTATATATATATATATATTTACATTGCCCCCAACAATCTGGGTCCTTATTTTACCTACCCCGGAAGGATGGAAGGCTGAGTCAACCTTGAGCCGGTGAGATTTGAACCGCTGACCTGCTGAACACAGTCAGCTAAAGTGGCCTGCAGTACTGCACTCTAACTGCTGCGCCACCTCGGCTCTTACAATGTCAGATTGTAAGAAGATTAAACAAAACAAGAAAAATTATCCCAAAGATGCTTTTTCACGAGGCAACTGGACTTCCTTGTTTTTCTTTGAAGACCTTTCACTTCTCATCCAAGGACCTTCTTCAGAGCTGATGAGAAGCGAAAGGTCTTCAAAGAAAAACAGGAAAATCCAGTTGCCTCGTGAAAAAGCATCTTTGGGATAACTATAACCTGGATGACTTAAGAATCTCCATAGACATTTAGCTATGCACTTTGGAAAACAAGAAAAGGTTGAACTCTAATAACAGACTGAGGATTGAATTTCTGCCTGCACATCTGCTCTATTGGAAGGAATGCTAAGTTTTCTCTTGTTGAGACAAAGCAGGTGTATGTTGTTCAAATGGAGTTGCTTCAAATGACTGGGAAATCTGCACCTGTTAAATAATAGGCTGGACAAATGACTGAAAGGGCAATTAATGTGCCTAATCTCCACTGATACTCATTTTTCAGTTCTAACCTCCTACTTAGACAAAACCACAACAGGATTTGGGATCCACCTTGTTCTGATTTGCACTAGAAAGGCAAATTATACATGCTATCTAACAAGGTCTAGTATTTATTTGGATTATTGCCCAAATGCTCCTTGCATGAGATTTTAGATGACTACTGGTAGTCCTTGACTTACAATTTACTGACTATTCAAAGTTACAACAGTACAAAAGAAAGTAACTTGTGACTGTTTTGCACACTTGACAGCTGCAATACCCCCATGGTCACATGCTCAAAATTCACGTGCTTGGCAACTGACTCATATTTAAAAAGGCTGCAGTGTCCCTGGGTCATGTCAATACCTTTTGTAACCTTACAATAAGCAAAGCCAATGGGAAAGCCAGATTAAATTAACAACTGGGTTATTAACTTACCAGCTGCAATGATTCATTTAACAAACGTAGCAAGAAAAGTCATAAAATGGGCAAAACTCATTCAACAACTCTCTTGCTTAGCAACAGAAATTTTGGGATTAATTCCAGTCATATGCCGAGGACTACCTGTATTTCTACTGAAGCTCTTCCCACATTTCCTGTATTGATATGGCTTCGCCTATAGGTGGATCTTTCTATGGCAAGTAAGAGCATAATTTCTCAAAAAGCTCTTTCCACACACCATGCATTCATACGGTTTTTTCCCCATATGTGTCCTTTTATGGGAAGAAAGATCACAATTCTTCTTAAAGCCCTTTCCGCATTCCACACATTGATATGGCTTCTCTCCTGTGTGGATGCTCTTGTGGGAATTAAGATTACTGCTACAAGTAAAGGCCTTTCCACACTCCATGCATTTATATGGCTTTTCCCCTGTGTGGGTCTTTTTATGAGAGGTGAGGTCACAATTCCATCTAAAGCCCTTTCCACATTCTACACATTGATATGGCTTCTCTCCCGTGTGGATTCTTTTATGGGAACTGAGATCAGAATTCCACCTAAAACCCTTTCCACATTCCACACATTGATATGGCTTCTCTCCCGTGTGGATCCTTTTATGGGAAATGAGATCAGAATTCTTCCTAAAACCCTTTCCACACTCCAGACATTGATATGGCTTCTCTCCTGTGTGGATGCTCTTGTGGGAATTAAGATTACTGCTACAATGAAAGGTCTTTCCACACTCCATGCATTGATATGGCTTCTCTCCTGTGTGGAACTTCTTGTGGGAATTAAGATTACTGCTACTTAGAAAGGTTTTTCCACACTCCATGCATTGATACGGCTTCTCTCCTGTGTGGATCCTCTTGTGGGAATTAAGAGTACTGCTACAAGTAAAGGTCTTTCCACACTCCATGCACTGATATGGCTTCTCGCCTGTGTGGATCCTTTTATGAGAAATGAGACTCCAATTCTGACTAAAGCCCTTTCCACACTCCATGCATTGATAGGGCTTCTCCCCTGCGTGGATCCTTTTATGGGAGGCAAGATTAGAATTCCACCTAAAGCTCTCTCCACATTCCACACATTTGTACGGCTTCTCTCCTGTGTGGATCATCTTGTGGGAATTAAGACGACTATTACGAGTAAAGGTCTTTCCACACTCCATGCACTGATATGGCTTCTCTCCTGTGTGGATCCTCTTGTGGGAAGTAAGATTACTGCCATAACTAAAGGTCTTTCCACACTCCATGCATTTGTAAGGCCGTTCTCCTGTGTGATTCCTCTCATGAGTTCTAAGAGAGTGATTATCACGGAAGGTCTTTCCACATTCCCTGCAAGCATATCGTTTCTTTTCTGAATGTGTCTTTTTATGGGAAATAAGATTATCAGATTTATTAAAGCTCTTTCCACGCTCCACACATTTATAAGCTTCTTCTTCCGTATCGATTCTTGTATGGTTAGAAAGCAAGGTGACCTGAGGGAAGCCTTTTTTAATTCCTCTTTGTGATTGTTTTGTTTCATTACTCTTTGGTTGCAATTGATCTGGAAACTTCCCTTTTCCCTCTTTTGAATGGATCTCTTGGCATTCGTCCTTGCAATTCTCATTCTCTTGTCCATCGAAGCCTTGAAAAAGAAAAACGAAAACTGTAGCAAGACTAGGAGAAGGACCAAATCTTTTCTTTTGAAATTTAGCAAAATACATTTAGGCAGTTTTGCTGGCAAACATGAAGATTCTAAACTATGCTGTTACCCAAGACGTATTTCTAAGTGGGATCCCACCAATTCTCATATATCAAAACTGGATAACCTCAGAATGAAACTAAGCAAAATCTGTTTCCTAAACTTTAACCAACTGTCTGTGTCAGCCTGTTGATGACCTGGGACAATTCCATTGGGGCCACAAACTCCCACAGTGCTATTGGAGGCTGGAGTCTACTCCATAGAGCAGGATAGAAAAAATATAGCATCTGACAAGCCTGATTTTCAGTCTTAGGCTTATCATTAGGTCCGTATATTGCTACCATCAATATCTGTTTTTGATCCACCATGATTTCTACCATTAGTATTCACCCTTCTTCATCTGCATAAATTTGTTTGGGATTCATCTTTTCTTTAATATAAAGGGCTGTTCCTCTTTTCTTTTGAGAGGTGAGTGTAAAATAAAGTTTGCCCATTTTTGGTTGTTCTAAAATTTTAAAATGTCTCTTAATATATGTCTCTTGGAGGCAAATTATGTCTATTTTTAATTTTTGTGGTAAAAAAAAAATCTCCTTTTTGAAGGAGAGTTCAGTCCATTTATATTTATTGATAAAAATTCCAATCTCCTCCATATCTTTCAGTTATTTCTAGGTCTCAGTCTTCTAGTCCAGTGGTTCTCAACCTGTGGGTCTGGACCCCATTTGGAGTCGAACAACCATTTCACGGGGGTCGCCAAACAAGGCTGTCCGCCATTTTTCCCCCTTTTCTTTGGCCACGCCCCTGGCACCCGGTGATGTATAAGTGGTTGGGGGTCACCACAACATGGGGAACTGTATTATGGGGTCGCGGCATTAGAAAGGTTGAGAACCACTGCTGTATAATGTTGGGACAGCAACATACCCATCAGTTCAATGAAAAACCTCATTTCCACTTGTCTGTCAGACAGAATCTTTGAAAGTCAATGACATTTCTGGATGGCAATAGCTGCCGACCCTCAACTTGGAATGATGCCGAACTCAGAACACAAGTGGGCACATCTCAGTCAGTTTGGTCCAATGGTGAAGGCATCAGACTAGAAACTGGGAGACTCCAAGTTCTAGTTCTGCCTTAAGTGCGAATGCTGGCTGGGTGATTTTGGGCCAGTCTCTCTCAACCCAACCCATGCCACAGCATTGTTGTTAGGGGAAAAATAGGAAGGAGGAGGAGTACTGGGTGTGTCTACTGCCTTGAGCAAAAAAATAACAAAGGCAGGATATAAATAAAAAGTGGTATTTTCTTATCAGAAATAACACCTAAGCCCCCCACCCATTCCTTCTCTACATTTCTGAGCACAGATGAGGGTTCTTACCCATAGAAGCCAAATTCCTGGAATTCTCCAGCATGACTTCCCCGTGGAGTGCTTTTTGGTCAGGATCCAGCTGAGACCACTCCTCTTCAGAGAAATACACGGCCACTTCCTCCAAAGACACAACATCCTGGACAAGGAAACAAGTTTCCCAATGAACAGATAATCTCAAGAATAATCTGTCAGTTTTCTTCCACCAATTAAGCAGAGAGATCCTATGAACAAAACGGGCATCTTCTGCAGAATTCAGAATGAGATCTCACAGCTTTTGGCTGAAGCACATTGGATCAAGTTGGAAGTATTTGGAATGCCTTTCAGTGTACCCAACTAAAAGTTTTTTTTTTTTTGTCAAATAGTAGTTGGGTATTAAACTCACTACTTATCACTGGCTCCAATTCTTCCTAGAGCAGTGGTTCTCAACCTTTTTAATGCCGCGACCCCCGACCGGTCGTACGTCGAGGACTAAACCGGTCATAAGTCAAGGACTAAACCGGTCGTAAGACGAGAACTACCCAACCGGTCGTACGTCGAGGACTTCCCCTGCCCGGGAGCGCCGCGCATGCATGGTGTCGCCCCCTGCGCCGGCCGAGGCGTAGCTGGCAAGCGGCAGAGACGGAGCAGGCCGACCACCGGCTGGGCCACCAGCTGGCCCAGCCCAAGGGAGGTAAGGCACCCACTGAAAAGGGGGGAAAAATGGCAGACACCCTTGCTTGGCGACCCCCGTGAAATGGTCGATCGACCCTAAATGGGGTCACAACCCATAGGTCGAGAACCGCTGTCCTAGAGTGAGCAGAAGGAAATACAGGGGAAATCCATCTGATGTTTTGCCTATGGCAGTGGTGGCGAACCTATAGCACGGGTGCCAGAGGCAGCACTCAGAGCCCTCTCTGTGGGCACACGCACTGTCTCCCCAGCCCTGCCTCCTCCCACAGCCCCCTCCTCACCAGCAGCCCCCCCCCCAGAGGAGAGTCACCCCTGGGTGCAGCCCACACAAAGCAGCGCAGCCAAGGACATGGTAGCCGGGAAGCAGGGACAAGACTCTGCCCTTACGCCCCGTCGCGCGCAGATGATGCTGCAGGGCATGGGTGGAAGGCGTGGCCACCATGGCGCTGCTGTGGCGTGCTGTGGAGGTGGTGCGTGGCCCAGTGGCAGGGGGGAGCAGGGACGGGAGTGGGGGGGCAGTTTTTGGCCACTCGGTCTCTAAAAGGCTCGCCATCACTGGCCTATGGACTGCTTTATCAACTGAGGGAACTCCACTCCACACCTTCGTGGAAGCGTTGGGAGAGCTCGTAATGGCATGTGAGAATGACCCTGGGAGAGAGAAAAGAGGATCTGTGGTCAAGACAACATCTGGTCAATGAAATCTAAGCCTGAAGCAGGAGAGCAGAGAAAATTGATCAGAAGGGACAGGTAACTTGAGCCGAGTGTGAATTTTCAATGATATGACCTAAAATTTGTCTCGCTTGGAAAGAGCAACATTATACATTAGAAACAGCAATATTATACATTGAATATTATACACAATAAAATGAAACCCATCCAAGATTCGTGGACCTTTCCGATATTTCTCCTCCTACCTGAGGCAGAGGTTCAGCCACTCTTTCAGCTCTACCACAAAGAGAAGATGGTTCTGAAAATACGAAAGGCAGCTTTCTATTACCTGTGGGATAGAAAACAGTGGAAGCAGAGAGATTTCACTCAAGATGAACAAAACAATCAGCTGGATGCCCAAACCTCACATCGCATGAAAAGAGCTTCTGCTACCTAGTGTGGTGTCCTGACTTCGACCTTTCTGGAAGCTCTCCCTGAAAAACGGCTCCTGGGAGGATTTGGATGAATCTTCCCGCCCCTCGGGATACTCAGCAATAGCTTGCAAGGACTTCTGCACAAGACATGGCACAAGAAAGAAGGGAAGAGCACAGAGACAGAAATGAATTATCAGTATTGAACACGCAACCTAGCAGACCCCAATGTCCATCGATTAAGCTGAAAAGTGAAAATGGAAGAATTGCCCCAAATGCATCCTCTGGAAGAAGAATAGAACAACAGGCCTTAGAAGTTCATAATCCCAGACAATTCTGCCAGAGAGACATTGGCAAATTCAGAAAGATTCTCTTTAGAGCTGCCATGATTACGTTCTCACACCTGCAATTCTCTTTGCATCTTCTCAGACTCCTGGGTCAGCAGGAAGCCTTCGGCCAGGGCCACTGCCTGGGAACTGGTCTCCGCTCCACACTCCTGCACCCATTTCTCCATCTCTGGGGGAAGGACAGCCAGGAACTGCTCCAGGAGCACCAGGTCCAGCATCTGGGCCTTTGTGTGTCTTTCTGGCTGCAGCCACTGATGACAAAGGTGGTGAAGCTGACTGCAAACATCTCGGGGACCCTTCCCCTCCTGGAACTGCACTTTTCTGAAGTGATAGCATTGGACCTCTGAACTGTTGGTTTCCTCTTCTTGGCTCTTCTGCCCAGGATTTGCCCCATTCTTCCCACAGCTCCAAGGCTGAGCAGCTGCAGGGCCTTTTCCAACTCCTGAATCTGCTGGGCTTTGTCCCTCCATCTAATCCAGCACCAAAATGGACTGATCTCCCCAGATCTTCCTAATCACAAGAGGTCTCTCCAAATCTCCTAATGCCATTCAGCCCTCTTCCTTCACAAGATACCTCGGTCTCCAGAGGAACCAGCTTACGTATCTGAAAAGCAAAACACAGGGTGTTCAACAGGGTGACAAATTTGAATACTGAGCATCCTCCTCCATAAATAAACAAATCAACAAAAGAAATGAACCCACCAATGTCTGTGAAGACGGGTGGGTGGGAATCTTATTAGACAGACTCATTTATGTTTGGGGAAAGTTCTGTAGCACTCTTCTCTTCTGGCTCAACTTCTACCAAGGAATCAAAACATCGGATAAATACATTTAAAATATGTTTTGGGTTTCTGTTTCTGGAAAAAGATTATTTTTATATCCAATCATTTCTATTGCTGCCTAGAAAGAACTACCCTTTGCACAATCCAAATTATAAATGTCTCCAGTCACAAGAAAATTCATGTGAGTGCCTATCTAAATCGATTTAGCAAGGAGATTAATCAACATTTGACTTTCTAGTAAAACATAAGGCAGCAGAACCCCATTAACCTCATGGCCCAAACCCCTGGGTGAGCTCCAGAAGCCAGAATTAACAAACCACCATCCAATGCACCGCCCGTTGTTTGGGTTCCAGTCCTTACACACCTTGCACTCAACTCCTTACACGCGGAACTGCAGCCTTGCCTACAAACCAACATTACAAGAGGAACTTTGGCCGCTCGCTTCTCTCGGCCTAGGAAAGAGGCGGCGAGGGAAACCCCTTCTGAAAACGGGGCCAAAAAATTCGCAGGGAATTGTCTAGGAATCGAGACATTCTGCGTGTTTTGGAAAGTCAACCTCTCCCTCTGCCCGCATGCAGAGTTTTGCTGGAGGAAATGGAGGGTGAATGCCTCCCCCACCCTCCTCTTTCTGGCGACCCTGATTTTCTTTCCTGGAGAAAACCGGCCGGTGCGGAGCTTTGATTTCTTCCCTGCATGTCCCTTCCTTCCACGGGGTTGACAGGGGGAATAGAGGACCTCGGGCTGCCCCCTTCCCACGACTTGGAACTTGATGAAGCTTTGCATACTCCACGCACGTCTCCAGCGCCAGAGAAAAGCCCTTCCCCCCCCCACACACACTCACTCTGAGTCACGTCTGGATCTCCACCCGTGCAAGAATTCCTTACAGCCTCTTGGCCCAGGGGCTCAGCCTAAGGGTCGCAGCGAAGGGGAGCAGAATCGGACACGGCAGAAAAAGCAGACGCGCTCCCAGCCTTTTTCTGCAAAGTGCCCCGGGACTACAAATCTCCCTTAAACTCGCGGAAGAGCCAGGCGCATGCTCAGTTCCCTCCGGAAGGGGACTGCCCATCCCTTCCAACCGCCGCCGAGGGAGACCCCTGGTGGAGTCTGTGCGCTATGACAGGGCGCCAACGGCCAGAACATGTTCCATGCGGGCCAGGGATGATGGGCGTGGGATTGGATCTCTCTAACGCAGGAGTAGGCAACTTTGGCTCGTTTATGACTCGTGGACTTCAAGTCCCAGAATTCCTGAGCCAGCCATGCCGAGGGGAAAGGGAGAGGTTTCCAAGCTGAAGAGCCAAGGTTGCCTATCCCTGGTACAGTGGATCCCAGGTAGCAATCATTTTTTGATGATTGATTACATTTGTGGTTTTGAGGGGAAGTCAAAACCCAGCCCACACAAGCTGCCAGGAGAGGCATGATGCAGGACCCATTGGCCTGATTATTCTGGTTGGTGAGGTCCAGGAGAAGACCTTCTCTGCTGTTCTTCCTGCCCTCTGACACATCTCCCCCCCCCCATTTGACATCAGTCCCAACCCTCTTGATCTTTCATAAAGGTCTAATGATTTGGCTCTGCCAGTTAGCTTGAAGCCCCAATGGGGGAGCATCACAGTGGAGGTAACTGATTGATCCCATCTCTATCCCACCTTCCCAATATGTATATATAATTATTTTTATGATTGTAAGCCTCCCGGAGTTACCCTGTGATAAGATGGGCAGCCAATAATTTTTATAAATAAATCAGTCAGTCAGTCAGTGGGATGTCCAGAAGATGACTGACACTGTGGCATCAGCTTTCACAAACACATCCACTTCCTGGGACACCCACTTGAGAAGTTGATGGGAAATTAATTTACCCAGTGAATTCCCAGTAGGATGTACAGCTCCATGTGTCGGGACAAAATGCAGCAAAGCGCTTGCTTCAAAGAAGACCGGCAGGTGATGCTCAGAGAAAGAGCTGCAGAAGGAAAAGACTCTGTGGACAGTTAAGGCATCTGGCCATAATGCAAAGTGGAAGATTTGCCCCCTGGCAGCATCCTGATTATTTTTTTTTTTCCAAATCCAAATTCATCTTTAAAAGCAATTAAACCACTCTTTACAGGACAACTAGAGGACACTATGGGAGAATATTAGTGTCATTAGTACCGAGGTCTAGCATGGAGCCTCAAGAAAAATAGCAATGGATTACATAATAAAAGCACTGCAATCAAAAATTGCATGTGCCAGAAGATAGGATTCAGAACCCTGGATAGCTTCCAATGCGGGCTGCTCCTGATCAGATTAATCGTCTCTAAGAAAAACACAATTCCAGTGCTGGTCTGTGGCCAATAAAATCCTCAAGAAAGGTCATGGCTGTTCATCCCCATTTTACATTCCAGAGGGTAAAACTAATTCAGGTATTTAAATCCTAGTGAGAAAAATCCTTGACAGTATGGAAATCGAAGCCCTTAGATGAAGAACCCAATGCAATAACAGTCCATCATCTTCATCTCGGGATTATGCCATCAAGCAGGCCATCCCTGGGTGGGCTCGAACCACCATCCTTCTGGTTAACAGCCAGATGCGCTAGCCCCTTGCGCCCCAGAGACTTAGCACAGGGCTTGGCATCAGTCTCCATCAATACGGAGATTCATACTTCTAAGCTTCTCTTTGGTTTTTGTAGTGTGGTTCCTTTTCCCCCACTAAAAATAAAATCTGGGATGAAAATTCGGTCTGGTGACGCTACTTGCACATTCCAGAAAGGTAAAAGTTGAAAAAAAGGCATGCGCCAGCCAGAATTCAAACCCAGTCACAGGATTGGAGACATGTATGATGTCCCTATACCAGGGGAGGCAACCTTGGCTCTTTTGTGGACTTCAATTCCCAGAATTCCTGAGCAAGCCATGCTGACTCAGGAATTCTGGGAGTTGAAGTCCACAAGTCATAAAAGAGCCAAGGTTGCCTACCTCTGCCCTATACAACTGGCACAGATGTTAAGATTCTTTCTCAAGAGATGTAAAATTTATGTTCGAGGTTTCTCTTTTCCCATCTAATAGTGAGAAAAAAATTCTCCTGAAACCCAATATTCAACCTACAGCCTGGGAATGGCTTAAAATTCTGCTCCTTTATCCTTCACACTGAAGAAGCAGAGTTCTTTAACCCATCTGATACAACATGCACCAGGCTGTCTTGGCCAGAAAAAGATACGGTCATGCTGGTTGAGAGTCAGCCAGGCTTGTGGTTTCTGTGGTGTGGTGGTTGTCACATTTGCCTAATACACAAAAGTTCCCTGGTTCGGCACCAGGCAGAAACACGTCTTTTCCCCTGAGAAAATTTCTAGGAATATAGAGGATATACTTCCCCCCCCCCCCAGAAAAAGCAAGAAGCATCCCGCTTTTTCTTCCTCATCCAAGATGGAATGACAAAGTAGAGAATGCTTTTAAACCATTGACCAAAAATTAGTCATCCCAAGCCAAAAACTAGCAAGAAAGAGGCTCTAGGAGTTTTATGGCTTCATATTCTGTAGCACTAGAGAAAAGTGGCAATTTATAATTATATCTGTACATTTAGGGGTTTCCTTTCTTCTTTCTTTTCCTGAACTCAACTGTAAATTCCAATAGAACATCTTTCAAGACTGGCTATCCAGGAAAGGAACATTGAGAAGCCAAACCCTTCATCAACATTGGACCATCACTTTGAGCCAACATCTAATCCAGTGGTTCTCAACCTGTGGGTCGGGACCCCATTTGGGGTCAAATGACCATTTCACGGGGGTCGCCAAACAACGCAGTCCACCATTTTTTCCCCCTTTTCCTCAGCTGTGCTACTCCCTTTTATTCTATTGGCTTTTGAAAGCCAATAGAATAGACTCTCTTGAATAGAATCTAATTCTATTGGCTTTCAAAAGCCAATAGGAATTGTCCAGGCTGTCTCTGCCCTGCTGAGCCCGCCAAAAGTCCCATTCTGCAAACGGTGCTGCACCAGTTGAGTAGTCCTCGACTTACGACCGGTTGGGGGTCGCAGCATTAAAAAGATTGAGAACCACTGATCTAATCTGACCTGGAAAAGCAGATCTGAGGGTTTGCAAACTACAGATTTGAGTGATGCTGTGGGGTCTCTCTCTCTCTCTCTCTCTCTCTCTCTCTCTCTCTCTCTCTCTCTCTCTCTCTCTCTCACACACACACACACACACACACACACACACACACACACCTTTTTCTGCCCTCTTCCTCCTTGATGAAGGCTTTGAGCATCAGCTTTGGACTGGTGTCCAGTTATCTTTGGGATGCTGGAAATAGAGTATATACGTGTTTCATCCTCTTGAGTCTCCATCCAGTGCAGGAGATAACCAAGAGTGAACTGCCAACTGGGAAGACAAGTTGCCTGGTGACCTCAGCAACAGTCTGATAGTGTTGTTGGGAACTCTCCCAATTCCCCTTTCTGCTTGAAAGCCTGCATCAAGCTTACCCTGGCTAGGTAAGAAAAACCCTTGCCTCCATTTGACATTTCAAAGGAGAAGCCGGAGCAACGAAAGCCACATTGTACTTCCCTAGTGGTGTAATGGTCAGGACTTCAGCGTTCTCACCACTAGAGCCCATGTTCAATTCCCAGCCAGGGAAAACATTTACTTCCAAACCATCAATCATCCTGCAGGTAGAATTCTCAGGAAGCATTGTGTTCATGGCAAAATAGCTGAATTGACCAGAGAATAATCCTACCTTCCCTTCCCTCTCCTACTCTTCACCCCTGTAGGGGGGGAAGGGACCTTGGAGGTCTTCTAGTCCAACCCCCCCTGCTCAAGCAGGAAGCCCTATTGTCAATGCTGCAAATACTGTATATTCTTGCTTTGACAATATGCAAAACTGTCTGGTATTTACTGGGTTAATACATAGCTTAGAGTGGGGGGGGGTAAAAAGCCCAGGAAAGAAAGAGGAAGTAAACTTTTGACCTTCACACTAATTGGATAATGTGACTTGTGACTGCAAGATAAAGGAGGGGTTTAGCAAGAAAAGATTGATGCCAGCAAGAGGAAGTCAGATTCTGGCATCAAAACATCCATGATGGTGACCGGCAATTTGTAGCTCTGTAATAAAGACTTTAGGAAATATGCCTGAAAGTTCTTTGACGTGCTTCATTAGTCGGAACCCTGACACCTATGCCTTTTCAGACGAATGGTTGTCCAATCTCTTCTTTAAAATCTCCAGTGTTGGAGTACAGTTTGCAGTAGTGGTGAATACCTGTAGCTACCGGCCACCCAAAGACCTTATAAAGAGAAGAACACAGAGACGGATATCCCGTAAACTCCGCTGAAGATGTTATTTAGCCCGGTAAAGAAACATTTGGAAACCATCTCACTGGCTCAGAGAACGAACCTTCACCCTCAGTCTCAACAGCCTCCAGCCAGCCAGCCCTGGCTTGAACCTTTAGATGAGGCAGATGACAACAGCTGGAATTGCTGGAGATTTGGAGCGTGCAAAGCTGCCTGTCGTCCACTTAGGGGAGAGAGATGGGCATCAGCCCTTCAAGGATGCTGAGGGGGAGCCATATCTAACGTCTCTTGAGCACAAGTGGTCAAAGAGGTCCGGCTGTCGAGTAGAAAGATGGGCTGAGGGTGGTTTGAATCCACTCAGGGACAGCTAGAGGTGCCCTTTCCTTGGCATGGTTAATACTATGTGGTCTGCACATCTGGACTTGAATCCCCTACTTTTATTTATTTATTTATTTATGAGACTTATATACCGCTTTAAGTGCGAGCACTCTCTAAGCGGTGTACACCAGTAAGCAATATATATATATATTTACATTGCCCCCCAACAAACTGGGTCCTCATTTTACCTACCCCGGAAGGATGGAAGGCTGAGTCAACCTTGAGCCGGTGAGATTTGAACCGCTGACCTGCTGAACACAGCCAGCTAAAGTGGCCTGCAGTACTGCACTCTAACTGCTGTACCACTTTTTGCATCCGACAGCAATTCTGGACCTTAGGTTGTGGCTTACGCTCCTGACCTTTCACTCTTGGTAAGCAAAAAGCATAGGAAAACCTCAGGTCTAAGAGTGAGGAGATCAGGAAGTTATTTCTACATTTTGGTTCATGCTCAGAAGGGAAGCGGTTAACGCCAGTCGCGAAGAACATAGCTGTTTTTCTCCCACTGAAAACAGAACCCGGGACAGCTGCTTGTCTGGCATGGCTGCTCGCATAGCCTAAATGTGCAAAAGGTGGAAGAAGGAATGAACTAGCCTGGACTCAAACATCTCCTTTATCTTTGAATCACACCACCAAGCAGGGAGTCTCTGGGTGGGCTCAAGCCACAATCCTTCCTAGTTAACAGCCAGATGTGCTAACCCCTTGCACCACAGGCCACATGACCCTGACTTGCGTACTGTGTATTGTTTTGTTTTTGTCTTTTGGGAAGGGGATTTTGTATTGTATTTGAAAATAAAATAAAATCATTTATGAAAAGAATGGGTATGGTTGAAAAAGAACCCAACAATTTGGCGGCAGTGGTAGACTGGGCTCAGATTCAGGTGCAGGCTTTGCAAGCAACAGCCAACATTTTGGCTGCAGAAATATTGGCCTGTCTCTGGAGCCTTCCTCAAGGAAGCAGGGATGGAAAAGTAGAACAGTCACAACTGTCATTCCTGAGGGAAACAGAATTTGGGACCCGCACTGTAGTCTTGGCATCTCCGTTTACAGGACTTCTCACCATTTTGGCTCCTTTTCAGAGCCCTGATGACCAGGAATTAGGGGACAGTATCAATTGTGAATATGTACAGATGGCTCTCTCTTTGGTCACTTGCAGAGTCCTGGATGCAGGGTCATGAAAGGACAGCAAGGGAAACGCCCAATGTCCTAAACCAGTGGTTCTCAACCTTTTTAATGCCGCGACCCCCAGCCAGTCATAGGTCGAGGACTACTCAACCGGTCGTAAGTCGAGGACTACTCAACTGGTGCAGCACCGTTTGCAGAATGGGACTTTTGACGGGCTCAGCAGGGCAGAGACAGCCTGGACAATTCCTATTGGCTTTTGAAAGCCAATAGAATTGGACTCTATTCAAGAGAGTCTATTCTATTGGCTTTCAAAAGCCAATAGAATAAAAGGGAGTAGCACATCTAAGGAAAAGGGGGGAAAAAATGGCTGACTGCATTGTTTGGCGACCCCAGTGAAATGATCGTTCGACCCCAAATGGGGTCCCGACCCACAGGTTGAGAACCACTGTCCTAAACCAAACATGTCAAACACAAGGCCTGGAGGCCAGATGCGGCCTGCAAAGTGGTTTCATGTGGCCCGCGAAGGCATCCTGGAAACAGTGAGAGAACGGCCCCCGGCTGCCTTGGCCCTGGCCCAGGCCAGCCGGGAGCCAATGTACAATTTTGTGGTGGCCATCTATGCTGAAATGCATTCAGTCTTAGCTCCACAAGGCCGTCTAGAAACAGCGAGGAACCAGCCCCTGCCGCATCGGCCCCGCCCCCTGGGTGCATGCTGGGGAGGTGTCACCCTTTGTGAGGAATGAAGAAATGGACCATGCCTTGGTGCTTGCCCCAATCCCACCCCCTTCTGCCAGAGACCCTCAGATCTGTCCCACTGCTGCCCAGGCCCCCACAGGCCCCCTTGACGCGAACTATGTAGAGCTGGCCATGCCCACCCAGTAGGCCACACCCACTCCATCCATGCCCACCCAGTAGGCCGCACCCACCCTAACCACACCCACCTGGCCCCACAAGGACAACCGCAATGCTGATGCAGCCCTCAATGAAATTGAGTGACACCCCTATCCTAAACCCACCCAAGAACATATGATATCTTTAGGGAAACACCCAAAGGGGAACACGTTTAGCTACTTCTGCTCTCTCCCTTCTTATCTACAGTGTGCCAGACTGACTGGGTGAAATCTTGTATCTTATCTGTGTCAGTGTTGCTGGATGGGTTGCTTATGTAATCAGAAAGAATAAATACAAGGATTTCTTGCCATTCGTTGCTCCTCTCATTAGAGGAGTCCGTCTCTATTCAGCCGAATAAAAACATAAAGCTTGAAGGCAACTTCTGGTTTCCTGTATTTCTTTATCAAGCAAAACCTCAGAACTTGCCTATCAGCCCCTTCCTCCAAAGCTCGTTCCATGCAATGTATATTTATGTGACTTTATGGCGAGGATTCAGGGACGCAAAGACTCATTGAAAAACGCATTCATTCCTCGTCACAATTTCACACGAGTGAGAGCCCAGGTGTTTTATTTTTATGGCCATCATAGGGTAACGGCTTTGTGAATTGCAGCACAGATCCATGTGGCATGTGTCTCCCGCCTACAGTGTTAAGTCTTTCTCCTTTGTGATACTTTTGATGGACTATAAAGGAGTTACAACAGAAGGTCTTTCCACACTCCAGGCATTGACGCAGCTTCTCTCCTGTGAGGATTCTTTCATGCAGTCAGTTTTACTCTCACGAAAGCTCTCCCCACATTCGCTATGCTGATATGTTTGTGTGGATTGACTTGTGGGAATGAAGACTACCGCTACAAGTAAAGGTCTTCCCACACTCCATGCGTTGATAAGGCTTCTCTCCTTTGTGTATCCACTTGTGATATTTGAGTTGACTCTTATACGTAAAGGTTTTTCCACACTCCTTGCACTGATATGGCTTCTCCCCTGTGTGGATCCTTTTATGGACAGTTAGAGTTTTATTTGTACTAAAACTCTTCCCATGTTCATTACATTGATATGGCTTTTCACCCGAGTGGGTCCTTTTGTGGCTAGTTAGAACGGTGCTCAATCTAAAACTCTTCCCACACTCCATGCAGGGATATGGTTTCTCCTGTGTGGATCCTTTTATGCACAGCCAGAGTGTTACTCTCACTAAAGCTCTTTCCACATTAGCTGCACTGATATGGTTTTTCGCCTCTGTGGCTCCTTATATGGGAGGCAAGATGATAACTCCTACTGTAGCTCTTTCCACACTCCGTGCATTGAAATGGTTTCTCTCCTGTGTGGGTCTTCTTGTGGGCATTAAGATTACTGCTACGAGTAAACGTCTTTTCACACTCCATGCACTGATATGGTTTCTCCCCTGTATGGATTCTTTTGTGGGAGGTAAGAGAAGAATTCCACGTAAAGCTCTTTCCACACTCCGTGCATTGATAGGGCTTCTCTCCTTTGTGGATCTTCTTGTGGGAATTAAGATTACTGCTACGAGTAAACATCTTCTCACACTCCATGCACTGATACGGTTTCTCCCTTATGTGGATCTTTTTATGGCTAGCCAGACTTTTGCTCTCACAAAAGCTCTTCCCACACTCATTACACTGATATGGTTTGTCGCCTGGGTGGATCCTTATGTGGCAGGCAAGATTATTACTCTTACTAAAGCTCTTTCCACACTCCATACACGGATGTGGCTTCTCCCCTGTGTGGATCCTCTTGTGGGAATGAAGATGACTGCTACAAGTAAAGCTCTTTCCACACTCCATGCATTGATATGGCTTCTCTTCAGTGTGGATCCTCTTATGGGAATTGAGGCTAGTGCTACAAGTAAAGCTCTTTCCACACTCCATGCATTGATATGATCTTTCTCCCGTATCAATGATGATATGGTTGTTCAGCCAACTGACCAGAGGAAAGTCTTTTTTAATTCCACTTTGTGATCGCCTTGTTTCATCCCTCTTTGGCTGCACCTGACCTTCAAACTTCCCTATTCCCACTTTTGGATGGATTGCTTGGCCTTCCTTCTTGAGATTCTTATTCTCTTGCCTATTAACGCCTTGAAAAAGAAAAATGAAAAGTGTTGCTCAGACATGTCAAACACAAGGCCCTTGGGATCGGCCCGGAGATGGCGAGGGACCGGCCCCAGCCACTTTGGCCTCAAGCCCAGCCCAGCCCAGCCAGATGGCCCACCCATATGCATGCACAGGATGCAGTGAGCGCGTGGGGCCAATGGTGTCTGGCATCAGGGGCTCCGCAGCCTGCTGCCACCACCAGGCAGATCGTCCAAGCAGCAGGTGTACCAGCGGCACCCGCAGTAGACGGAGTGGGTGGGGGGAGGCATGTGATGCAGACCGCCAGACGTGCCTATTCCATCCCTTCTGGTTTTGCTTGCGGTTGGAGAGCAGGTCACCGCTTGTCACAGCGGTTCTCAACCTTGACAATTTTAAGGCATGTAGACTTCAACTCCTAGAATTCCACAGCCAGCAATGCTGGCTGTGGAATTCTGGGAGTTGAAGTCCACATGCCTTAAAATTGTCAAGGTTGAGAAACACTGGCTTGTCATCTCCTTGGCCCGTGCATGGAGTACGTTCCCCTTGCACATCTGACGCACCTCGGCCCCACCACAGGCTGTTGCCGCCACCTCCAGTGGCTCGCACAGCTCCATTAGGCCACTGCCGGCTGGAGTAGCAGGCCCGCCCAGCACAAAGGAGGCAAATCGGCCGGCTAGGAAGCCCAAGTAGAAGTGATAGAGAAGGCCAGGCCCAGCAGGCAAAAGACAGCCACCCCAAGCAAGGAAAGCCAGATCCTCATCAGCGCCAAGGCTGCCCAGATCCAGCCAGGATTGCCTGCCTTCCCCCCATCTCAGCTGGGCTGAGGTGCATCAGGTGCGCAAACGGAACGCGCTCCACACATGGGCCAAGGGCAAGACTCGCAAAGGGCCAAGGAGATGACCAGTGGTGACCTGCTCAACAAATGCAAGCAAAAGCAGGCGGGATAGAGTAGGCGTATTTGGCGGTCCATATCACATGCTTCTTTCCCCCGACTCCACCTGCTGCTGGTGCCGCTATCACGCTGCTGCTGCTGCTTAAAGGACCGGCCCAGTGGTGGCAGTGGGCTGCAGAGCCCCAGAGCGCACTAGCCGAGAGGCCGGCAGGTCATTGGCCCCTGAACACTTGGGGCCCATGGTGGGCGGGGCCCATGGTGTCCGGCAGCAGCCAGCATGCCCCCTGCCTCATCTCGCCTCACCCCATGGCAGTGGCACCCCTGCCCTGCCTCACCTCACTTCACCCTGTGAGACGAGCCTCCCGCCCAATGCCACCTGGATCCCCAACCCTGCCCGGTCCCCAAAGGCACACCCCCCAGTTGCGAGAGACTTCTAAGTGGCCCCAGCCACACCCACCCAGTCAGCCACGCCCACCCAGTCGGCCACACCCACCCGGCCCCAGAGGGCAACCACACGTCACAGGGGTTTTATTGTAGGGAAAAGAGGAAGAAGTATTACATATGTCTGCTGCCTTGAGTTATTTAAAAATAATAATAAAGGCAGGTTATAAATAAAAAGTGATATAACAGCTAAGCCCCCCCACACACACACCCCTCACGTCTTCTCTAAGTTTCTTACCCCAGATCAGGATTCTTACCTAGAGAAGCCAAATTCCTGGAAGTCTCCAGCATGACTTCTCCGTGGAGCACTTTTTGGTCAGCATCCAGCTGAGACCACTCCTCCTTGGAGAAATACACAGCTACTTCCTCAAAGGAGAAAACATCCTGAACAAAGAAACAAGTTTCCCTATCAGCAGACAATCCCAGGAATAATTGGGCAATTTCCTTTCGCCAATGCAAAGACAGAGTTCCAGTGAACAAAACCGACACCTTCCGCAGAATTCAAAATGAGATCTCCCAGTTTTGGGCTGACGGCACAACTGAAGCCTAATTGATCGAGTTTGGAAAGACTTCCACTGAAGCAAACTAACATAGTTTTCTTGGTCACTTGAGTAGTTGGGTCTTAAACCCACCACTTACCAACGGCTCCAATTTTTCCTAGGGTGGGGAGAAGGAAATATATGAAATCCATCTGACATTTTTGCCAATGGCTAAGTTTATTCATTGAGAGATCGACCCTTCTCCCCCACTCCATACCTTCATGGAAGTGCTGGGAGAGTTTGTAATAGTATGTGAGAATGACCCTGGCAGACAGAAAGGAAGATCTCCAGTTGAGATAGTCAGCTAAATCTGAGCCTGAACCAGGAGGGTGGAGAAAGCTTATCAGAAGGAAGCGATAGCTTAATTTCAGTGTGAATTTTCAATAACCTGATCTAAAATTTGTCTTCCTTAGAAACAGCGGTGGCACAGTAGTTAGAATATAGTACTATAGGCTACTTCTGCTTGATAAATATGTATCAATACGACGAATCTTCAGAGTCAGTTAAACCTACAATACAATGGAAACTAATTGAATAGAAAAAACATGTACAATTGATAGGAATCAGGAAAAGATAACATAAAAGAAGTAAGATAAACACATAGGCAAAAATAGCTGGGTCTTAGAGTGGGAAAAGGAAGAAGACAAACTATAAAAAAAAAAATAGCTGTAAGAAGAAATGGCTAGCCAGGAAAGACATGTTGAATTGGAAAACAGGAAAACAAGCTATATAAGATAAGAGGAAAGCCATACGGAATTGAAAAACAAGAAAGAACCTATTGTTCTAAAAGGGGGACATAAATATCCACAGAATTTAAAATCACCATTTAAATGTCTAATTTTTCTTATTATTATTGTATATGTGAATATGATTTAATATGTTATCAGGAAATGTGTAAGAAGCGGACGGAAAAGAGTGTAACCTCATAGTAACCTCAGCCAATGGGGAAAGAGGAGGAATGTAGCGGCCGGGACAGGGCTGTATAAAGAAGGAAATATTTTGGGTTAAAACTTTGAAGAGAACCAAGCTTTGAAAGCTTCTCTTCCGTTTATTGCAATAAACAAAAGGCCTTCATTGTGTCTTGGCTGGTTGTTGGTCAGGCAAGTTTGCCTCTGGTCAAGAAAGAAAGTGGCCAGGAGCACATATCATGCTGCTTACCAGCTGCCAGCAGTTTAATTCTCACCAGCTCAAGGGTGACTTGGGCCCTTCTTCCAAGATCAGTAAAATGAGGAACCAGATTGTTGGGGGCAACATGCTGACTCTGTAAACCGCTTTGAGAGGGCTGTAAAAGCACTGTGAAGCGATACAGAAGTGTAAGTGCTAATGCTATTGTACGTTGAACTCCAGAACAAAATGAAACCCACCCAGGATTCGCGGACCTTTCCGATATTTCTTCTCCTACCTGAGGCAGAGGTTCAGCCACTCTTTCAGTTCCACCAGAAAGAGGAGGTGATTCTAAAAATATTAAGGACAGCTTTCTATTATCTGTGGGAAAGAAAAATGGTGGAAGCAGATCGTTAAAAAAAGAAACAGCCAGAAACAGGTTATGCTGAAGATGAGCAAAAGAATCGGCGGGATGTCCAAACCCCACATCACGCGGAAGGAGCTTCTCTTACCTGGCATGACGTCTTGACTTTGATGTTTCTGGAAGCTCTCCCTCAACTGCAGCTCTTGAGGGGGTTTGGATGAATCTTTCCTCTCCTTGGGATGCTCAGTCACAGCTTCCAAAGATTTCTAGACATGATGTGGCACGATAAAGAAGAGAAGAGTACAGAGATAGAAATGAATTATCATACTGCATCTCAATCTAGGAGACCCCAATGTCCATCACTGAATTTGGGAAGCGAGAATGGAAGAATTGCCCCAAATGCATCCTCTGGAAAAAGAATAGAACAATGGGTCTTAGGAGTTCATAATCCCAGACAATTCTGCCAGAGAGACATTGACAAATTCAGAGAGATTCTCTTTAAAACTGCCACGATTGCATTCTCACACCTGCAACTCTTCTTGCATCTTTTCAGACTCCTGGGTCAGCAGGAAGCCTTCGGCCAGGGCCACTGCCTGGGAACTGGTCTCCACTCTGCATTCCCGCACCCATTTCTCCATCTCTGGGGGAAGGACAGCCAGGAACTGCTCCAGGAGCACCAGGTCCAGCATCTGGGCCTTTGTGTGTCTTTCTGGCTGCAGCCACTGACAGCAAAGGCGGTGAAGCTGACTGCAAACATCTCGGGGACCCCTCCCCTCCTGGAACTGCACTTTTCTGAAGTGACGGCATCGGACCTCTGAACTCTTGGCTTCCTCTTCTTGACTCTTCTGCCCAGGACGTGACCCATTCTTCCCACAGCTCCAAGGCTGAGCAGCTGCAGGGCCTTTTCCAATTCCTGCATCTGCTGGGCTTTGTCCTTCCATCTTCTCTCTGGTCCCCAAAATGGATCCATGCATCTTCCCAGATCTTCCTAATCACAAGACGTCGGTCCAAATTGCCAATGGCCATTCAGTTTTCTTCCCTCACAGGATATTTCAGTCTCCAAAGGAACCTGCAATGATTTCCAGCTTACATAATCTGAAATGGAAAATACAGGTGTTCAGTAGGGCAACAAATCTGAGCATCCTCCTCCCCCCAAAAAAATCCAAGTAAGAAACTCTAATGTACCCACTAATGACTGGAAGAAGGGGGGGGGGGGTTATCTTATTAGGAAGACTGACCATTGCAGTAAATTCTGGAGAGCCCTTCTAGATCAGCTTCTGTCAAGGACTCAGAATATTGGATAAATACATTTAGAAATGTTTTGGAGCTCTATTGCCTGCAATCTCTGCATAATCCAAATCGGGGGTCTTTAAACTTGGCCCTTTTATGACTTTGTGGAGTTCCAGCCCGGCATGCAAAGTCAGCAGAAAAGACTTTGAAGGAGAATATGTGTAGCTCGGGGAGGAAATGAGGGGTCCTTGGTGCTCTCTGAGCTTGCTTGTTTTCTTGCAGACGTTTCACTACCCTAACTAGGTAACATCATCAGTGCTAGTAAGGAGTGTAAACAGCCCTCCTTACTAGCACTGATGATGTTACCTAGTTAAGCAAGCTCAGAGAGCACCAAGGATCCCTCAGGAGAGACTTTGGCCAGTCGTTTCTCTCGGCCTAGTACGTATAGTCCAGGCCATGGTTTCCCCAGTTGCAACGTATGGCTGTGAAAGTTGGACCATAAGAAAGGCTGAGCGCCAAAGAATTGAGGCCTTTGAACTATGGTGCTGGAGAAGACTCCTGCGAGTCCCCTGGACTGCAAGGAGTTCAAACCGGTTAGTCCTGGACGAGATCAACCCTGACTGCTCTTTAGAAGGCCAGATCCTGAAGCTGAAACTCAAATACTTTGGCCACCTAATGAGAAGGAAGGACTCACTGGAGAAGGGCCTAATGCTGGGAAAGACTGAGGGCAATAGAAGAAGGGGACGACAGAGAAGGGGGTAGCTGGACGGAGTCATTGAAGCAATAGGCGTGAGCTTAAATGGACTCCAGAAGAGGGTAGCGGACAGGAAGGCCTGGAGGAACGTTGTCCATGGGATCGCGATGGGTCAGACATGACTTCGCAACTCACAACAGGAGGCAAGGGAAACCCCTTCTGAAAACGGGGCCAAGGAAATTTGCAGAGGTTGACTTGGAAGCACAAATCTCTGTTTTGCAAAGCCGAGCTCTCCTCCCCTCCTCTCCCCATGCAAAAGTTTTCCCATCGAAATGGGGGGGGGGTGTAAATGGCTGCCCGCTTTCTGTGACCATGATTTTTTTTCCTCTAGGGGCAACGCGAAGGGCCCGAAGCTTTGCTTTCTCCCCTGCCCGGCCAGTGCATGCACAGGGGTGGCAGGGGAACATGGGACCAATGTCCCCCCCCCCTTCCCATGACTCCAAGCCAGATGAAGCTTTGCATGTCTCCATGCCCGCCTCCAGCGCAAGAGAAAAGCCCCTCCCCCATCACTGAACCGCGAGTCACGTCTGGATGGCGATCCGTGCAAGACTTCAACGCAGCCTCTTCCCTTCCTAGAAAGGCTCACCCAAAGGCTCACAGCGAGGCGGGGCAGCAGCATCGGACAGCGTAGAAAGGGCGGACACACTTTGAAGCCCTTTCTGGAAGACGCCTCGGGAAGCGCGCATCCCTCTGGATGTGGGGAAAGAGGCAGAGGGCGCATGCTCAGTTCTCTTGCAATGCGGGGGGGGGGCGGCGGGAGATACCCATCGAGGGAGCCCCCTGGTGGATCCTGTGCGCAATGTCAGAGACCCTGCAAGGGCGCAAGACATCATGTCCCATTGCGGGCATGGGATGATGGGCATTAGAGCAGAAGGATAGGTTCCTTCTAACATTGCATTAACTATCTAGAAAGGAAGTGGCGTCTCCAGCAGACGTCAATTTCTAGATTTTCCTTTTTTTTAATGACTAAGAAACATCTGTGACCTTGTGAACACTGAGAAAATCCCAGAGGCCTCAAAAATGAGCAAAATCCTGTCAGGAATGGAAGGGCGGTCCAAAGACAAGAACTGGAATCTCTATGAAACCCAGCTTGTGGCTGATGGCAAACTCAGCCCTGAAGTGAGGGGAGATCAGGGGCCTGACAGAGACACAGGAAAGCGACAGCTTATAGAATAGAATAGAATAGAATAGAATAGAATAGAATAGAATAGAATAGAATCTGTAAGGGACCTTGGAGGTCTTCTAGTCCAGCCCCCTGCTCAAGCAGGAGGACCTATGCCATCTCAGACAAGTGTCTAGCCTCTTCTTAAAAAGCTCTAGTGATGGAGCGCCCACAATTTCTGAAGGCAAAGCTGTTCCACTGGTTAATTGTCCTCACTGTTAGGAAGTTTCTCCTTAATTCCAGGTTGCTTCTCTCCTTGATTAGTTTCTAACCATTGTTTCTTGTCCTGCCTTCTGGTGCTTTGGAGAATAATTTGACCCCCTCTTCTTTGTGGCAGCCCCTCAGATCCTGGAATACTGCTATCATGTCACCCCTGTTTCTTGTCTGATCCAGAAACATCAATGAACAATATTTGAATAAATATTTTCAAAGGAGCCAGATCCTCTGAAAGCCTGAAGTATCACCCCCCCCCCTCAATTACAATAAAAAGTTTCATGTATTTTTAATTTTTACAGTTAGAACAAAACAGAATTTAATAACATCTCATGAATAACCATACCAGTGATGTTTAATGAAGTTTATTTAAATCAAATGTAGACTTTTTCCTAATCCTTGTCATACCATAGAAAGGCAAAAAAAAAAAAAAATGCTTGGAAAAAGTGTGTCTTGGTTCTTTTATGACTTGTGGACTTCCAACTCCCAGAATTCCTGAGCCAGCCATGCTGAGGGAAAGGGAGGTTTCCAAGCTGAGCCAGGCTGGCTCAGGAATTCTGGGAGTTGAAGTCCACGAGTCATAAAAGAGCCAAGGTGGCCTACCCCTGAGTTAGATTGATCTCTCCACATATGGGGAAAATTGCAGAGAACCCTTCAGGATCAATGTCTATCAAAATATTGGAAAATACATTTAAATATGTTTTGGATTTCTACTTCCCAGTTTTTATTAAAATTTAATTTTCATTTTTATATCTTCTGCATTATTTTTATAAATTACTCTAGGCAGCAATATGTAATGACCCTTCTTACTATTTTCCCCACAGCAACAGCCCTGTGAAGTAGATTGGGCTGAGAGGGGGGAGGGGCCCAAGTCTTTCACACCAAAGTATTAATACCACTTTACAAGGCCTTGGTAAGGCCACACTTGGAATACTGCATCCAGTTTTGGTCACCACGATGTAAAAAAGATGTTGAGACTCTAGAAAGAGTACAGAGAAGAGCAACAAAGATGATTAGGGGACTGGAGGCTAAAATATATAAGGAACGGTTGCTGAATTGGGTACGTCTAGTTTAATGAAGAGAAGGACCAGGGGGGACATGATAGCTGTGTTCCAATATCTCAGGGGCTGCCACAGAGAAGAAGGAATCCAAAGCGCCTGAGGGCAGGACAAGAGGTAACGGATGGTAACTAATCAAGGAGAGAAGCAACCTAGAACTAAGGAGAAACTTCCTGACAGTTAGAACAATTAATCAGTGAAACAACCTGCCTCCAGAAGCGGTGAATGCTCCAAAACTGGAAGTTTTAAAGAAGAGACTGGACAGCCATTCGTCTGAAATGGTGTAGGGTTTCTGCCTGAGCAGGGGGGTTGGACTAGATGACCTCCACGGTCCCTTCCAACATCATCATCATCATCATCATCATCATCATCATTATTATTATTATTATTATTATTATTATGGATCATTGCACAGTCAGCCAGATGTTCAGACTGGATTTGGCATTTTGTCTACCTATCGAGTCCTTACCCAGGACCTGGGATAGGCAGATGTATTATTATTATTATTATTATTATTATTATTATTATTATTATTATTATTATTATTATTAAAGGTTGGACTAGAAATTGAATCTCCTGGTTTCAAGCCTGGTGCTTTCATCACTAAACCAAACGGCTCTGTATGGCTAATTGTAATTTAGTTTAATTTAATGTCATTTCTACGGCTGCATAGAAAGTTAAGAACCGCCATTTGCACAATCCGAATCATAAACTGGTCCCAGGACATAAGCAATTGACACACAAGGCAGGGGCTCTCTAAATCCATTTAGTAAATACATAAATCAACAACGGATTTCAACTCCCTGGCTTTATAAAAGGCCCAAACTTGACAAAAACACGAGCTTAATCGGCACATAGTGTGAATGATGCATTTGAGACTCAGGCGCACCTCCCCCCTGCAACATCTTCCTTATTTACCTGCCGGCTGAGCCAGCTGGGGATAGTGGGGAAAAGCAGGAAAGCAAGAAACCGAGTTCCAGTCCTTGCACATCTGGGACACAACTCCTTCCCTACCTTGCAGCCTTCCATGCAAAGCCAGCTGGAGGGACTGTCACTTCTCTCGGTCTATGAAGGGGGAGGCGAGGGAAAGCCCTTCTGAAAACGGGGCCAAGACATTTGCAGGGAATTCTCCAGGATTCAAGACTGACTTGGAAGAACAAATCTCTGTTTTTCAAAACCGACCTCTCCTCCCCTCCTCTCCCCAGGCAGAGGTTTTCCCGTCGAAATGGGGTTTGTGTGTAAATGGCTCCCCCCTTTCTGCGACTCTGATTTTTTTCCCCTTAGAAGCAACGCGAAGGGTCCGAAGCTTTGCTTTCTCCCCTGCCCGGCCAGTGCATGCACAGGGGTGGCAGGGGAACATGGGACCAATGGCTCTCCCCCCATTCCCACGATTCCAAGCTTGAAGAAGCTTTGCATGTCTCCATGCCCGCCTCCAGCGCGGGACAAAAGCCCGTCCCCATCACTGAACCCCGAGTCACGTCTGAATCGCGATCCGTGCCAGACTTCCCTGCAGCCTCTTGACTCCCTAAAAAGCCTCACCGAAAGGCTCGCAGCGAGGGGGGGGGAGAAACAGAACCGGACACTCGAGAAGCGCGCATCCCTCTTGATTTGGGAAAGAGGCAGAGGGCGCATGCTCAGTTCTCTTGCAGTGCGGGGGGGGGCGCGGGAGAGACCTGCCCAGCTCTTCCAACGGCTACCGAGGGAGCCCCCTGGTGGATCCTGTGCGAAATGCCAGTGGACACTGAGAAAATCTATGTGGAGGCTCAAAAAACTTTTTCCTTTAAAGCAGTGGTTCTCAACCTGTGGGTCGGGACCCCATTTGGGGTCGAACGACCATTTCACGGGGGTCGCCAAACAACGCAGTCTGCCATTTTTTTCCCCCTTTTCCTTAGCTGTGAAACTCCCTTTTATTCTATTGGCTTTTGAAAGCCAATAGAATAGACTCTCTTGAATAGAGTCTAATTCTATTGGCTTTCAAAAGCCAATAAGAATTGTCCAGGCTGTCTCTGCCCTGCTGAGCCCGCCAAAAGTCCCATTCTACAAACGGCGCTACACCAGTTGAGTAGTCCTCAACTTACGACCGGTTGAGTAGTCCTCGACTTACGACCGGTTGGGGGTCACGGCATTAAAAAGGTTGAGAACCACTGCTCTAAAGCAGCTATTGGGATTTCCCAGAGGCCTCAAAAACGAGCCAAATCTTGTCAGAAATGGAAGGGTGGTCAAAAAACAAGAAACAGGAACCTCTCTGTGAAACCCAGCTTGTGTCTTGTGGCTGATGGCAAACTCAGCCCTGAAGTGAGGGGAGATCAGGGTCCTGACAGAGACACAGAGAGGAAAGCAACAGGTTGAGGAAAATTAAGATTTATATTGATTTTTCTTTAGTGAGTTCAATTATCAAAGCTGCCTTCTCAAATTCATACCTCTGGGCAGCCAAGGATGGTTGGAAGTGCCAAGAAGCAGCGTGTAATAATGAAAATAATCCTGAAAAAGATTCTGATGAAAAAGTCATCAAAAGTTCCTGTAAGGTTTTCCACTTAGCCTCACAATGGCCCCAGCATTACTCAGGAATTTAAAAGAGCCAAAGAAACTCCTGAGCAGAGGTTTCAGCAAGCAAACAACTTTTATTTTGATCAAAAGAGAGTTGGGTGACCCCATCTCTCTTCGTGGCTGGTAGAGAGATGAAGGCAACAACCAGAAAAGATGTCTTCCACCTTTTATACCTTTTCAGAACAAAGAGGTCAGGTCTTGGTTCTAGGCATAAGATGGCACAAAAAAATAATTCTTAGATGATGACTCATATACAGCAACCCAGGCTCCATCTGTAACTCCTTTCCCCCTCCCCTTACTGTGCTCTTTTCATATAAGCCAGTGGTTCTCAACCTTTTTAATGCCACAACCCCCAACCAGTCGTAAGTCGAGGACTACTCAACTGGTGCAGCACCATTTGCAGAATGGGATTTTTGGTGGGCTCAGCAGGGCAGAGACAGCCTGGACAATTCCTACTGGCTTTTGAAAGCCAATAGAATTAGACTCTATTCAAGAGAGTCTATTCTATTGGCTTTCAAAAGCCAATAGAATAAAAGGGAGTCGCACAGCTAAGGAAAAGGGGAAAAAAATGGCAGACTGCATTGTTTGGCGACCCCCGTGAAATCTTCGTTCGACCCCAAATGGGGTCCCGATCCACAGGTTGAGAACCACTGATATAAGCAATCACCTATACCTAAAGCATGAAGCCCTTACTTTTCAAATATATATATATAAAGCATCTGATCAAGCAATTAACTACAAAATAATGATTACAAAATAACAAAACAATGATTACATGATAACACTATAAGTATCAATATAAACTGGTTACTATATATAAAATAAATGCTAATGTCAAACTTAAACATACTAAAATCATAAGCACAATAAAATCCCTTCATTCCAAAATGGGGAGAAAGCTCAGACTTGTGGATCTTTTAAAAATTTTACCCCAAAGCAAAGGCACCATGATAGAGAAATAAAGATTGGGGGGATAAAGTCTCATACGTTCCTGGAGAAAAAGTGGAATTACAAAATGAAGGAAGGCAAATACTGAAAAATAAATCCATAAAAAAAAAGACATGACATTTTATTTAAGTGCTGAAAAGGAATATGATTCAGGCAATATGAGAAGGAACCTTGTCAGTCTTCCATTATGAAAAAAATGACATGATTACAAAACTAAAACTTGCCCTTTCACCCTATTGATCCAGAACCATCAGTGAACAATATTTGAATAAATATTTTCAAAGTAGCCTGATGCTCTGAAAGACTGAAGTATCGTTCTCCACAATTATAATGAAAAGTTTCATATATTTTTACATAGGTTTTTACATATTTTTACATAAAACAATGTAATAACTTCTTGTGAATAACCATGCCAGTTATATTTAATTAAGTTTATTTAAATGAAATTTAGACTTTTTCCTAATCCTTGTTATACCATAGTGTAGAAAGAAAAATCATCAGGTCCAGTCCAAGAAAACAGTAAAAAGCAATACCCCACCCCACCAGCAATTACAGTTAATCAAATAAGTTACTTGATAAGTTCCATCCCACTCTGGGTTTCCAAGGCTCATTGGCAAAATCAGGTCTTTTTTCTTTTGTAATATATTTTGATTTTTTAAAAAAAACATAAATCACTTAATAATTGGTGAACAGTGTGTTGTCTGGATTACCTTTGAAAAACAATCATTAACAATTGATTTCTATAATCCATAATCCACATAATGGTTTTAGTTGATTTGCTGTTTTCCCAAAATATCCTGTTTTGAAAACATTGAGTTAATACAATTCTTATTGTTTTGATAGATAACAATTAAATTTATAATTTTTCCCAATATTCCTAAAAATAATAATCACATCAATATAATATTTCTTTTCTATCCAATCATTCTGGTTGCCTTAGCATAGATCCTGTTACAATCCTTATTTTAATTTGTTTCTCCCACCAAATTCTAGGTATTCTTACTGGTTAAGATTTTCTCAAAAATTAACTATATTTAAAAATTTAACTCTATTTTTCCATATGAACCATCTCATACTTTTACATTTCTTAAGGAATAGATAAAAGAATGAAAAAAAGGAGAGCAAGAGTAAAGAAACATAAAAATTAACATACTACATAAAGTATATATCCCTTCTAAACTAATATATATTTATTTCCTAAAATTCTTATTCTTTTTAACCGTAATTAAAATATGTTAATCTTTAAACATTCCATTTAATACATCTAGTCATCTAGTCCTTTAACTCTTACTCAAAAATTTTTTATCCATTATAATTTTCTTAAATTCAATCACATTTAAGTATCTAAAACATTTCCTTTATCTAAGTCATTTCAACTTTTTTATATTACTCATATCAAGAAAGAGAACAAAAAAGGGAAAAAAGCATACTATATTATTTAGGGAATTCATCCCTCTTAGAATGACATATATATTCCAAAATTTTTTCTATTTCTTTAAACATATTCAAACGTTTCTTTTTTAAGTATTCTCTCTGGTAAGTCCCATCATCTATTTTCTTACTTTCCACTTTAGTCTTTTTCCTTTGCCCAGTATCTTTCTTAATGCATTTTGCTGAATCAATAAGTTTTTTCGTATGTTCGTAAATGTTGCTGTAGTTATAAAAAGTAAATCAGGTGAAGTGTCTTTGTATGGGGCTTCTGCCTTTCCATGTTTGTTGAAAATCTTTTTCTTTTTCTCTCTCCGTTTCTCTTATCATTTCCTTTCTCTCCAATGTTCCTGACATCTCTACAGTCCATTTTACCCAATCTGTTTTCTTGTCCTCAGATTTATTTTGTAGTCTTAAGGGATAAGTTGTTTTTTCCAATTCTTGTGAATTTTTTTCCACTAGGATTAAATCATGTTTCCTTGTTTTGTTAAGTTCCATCTTTAACTCTCCATTCTCAATTCTATATCCATTTATCTGTTTTATCTGCTCCTTCTCTCTTGTTGTCTTCTGGGAATTTTTGTTGTTGTAAAGTTAACTTAGAAATAGATTGATTTATATTTTCAAAGTTATTTTGGATTTCTTTATGGCTTAAAGTCATTGTTGTCTGAATTAGTTGCAGTATATTATATATCTCCTCCTGTGAAGTATTTATGTTTTCTTGGTATGTTATGTCTACATGTCACTTGATGAATTCTACCTGGGTTTCCAAGGCTCATTGGGTCTTGTGAAAGAGTGTAAGGTGGGGGGCCATCATATTTCTGCAGGGATGGTGTTCCACAGGGAGGGAGACACCACAGGGAAGGCCTTTCTTGTTTCCACTAGATATGCTTCCTGAGGAGAGGGAACCCACAGAATTCCTTGCCTACCTTTTCTGGAAGGTTGGGTAGATAGAACCGAGAGAATAGGGTCCTTCAAATAATCTGATCCGAAGTCATGTAGGGCTTTAAAGTGACAACCAGCATGTTGAATTGGACCCCAGAAGCAAACAAGCAGCCAATGAAGTTCCAGCAGGAATGGAAGCTTCTGGATACTTTTCAAGGGAACCCCATGTAGAGAGCAGCAAATTAATAATAATAATGATAAAGTTGGAAGGAACCTTGGAGGCCATCTAGTCCAACCCCCTACTCAGGCGGAAACCCTATACCATTTCGGACAAATGGCTGTCCAGTTCTAACTGTCAGGAAGTTTCTCCTTAGTTCTAGATTGCTTCTCTCCTTGATTTAGTTTACATCCGTTGCTTCTTGTCCTGCCTTCAGGCGCCTTGGGAAATAGCTTGACTCCCTCTTCTTTGGGGCAGCCCCTGAGATACTGGAACACTGCTATCATGTCACCCCTCATCCTTCTCTTCATTAAACTAGACATATCCAATTCCAGCAACCGTTCCTTATATGCTTTAGCCTCCAGTCCCCTAATCATCTTTGTTGCTCTTCTCTGCACTCTTTCTAGAGTCTCAACATCTTTTTTACATCATGATGAAATTAGTTTTCCATCAGTCATTTGTTGCCACCTCTTGCTGAGATTATCAAATCCTCAGCTCCTCTAAAACAGGGATCCCCAGCCATGCCAGGACGAACACGTGTGTGAAACAGTTCGCTCTCCCTCCCTGCCGTTAGTCTGCAGAGCCGGAAATATCGGTGACCGATGCTCTAAAGGGCTTCTATGAGAGAACCTGGAAGCTGCCTTTCTCTTCTCTAAAGGTTTTGCACTGGAAGCAACAAGTTTCCTGCAGCTGAACTAAAGGCATAAATTATGGGTTTCCCCCCCCCCCCCGTTTACATCCTTTTATGAGAAGTGAGATCGAACTCTTTCTAAAGCCCTTTCCACATTGCATATTTATATGGCTTCTCTCCTGTGTGGATTCTCAAGTCCTGTCTTTCCACACCATGCATTTATAAGATCTTTCTCCTTTCTGATTGCTTTGATGTCTTATAAGAGATTGATTATAACAGAAGGTCTTTCCACACTCCATGCATTGATATGGTTTCTCCCCTGTGTGGGTCCTTTTATGGCTGGTGAGAGCAGAAATCCACCTAAAGCTCTGTCCACATTCCACACATTTATATGGCTTCTCTCCTGTGTGGATCCTGTTATGGGAATTAAGATGACTGCTATGAGTAAAGCTCTTTCCGCACTCCATGCATTTATATGGTTTCTCACCTGTGTGGATCCTTTTATGGACGGTCAGACTTTGACTCCCACTAAAATTCTTCCCACACTCACTACACTGATATGGATTCTCTCCTGTGTGGATCCTTTTATGGGAGGTAAGACTAGAATTCCACCTAAAGCTCTCTCCACACTCCACACATTTATATGGTTTCTCTCCTGTGTGGCTCCTCTTGTGGCAATTAAGATGACTGCTAAAACTAAAGGTCTTTCCACACTCCATGCATTGATACGGCTTCTCTCCTGTGTGGATCCTCTTGTGAGAATTAAGACTACTGCTACAAGTAAAGGTCTTTCCACACTCCAAGCACTGATATGGCTTCTCTCCTGTGTGGATCCTCTTGTGGGATTTAAGATGACTGCTACGAGTAAAGGTCTTTCCACACGCCATACATTTATAAGGTCGTACTCCTTTGTGATTCCTTTGATGGATTCTTAGAGACTTATAATTACAGAAGGTCTTTTCACACTCCATGCATTGATACGGATTCTCCCCTGTATGGATCCTTTTATGGGAAGTAAGATCACAATTCCACCTAAAGCCCTCTCCACAGTCCGCACATTGATATGGCTTCTCTCCTGTGTGGATCCTCTTATGGGAATTAAGGTAACTGCTATGAATGAAGGTTTTTCCACATTCCATGCATTTATATGGCTTCTCTCCTGTGTGGATTTTCTGGTGAGAATTAAGGTTACTGCTATGAGTAAAGGTCTTTCCACACTCCGTGCATTTATAAGGTCTTTCTCTTTTATGACTCCTTTGATGGATTATAAGAGAGCTGTTATAACAGAAGGTCTTTCCACATTCCATGCATTCATACAGTTTCTGTTCGATGTGGATCCTATTATGGGAGGCAAGATTACTCCTCTTCCTAAAACCCTTTCCACACACCAAGCATTGATATGGCTTCTCTCCTGTATGGATCCTCTTGTGGGAATTAAGACCACTATTGGAAGTAAAGGTCTTTCCACATTCCATGCACTTATAAGGTCTTTCTCCATTGTGATTCCTTTGATGGAATATAAGAGACTTAGAATAACGAAAGGCCTTTCCACACTCCATGCATCGGTACGGCTTCTCTCCTGTGTGGATCAACTTGTGAGAATTAAGACTACTGCTACAAGTAAAAGTCTTTCCACACTCCATGCATTTATAAGGTTTCTCTCCTTTGTGATTCCTTTGATGGATTATAAGAGACTTAGAATAACAGAAGGTCTTCTCACACTCCATACATTGATACGGCTTCTCTCCTGTGTGGATCCTCTTGTGGGAGACAAGATTACTCCTCCTCCTAAAACCCTTCCCGCACTCCATGCATTGATAAGGTTTCTCTCCTGTGTGGATCCTCTTGTGGGAATTAAGATTACTGCTACGAGTAAAGGTCTTTCCACACTCCATGCATTTATAAGGTCTTTCTCCTTTGTGATTCCTTCGATGAACTATGAGAGACTGAGAGTAACAGAAGGTCTTTCCACATTCCATGCATTGATACTGTTTATCTCCTGTGTGGATTCTCTTGTGGGAATTAAGATTACTGCTACGAGTAAAGGTCTTTCCACACTCCAAGCATTTATAAGGTCCTCCTTTCTGATTCCTTTCATGGATTATAAGAGAGTAATTATAAGAGGTCTTTCCATACTCCTTGCCGGTAAATTGTTTCCCTTCTGAATGTGTCTTTTTATGGGAAATGAGATGATCAGATTTATTAAACCTCTTTCCACACTCTACGCATTTATACGGTCTTTCTCCCGTATCAATGAGCGTTTGGTTAGGAAGCCAACTGACCCGAGTAAAGCTTTTTTTACTTCCATTTTGTGATTGCTTTGTTTCATCCCTCTTTGGTTGCATCCGATCCGCAAGTTTCCCTTTTCCCTCTTTCGAGTGGATCGCTTGGTATTCCTTCTTGCAATTCTTATTCAGTTGCCCATTAAAGCCTTGAAAAAGAAAAAAGAAAACTGTAGCAAGAATAGAGGAATAATCGAACCTTTTCTTCTGAAATTTAGCCAAAGAATCATCAATATACTTTGGCTGTTTCATTGGCAAAAGGGAAAATTCCAACTAAGATTATAGCAAAGACTCATTTCCAAGTATATCCCTACTGATCCTCGTATATCAGAATCAGACCACATCATAACAAACCTAAGACACAAGCCTGATCTAACCTTTGACCTGGGACCATTCCAGGGGGCCACAAACTCCAGAAGTGCATTGGACACTGTATCATGCTGGGGCAGCGACATACTCGCCAGGCTAGAAACTAGGTGACTGTGAGCACTAGTTCTGCTTTAGATATGAATGTTGTGTCAATGCTGCTAACATCGGATGTTTTTGCTCTGACAACATATGGACAACCATTTTTCTTCTTGTGCTTTATTCTTAGAATTAGAGTTAGAATTAGATGATACTGGGGCGGGGGGAGGAATGTGCATGGGAGTTTAGTTAGACATAACAATACTGTAACTAGTGTGTGAACCAAGATTATTGAAATAAGAGATGATAAGAATTGGCGGGCTGCGGAACTGGAGGGAGAGCCTGCATTTCAAATTAATTGGGGGATGTGATTTATGACTGTGAATTAGAGGAGGGAATTGGGCTTTGATACTATGTGCTCAGGGGAGGAGAATTCAGATTTTGGCTTTCACTATGCAAGTGCCGAAGTTATGCTACTCAAATAAAGATTCCTTAAGGGAAACAATGCCTCGAAGTTCTTTGAAGAGTTTCACCTGTCGGAACCATGACATGCTGGCTGGATGATTTTGGACCAGTCTCTTACTTCAACCCATGTCACAGGGTTGTTGTTGTAGGGAAAACAGCAGGAGGAAGTAATATTGAGTATGTACGCTGCCTTTATGATTGAGTATGTACACTGCATTCAGAATGTATTCAGACCCCGTCACCTCTGTCAATTTTGTTATACTGCAGCCTAAATTTATACTTGTTGACATTCACTTTTTTCTCATTAATCTCAGTACCCAATAATGACAAAGTGAAAACAGAGTTTTGGAAATGTCAATGTATTAAAAATAAAAAACTGAAATATCACATTGGCATAAGTATTCAGAGCCTCTGTTAACAACACCTGAAATTTAGCTCAAGTGCCTCCCATTTCTCTTGATCGTGGCTGACATCTTTCTACACCTTGATTGGAGTCCACTTGTGGTAAATTAAACTGATTGGAGATGATTTGGAAAGGTACATACCTCTCTATAGAAAGCCTCACAGCTGACAATGCGTACTGTAGCAGAGCAAAAGCCATGAGGTCAAAGGAACTGCCTCAGAGCTCAGAGAAAGGATTGTTGCAACAATAAAGGCTACAATAAAATTTCTGCTGCACTGAAGGTCCCTAGGAGCAGAGTGGCCTCCATAATTCTAAGTTGGCCACCCTGTCAAAATGAGCAATCGGAAGGCCTTAATAAGAGAAGTGACCAATAACCTGATGGTCACTCTGACTGAGCTCCAGAGATCCTGTGTGGAGGTGGGACAGAGTTCCAGAACAACAACCATCAATGCAGCCTCCACCAATCTGGGCTTTATGGCCGAGTGACTAGCTAGACGGAAGCCTCTCCTCAGTGCAAAACACACGAAAGCCCGCTTGGAGTTTGCAAAATGCACCCGAAGGACTCTCAGACTGTGAGGAACAAGATTCTCTGATCTGATAAAACCAAGATTGAACTCTTTGGCCTCAATTCTAAATGTTCTATCTAGTGCAGGGGTAGACAACTTTGGCTCTTTTATGACTCGTGGACTTCAGCTCCCAGAATTCTTGAGCCAGCATGGGGGAACTATGGTCCCTTCATAACTTGCGGACTTCAACTCCTAGAATTCCTGAGCCAGCATGATGGAACTATGGCCCCCTCATGACTGGTAGACTTCAACTCTTAGAATTCCTGAGCCAGCATGACTCAGCTTGGAAACCTCTCCCTTTCCCCTCAGCATGGCTGGCTCAGGACTTCTGGGAGTTGAAGTCCACGAGTCATAAAAGGCAAGGTTGCCTACCCCGATCTAGAGGAAACCGCTCATACCTGCCCAATATTATCTGAACAGTGAAACATGGTGGTGGCAGCATCATGCTGGGGGAGATGTTTCTTAGCAGCAGGGGGGGACTGGAAGACTGGTCAGGGTTGAGGGAAAGATGAATGGCACAACATACAGGGATAGCCTCAATGAAAACCTGTTCCACAGCACTCAGGACCTGAGACTGGGCTGAAAGTTCACTTTCCAACATGTCCACTATCATAAAGCGCACAGCCAAGACAACACAGGAGTGGCCTAGGGACAACTCCGCAAATGTCCTAGAGTAGCCCAGCCAGGGCCCTGACTTGAACCTTATTGAACTTCCTGGAGGGACCTGGAAATGGCTATCCACCGATGATATGAGTTGATATGATATGAGTTGGAGAGGATTTGCAAGGAAGAATGGCAGAAAAGCCTCCAATCCAGGCAGTCTATGACGACTCCACGTTGCTAATTTGAAGTGGCCAACTGGCAGCGACCTTCTTGCCACTGCCAAGTCTCCTCTGCCAACTCAGTGCTGCCATTTCTTTGCAGGACATCTGAACACCGGAAAGTCGCTGCGGGGAGAACCCGCTGCAGGCACCAGATGGAGGGATGGATGAGAGAGTGGGTGACCAAGTGAGTATGCTGTCAGAGGGGAGTGGCAATGGGTAGGGCACTGGATGAAGAGCCAGGCAGGAGGATGAATGAATAGGATGTCAGCGGGCGGCGGCAGTAGGTTGGCTTCCTATTTTGACACCTCCCACTGGTCCCTCTGCGCCTTTTGGCTTCTCTGGATGGGAAGCAAGCAAGCAGGCTATTAGAGGGCAGAGCATCAGCGGCGCCAGACAGACACTTCCCATTTTGACCCCATCACCATTGCCTCTGTGCCTTGTCTTCAGATTGAACCCAAACGGGCAGTTAGGCTGTGGCAATATGCAGGGCAAATATTTTCAAAGTGCCCCTGCCATGGCTTTGCAATGTTTTTTTGGGGGGGGTCATTTTTTTTAAAGTGCCATGGCTCTGTCAGTTTTTCTGTGCTGCAAAGTGCCACAGCTCTGCCGTGTTTCCCTGAAAGCAAGGCCTACCCCAAAAATAAGCCCTAGCTTGATTTTTGGGGGTGGGCCTAATATAAGCCCTACTCCAAAAATAAGCCCTAGTTTTGGGGTGAGGCACACACTTAAAAATCAAGCTAGAGCGGGGGTAGGGATACGGATTTGCCCCTCGTGTCCCGCACCCACTTATCTTGCAGCCAGCCTCTCCTCGCTGGCCCACTTCTTTTGTGGCGTCTTCTGCAGCCAGGCCTGCATTTATTAGTCACAGGCCTTTTCCAGAAGACCACTGCAGCCAAGAACCGAGTTATGGATTCAATCCATAGCTCGGTTCTGCAAGACCTCTGCAGCCGAGAACCAACTATGGATTGAATCCATAGCTCGGTACTCAGCTGCATAGGCCTTCCCGAAAGGCCTGACTGCAAAATGCAGGCCGGAATGTAGCTGCAGAATGAAGCTGCTCTTTCGGCCCCAGAAGAAGTGGACCTGCTGGGCGGGGTTGTCGGTGCTGGAGGTGAGTAACACACACAAACACACCCAAAAATAAGACTTGGTGCCTCTTTTGGAAGCAAAAAACAAAACAAAACCTGGTCTTATTTTGGGGAAAACACAGTAGTTTTTTTAAAGATCTGTGGATTTGCAAGTGTTATATTTTCATGCTGCGAAGTGCCACGGCTCTTGAGTTGTTTTTTTTTAAACGACATCATCATCCCATTATTTGTAGAGCAGCCCCAGCGGAGTAAAAAAAAACAAACTCATAGAGCAGCACTTTTAAAAAAAACAAAAGTTGAAGAGCGATGGCACTTTAAAAAATAAAACTTGCAGAGCCACAGCACAGAGAAAAAAAACCTGGCAGATCACGGTGCTTTAAAAAATAAATGGCAGATGTATGATCAAATGGGCGCAAAATATCCAAGAGCCAATTTTACTGGATACATGGGAGACAATCTGGGTTAGAAATGTAAAATTTACTCAAGCACAAAATTTAAGAGAAAATTTTTATAAAATGTTTTATAGATGGCATTTGGATCCCCAAAAGTTGTCCCGCATGTATCCGAATTTACAGCCCAAATGTTGGAGATGTGGAAATTTAGATGCAACTTATTTTCATATTTGGTGGACTTGTAAAGATATTAAAGCTTTTTGGATTAAGATTTGGTGGAATATTCAAAAGATTTTTAAGAAAAAGATAAAAAGTTTACTCCGTAATTATTTTTGTTGGGTATTATTGTAGATTTGGATGTTAAAGAAACTAATTTGATGTTGAACCTTATAACTGCTGCAAGATTATTGGTGGGGCAATATTGGAAGAAAAACTTATTGCCTACTTTGGAAGAATGGATACTTAAAGTGTCTAATTTAGCAGAAATGGCGAAAATCTCTGCCTATTTGAAGGATCATTCACAAGAAAGATATATTATGGTTTGGAGAAGATGGATTGATTATATTCAGAAGAAGTATTAAACTGAAAAGTATTATCTTGCTTTTGAATAGATTTTAGATAATTATTAATAGTATTAATTGTATTATTATTGTTGTCTTAATTTGTTAATATTTGTTTTGAGAAGGAGTTAAAGTGTATTATGGTTTTGATTGATAGCTTAGTTGGTTTATGTTAGCTAGATTATGTTTGTTTATTTGTTATCCTGTAATCAGCTCTGGGAACTGGGGGAGGGGGGGAGGGGATGGGTGGGTTTATATTGTAATTTGTAAAACTTTTAATAAAATAAAAAAAACAAACTGGCAGAGCCGCAGCGCTTCGCAACACAGGAAAAAAAACCTGGCAGAGTCGCCACATTTTTAAAAAAATTGTGCAAAAAAAAAAAAAAACCTTGCAAAGCCACAGCGGTGCTTTAAAAAAGTTTGACCACAGTCAAACTGCCTGTTTAGGTTCGGTCCAGAGCCCAGGCACAGAGAAAACAGGGGTGGTGAGGGGATCGAAATGAGAAGCCTGGTGTCGCCACCGCTATGCCCTCAGACAGCCTGCTCCCTCACTTCCTATCCAGTGCAGCCCAAAGCATGGAGTCATCGGCAGGAGGTGTCAAAACAGAAAGCCCCCCCCCCCCAGCTTTCCACCCCATCCCCCGCTGCAGCCAAACTACCAGTTCAGTGTTCAGGGCGGAGCCAACCTACCACCTCACAGCCTGTTCGCTCGCCCTCCCGCCCGGCTCTCCATCCAGCGGCACAGCCATCGCCACTCCCCTCTGACAGCTCGCTCACTCACACGGCTCTCCATCTGGCGCCTGCCGCCAGTTCTCCCCGCAGCAACTTTCCAGGGTTCAGATGTCTTGCAAAAAAAAAATGGCCGCACCAAGTTGGCAGACTTGGTGGCAAGGCCTCTCCCAGCTGGCCGCATCAAGTTAGCGATGTCGAGTCATCCCGTTCTACAATCCAGTTGTGCAAAGCTTGTCGCATTATATTTCATTTTTTTTTCTTTTTAATAAACTTACAGACATTGAGGCCTTTGAACTATGGTGCTGGAGAAGACCCCTGCGAGTCCCCTGGACTGCAAGGCGATCAAACTGGTCAGTCCTAGAGGAGATCAACCCTGACTGCTCTTTTAGAAGGTCAGATCCTGAAGCTGAAACTCAAGTACTTTGGCCACCTAATGAGAAGGAAGGACTCCCTGGAGAAGAGCCCAATGTTGGGAAAGACTGAGGGTAATAGAAGAATGGGACGACAGAGAAGGAGATGGCTGGATGGAGTCACTGAAGCACTAGGCGGGAGCTTAAATAGACTCCAGAAGATGGCAGAGGACAGGAAGGCCTGGAGGAACATTGTCCATGGGGTCACAATGGGTCGGACACGACTTCGCAACTAACAACAACACAGACATTTCCCACATTGTTTTCATTTTGTCATTATAGGGTACTGAGTATAAATTAATGAGAAAAAAAATTGAATTTCAACAACTGTAGAATCAAGCTGCAGCATAACAAAACTGACAAAAGTGAAGGAGGTCAGAATATTTTCTGAACACACTGTAAATAAATAAGTGATTTTTTTAAAATCAGAAATAACATTTAAGCACCTTCTCTACGCTTCTGAGCACAGACAGGAGTTCTTACCCAGAGAAGCCAGATTCCTGGAATTCTCCAGCATGACTTCTTTGTGGAGCACCTTTTGGTCAGCATCCAGTTGAGACCACTCCTCCTTGGAGAAATACACAGCCACTTCCTCAAAAGACACAACATCCTGAACAAGGAAACAAGTTTCCCAATGAACAGATAATCCCCAGAATAACATGATAAATTTCTTCCATTAATTCTAGGAAAGAGGTACAATGAACGAAATGGGCATCTTCTGCAGAATTCAGAAAAGATCTCACCGCTTTGGGTTGACGGCACAACTAAATCAGGTTTGATCAAGCTTTTCAGTGACTTTCAGTGCAGCCAACTAAAATAGATTTCTTGGTCAATTGATAGTTGGATTTTAAATCCACTAGTTATCAGTGACTCCAATTCTTCCTAGGTTGGGCAGAGCAAAATACTATAATAGTAGTAGTAGTAGTAGTAGTAGTAGTAGTAGTAGTAATAATAATAATAATAATAATAATAATAATAATAATAAGCGGCATGACAAAGTAGCAACAATCGTGCATTGGAAAATCTGCAAAAAATATCATTTGCCTGTAAGCAAAAACTGGTGGGATCATAAAATAGAGAAAGTCATAGAAAATGATAAAATTAAACTGCTCTGGGACTTCAGAATTCAAACAGACAAGCACCTGCAACATAACACCCCAGACTTAACAATTGTCGATAAGAAAGACAAAAAAGTCTGGATAGTGGACGTGGCAGTGCCTGGAGACAGCAGAATAGAAGAGAAAGAACTGGAGAAGATAACAAAATACAAAGACCTACAAATAGAAATAGAAAGACTGTGGCAAAAGCAAGCAAGGGTAGTACCAATAGTCATAGGCTCCTTGGGTGCAATCCCAAAACAACTGAGCACCACTTGAACACCATTGGCATTGACAAATTCGCTATTAGTCAATTGCAAAAGGCGGCCTTATTAGGAACTGCTTCCATCCTGCGACGATATCTGTAATACCATCAAACATCCACATCTGCCTATCCCAGGTCCTGGGTAAGGACTCGATAGGTAGACAAAATGCCAAATCCAGTCTGAACATCTGGCTGATTGTGCGATGATCAATAATAATAATAATAATAATAATAATAATAATAATAATAATAATAATAATAATAAGTTGGAAGGGACCTTGGAGGTCATCTAGTCCAACCCCCTGCTCAGGCAGGAAACCCTGTACCATTTCAGACAAATGGCTGCTGACATTTTTACCAATGGTTTACTTTATCCACTAAGGGACAAATGTACCCCAACTCCAAACATTCAGGAAGGTGTTGTAAGAGCTTCTAATAGTATTATATATAACTATGGCCTCCTAATGAGAAGGAAGGACTCCCTGGAGAAGAGCCTAATGCTGGGAAAGATTGAGGGCAATAGAAGAAGAGGACGACAGAGAATGAGGTGGCTGGATGGAGTCACTGAAGCAGTAGGCGCGAGCTTAAATGGACTCCAGAAGATGGTAGAGGACAGGAAGGCCTGGTGGAACATTGTCCATGGGGTCGCGATGGGTCAGACACGACTTTGCAACTAACAACAACAACATGTCTATGGAGAGTCTCAATCACCAGGTCACGGCTGTCCCAAAGATGCTTTTCAAAAGGCAAAAATGTCTATATTTTTTGTAATGGTATTATAAGCCATTCTTATTGAATTATACTCTAGAGCAGAATGAAATCCATCCAAGACTCATGGACCTTTTCCAATCTTACTCCTCCTTACCTGAAGCAGCGGTTCAGCCAATCCTTCAGCTCCACTACAAAGAGGAGATGATTCTAAAACTTCCAAGGGCAGCTTCCTACTATCTGTAAGAGAAAAATGGCAGAAGCAGATTTGTTGAAGAGAAAGAGATTCCAATCAACAGGAGCAAAAGGATCAACTGAAATCTCACATCGCACAGAAAGAGCTTTTGTTACCTGGCATAGTGTCTTCATTCTGATATTTATGTACGGTCTCCCTGAACAGGAGCTCTTGAGAAGATTTGAATGAATCTTTCCTCCCCTTGGGATACTCGGCCATAGCTTCCAAAGGTTTCTAGACATGATGTGATACAAGAAACAAAGAAGGAACACAGAGAAAGAAATGAATTACCATACTGCACCTTCAAACTAGCAGACCCCAATGTCCATTGCTGAAACTCGGGAAAAAAATGGAAGAATTGCCTCAAATACATCCTCTGAAAGAATAGAACTCGCTTTAGGAGTTAATAAACCCAGAAAGGAACTGACAAATTCAGAGAGATCCTCTTTAGAGCAGCTATGGTTACATTCTCATACCTGCAACTCTTCTTGCATCTTTTTCACATCCACGTTCAGCAAGAAGCCTTCGGCCAGGGCCACCGCCTGGGAACTGGTCTCTACTCCACACTCCCGCACCCATTTTGCCATCTCTGGGGGAAGGACAGCCAGGAACTGCTCCAGAAGCACAAGGTCCAGCATCTGGGCCTTTGTGTGTCTTTCTGGTTGCAGCCACTGACGACAAAGGCAGTGAAGCTGAGTGCAAAGATCTCGGGGACCCCTCCCCTCCTGGAACTGCACTTTTCTGAAGTGACAGCATTGGACCTCTGAACTGTTGGCTTCCTCTTCTTGGCTCTTCTGCCCAGGAATTGCCCCATTCTTCCCACAGCTCCAAGACTGAGCAGCTGCAGGGCCTTTTCTAACTTCTGCGTCTGCTGAGCGTTGTCCCTCCATCTTCTCTCTGGTCTCTAATCCAGCTTCAAAACGGACTTATGGATCTGCACAGGTCTTTCTGTTCACAAGAGGTCTGGCCAAATTTTCCAAGGCATTCAGCTCTATTCCCAGACAAGATACTCAAGATTCCAGAAAATGTAGTTAGGAAAGATTTCCAGCTTACATACCTGAAATGGAAAATAAATAACTTAGGGTGTTTATTAGGGTGATTAATCAAACTTTTGAGCACCCTTATCTAGGAAAAGAAAGGAAAGGAAAGGAAAGGAAAAAATCAAAGTAAAAATTTGGATGAATTTGGGAAGGAGGGAAAATATCATTAGATAGCTTGATCTCTCTACATATGGGGAAAATTGCAGAGAACCCTTCAGGATGAATGTGTATCAAAATATTGAAAAAATACATCTAAATATGTTTGGGATTTCTACTTCCTAGTTATTAAAGTTTAATTTTTATATCTTCTATATTATTTTTATAAATTACTCTAGGCAGAGATTATATACATCATGCCCTTTCTTACTATTTTCCCCACAACAACCCTGTGAAGTAGATTGGCCTAGGAGGGAGGGGGGAATGGGCTCAAGGCTTTCATGCCAAAGACTGGAGTATAAATTAATTGTATCATATCATGTCATCATTTCTTTGGCTGCAGAGAAAGTTAACAACCATTTACACAATCCAAATTGCATTCTTTGACCAGGTGACAAAATTAGTGGACCAGAGGAATGCTGTGGATATAATTTACTTGGACTTCAGTAAGGCATTTGATAAAGTAGACCACAACCTACTACCTGATAAGATAGAAAAATGTGGGTTAGACAGCATTACCACCAGATGGATCCGTAGCTGGCTGATCGGGCGTACTCAGCGAGTGGTCCTCAATGGAACTGCATCTACATGGAGGGAAGTGTGTAGTGGGGTGCCCCAGGGCTCTGTTCTGAGCCCAGTGCTCTTCAACATCTTCATCAATGATTTGGATGAAGGGATACATGGGGAACTCATAAAATTTGCAGACGACACCAAGCTGGCAGGAATAGCCAACACTCCAGAAGACAGGCTTAAAATACAGAAGGATCTTGGCAGACTTGAACATTGGGCACTATCTAACAAAATGAAATTCAATGGTGAAAAAGTAAGGTTCTACATTTAGGCAAGAAAAACCAAATGCACAAATACAATATAGGTGTACTATATTGTACTATTTTTGCTCAATAATAGTAACTGTGAGAGGCATCTGAGTCCTAGTGGACAATCACTTAAATATGAGCCAGCAATGTGCTGCAGCTGCCAAAAAAGCCAACACAGTGCTAGGCTGTATTAACAGAGGGATAGAATCAAGATCACGTGAAGTGTTAATACCACTTTACAATGCCTTGGTAAGGCCACACTTGGAATACTGCATCCAGTTTTGGTCACCACAATGTAAAAAAGATGTTGAGACTGTAGAAAGAGTACAGAGAAAAGCAACAAAGATATTCAGGGGACTAGAGGCTAAAACATATAAGGAACAGTTGCTGGAATTGGATACGTCTAGTTTAATGAAGGACAAGGGGGGACAAGACAGCAGTGTTCCAGTATCTCAGGGGTTGCCACAAAGAAGCTATTTTCCAAAGTGCCTGAAGGCAGGACAAGAAGCAATGAATGGAAACTAACCAAAGAGAGAAGCAACCTAGAACGAAGGACAAATTCCTGACAGTTAGAACAATTAATCAGTGGGAAAACCTGCCTTCAGAATCTGTGTATGCTCCAACACTGGAAGTTTTTAAGAAGAGACTGGGCAGCCATTTGTCTGAAATGACTAGATGACCTCCAAGGTCCCTTCCGACTTTATTATTATTATTACTATTATTATTATTAATCAGGGCCTCTCTAAATCCATTTAGTAAGTACATAAATCAACAATGGATTTCAACACCCAGGCCTAAAAAAGGCCAAGTTTGACAAAAACACGGGCCTAATCGGGCACAGTGTGAATGATGCAACTCAGCTCCAGGCACATCTCCCTCCTCCAACATCTTCCTTATTTACCCCGCGGCAGAGCCAGCTGGGGATAGCGGGGAAAGGCGGGAAAGCAGGTAACTGAGTTTCAGTCCTTGCACCCAACTCCTTCCACACGGAGTCCCAGCCTTGCATGCAAAGCCAGCAGGAGAGACTTAGATAGATCGTTTCTCTCTGCGTAGGGAGGGAGAGGCGAGGGAATCCCTTTCTGAAAACGGGGCCAAGACATTTGCAGGAAATTGTCTAGGATTGACTTGTAGGCACAGATCTGTTTTGCAAAGCCGACCTCTCCTCCTCTCCCTCCCATGCAGAGGTTTTCCCATCGAAATAGGGGGTTGGGGGTGTAAATGGCTCCCCCTTTTCTGCGACTCTGATTTTTTTTTCCCCCTAGGGGCAACGCGAAGGGTCCGAAGCTTTGCTTTCTCCCCTGCCCGGCCCGTGCATGCACAGAAGTGGCAGAGGAACATGGGACCAGTGGCTCCCCCTCCCTTCCCACGACTCCAAGCCTGAAGAAGCTTTGCAGGTCTCCATGGCCGCCTCCAGCGCGGGAGAAAAACCTCTCCCGCATCAATGAACCCCGAGTCACGTCTGAATCACGATCCGTGCAAGACTTCCCTACAACCTCTCCCCTTCCTTGAAATCCTCACCCAAAGGCACGCAGCGAGGCGGGGGGGGGAGCAAAATCGGACACTCGGGAAGCGCGGATCCCTCTGGACTTGGGAAAGAGGCAGAGGGCGCATGTTCAGTTTTCTTGCAATGCGGGGAGTGGGGGGCCAGGAAGGAACTGCCCTGCTCTTCCAACGGCTATCGAGGGAGCCCCCTAGTGGATCCTGTGCGCATTGCCAGAGGACCCTACAACGGCGCAGGATATCATGTCCCATGGGGGTCTGGGATGATGGGCATTAGGAGTCGAAAGATAGGTTCCCTTTAACATTGCCTATCTAGAAAGGAAGTGGTGTCTCCAGCGGGCGGCAGTTTCTAGATTTTTCTCTTTTTAATGTCTAAGAACCATCTGTGATCTTATGAACACTGAGAAAAATCTCTGTGGAGATTCAAAAATCACTTTCCTCGAGAGCAGCTTTTCTGTCAAAAAGGACAAGAAACGGGAGTCTCTCCGTGAAACCCAGCTTGTGTCTTGTGGCTGATGGCAAACTCAGCCCTGAAGTGAGGGGAGATCAGGGGCCTGACAGAGACACAAAGAGGAAAGGGACAGGTTGAGGGGAATTAAGATTTGTATTGATTTTTCTTTAGGGAGTTCACTTCTTACAACTGCCTTTTCAAATGCATGCCTCTGGGCAGCCAGGGAGACTTGGAAACATCAAAGACAGCCTGTAATAATGAGAATAATCCTGAAGAAAAGATCCCGTGAAAAAAGAGTGATCAAAAGTAGTTTCAAAATGGAGAGAAAGCTCAAACTTGTGGATCTTTTGTAACATTTTTACCTCAAAAACAAGATACCATCATGGAAAAACGAAGATTAGGAGAATAAAGTTCCACTGTTACAGCTGCATTTTCAAATCACATCATTGACATGGCACAGCTGACAGTCTTCATCCATGGAGTGGACTCAAGTTTATGCCTTACAGAGGAAATTTTCGATATAAAATCAATGCATGGCATTATCACAGGAAAAGACATATTTGAAGCAGTATATAAATGCTTAAATGACATGGAACTGCCCTGGGACAAATTTATGAGACTGACAATAGATTGAGCACTTCGATGTGCAAGGGAAAGAGTGGATTAGTGGGAAGGATGCAAGAGAAGATGAAGAGCAAGAATTGCACAGGTGAGCTGACAGCATATCATCATATATCATACATCAGCAAACACTATGCGGCGAAGCCCTGAAGGTGGAACATGCAACGAGCACTGTAACACAGTTAACTTTATAAGAGCCAAACGTTTAAATCACCGTCAATTTAAGTCTTGAGAAAACACATTCTGAACTTGGAGATCTGCCCTATCAAACAGAGGTGCGATGGCTAAGTCAAGAAAAAATGCTCAATAGATTTTTTGAGTTGCGCATGGAAATCTATCAGTTCATTGAAAGTAAAGGAAAATTCACAGTTCTGCGAGATGAAAACTGGCTGTATGAATTAGCTTTTCTGTGCAACATAACTAAGTATCTCACTGCGTTAAATCTTCAGCTTCAGGGACAGGACTGTGTGATCACAAACATGTATGATGCAGTGAAAGCATTTCAAGCTAAGCTGCGACTGTGGAAGACTCAGATGCAGCAAGGAAAGTTGAGTCACTTTCCTTTGCCAATCATAAACCAGGTCTCCACCGCTATGTTCTCAGATGCTCCTTTTGCTGATAAACTGAGCACACTTCAAGTCGCTTGGTTGACTTTGAAGCACAGAAATTCCATTTTAGACTGCTCAGTAATCCATTTGCACTTGACGTGGAGAAAGCACCTGTAAACATCCAGATGGAGCTGATAGAACTCCAAATGTAACAGCACACTTAAGGGAGACTTTTATCTACATCTGAGCTAGCAAACTGCCAATCATGCCTGGGCTTGGGGAGAAGGCCCTCTCCTTCCTCTGCGGATACAAGTCCCCAAACCTGGAATTCAGTGTGTGTGTGTGTGCACCCGCATGCGCTTGGGTGCTAGCATTTTGTGGGGAGGCGAGGAGTTTGTTGGTGTCCCCACATCGAGTTAGCCAGTGTTCCATTCCGATCCAACTGTCTTGAGTCAGTTGTGTCCAGTGAGTGGGGTCAAGCAGGCCACGCCCACCTGCCAGGCAACTGCTGGTACTCGAATATTGCCATATCCTAAAAGTGGTGAAATCTCTGAAAAGGTTGACAAGCCCTGTGGCAAAGGATCTCTCTACTGATCAAGCATATGGATCACACAGGCAATAAGGACAGGAGAACTTCCCACAGACCTGGTTCTTCTGGAAATTGCCCTCTTAAGCCATTCACGCTGGTTGACAAACAAGCTTTGTCGAATATGGGTTTCAAAACTTGGCTTTAAAGACAAAATTCTCCCAAACCTAAGAATGATAGTGGAATACATCATTGGCATCTACTACCCTTGCTTAGTTCAACATCAAAGAAAAAACATTCCTAGATTGAAGACCCACATCATACGTTGTTCCACTGCAGCTAGTCAAGACTGCAAAAGGGTGTAGTAATGCTGTTTTGCCACCCATTCAGCACTCAGCATAGTGCGCTTTCAGTGAAATGATAATCCAGACACTCTTGTGTTCAGATGACATTCAAGAGAGGAGAGTTGGTGTGCAAAAGTTCATTGGCTTGAGGGGTAAAGACGATGACGTGCTGAGAAATTTTTCTGTATGTGCAAGAAAAACGCCTTTAATCAATGCCAGAGCATCCACTCTGGTGGAGCTAATTGACTGGTCTGAAAGCATATATGAGCCACCTTTGACATGCAAACTGACTGCAAAAGAAATAGAGAAGTTATTTGATGAAACAATGCAAGTACCACAGTGGCCTGTCATGCCCAATAAATAGAGGAGTGTTGGCGAACCTTTTAGAGACCGAGTGTCCAAACTGCAACCCAAAACCTACTTATTTCTAGTCAGGTGCCAGGTGGGCATGGCCCATTGGGTGGGTGTGGCTGCAGTGCTAACAACAGACTGGGTGGGACTAAAAAGTTCAATCAATCAATTCCAACTTTGCGACATCTTTTTTTTTTCCCCGGAAAAAGTTGAAATTGATTGATTGAACCTGTTGGTTTTTTTGCACATGATGATGGAGGCCTAAAGCGAAAAGGTTTTATAAAACCCAGCTGAAAGCCTAGGACTGAGGCGATGGCACACGTGCCGACAGAGAGGGCTCTGCGCACCACCAATGGCACACATGCCATAGGTTTTGCCACCACGGCAATATATGTGTGAAACAGGCCACAGAGGCAGCAAGCAGAGTGTATAATGTGAGGGTTATATCAGAGGCCAAGAAGCAAGTTGGCAGCTGATGCCGAACGAATCAAAAGAAGATTTGATGAAACTCGCTTAAATATTTTTGTAACTCAGGTAATTGCTTTCTGATGTTAGTTTATGACTGCATGGATTATTTTTTGCTTAGCTGGATAAGATTTGTGCAGAAAAAAAACTTCCAATTTCTGTAGCACAAGATGTAATTTTGAGAAGATAAAAGTTAACAGTATTTGGGTTACAAGAGACTTTTGTGGGGTATATGATCAGGTATGGATTTACCAAGCGAAACATTGTGCAATGGCAAAAATGACAGATTTCAATTCTTGGTGTAAAAACACATATTATTGGAACCCCTCATTGAAAAAAATTGCAAAAATCAATTTTCACCCCATTAAATGCCACACCCTAGTGCGCAAGCGATACATTTCCACGCCCACCAGTCACACAAATGGAGCATCACATGTGAGGGCAAGTGCCCACCACTTATGCAAGATGAACTTTGCGCGCGCACTCACCCGCTTACGTGGCTCAGCTCCAAACGAGCCATGACTTGGAGGTTGGGGATCCCTGATTTAAAAAGCACCGATGACAAATTGGCGCCAGTGGTGGGATTGGCTCCCACTCAAGAGGCTCATTAAATAAATACTGTGTATGAAAAGAAATCTTAGCCAGTAAAGGGAGTTTGGCCCTCACAAAACTTTGCAAGCAACAGCCAACATTCTGGATGCAGCCATCAGACTTTCACTGGAGCCTTTGTCAGACAAGCAGGGATGGAAAAGGTAGAACACCCAGAGAAGGGTTGAGGCCCAGATACGTGGCCCAATACCAGAACAGAAATACTGAGGCAATAGCAAGAGGTATCAGATAACCTCTAATAAAGTTGGGGGGGGCGTTTTAACCTAAAATATAGTTAAAGAATAATGTGGCAATTGTGTTTGATATTTTGGAATATTTGAAACAATATAAGAAAAAACAATCAGGAATATTTCATCATGCAGAGAAGGCCTTAAGACAACTGCTATGAGTAAAGGTCTTTCAATGCCAAGCATTGATATAGCTTCTCTCCTCTATGGATTTTTTTATAGGACGGAAGAGCACAATTCCACCTAAAGCCCTTTCCACATTACACACATTTATATGGCTTCTCTCCTGTGGATCCTCTTGTGGGAAGTAAGATTACTGCTACGAATAAAGGTCTTTCCACACTCCATGCACTGATATGGCTTCTCTCCTGTGTGGATCCTCTTGTGGGAATTAAGGCTACTGCTATGAGTAAAAGTCTTTCCACACTCCATACATTTATAAGGTCTTTCTCCTTTGTGAATCCTTTGATGGATTATAAGACACTTAGCATAACCGAAGGCCTTTCCGCACTCCGTGCATTGATACGGTTTCTCTCCTGTGTGGATCCTCTTGTGGGAATTAAGATTACGGTTATAAGTAAAATTCTTTCCACACTCCATGCATTGATATGGCTTCTCTCCTGTGTGGATCCTCTTGTGGGAATTAAGATTACTGCTACGAGTAAAGGTCTTTCCACATTCCGTGCATTGATATGGCTTCTCTCCTGTATGTATCTTTTTATGGGAAATGAGATGATCGGATTTATTAAACTTCTTTCCACACTCCATCCACTTATATGGCCTTTCTTCCATATTGATGATTGTATGGTTAGGAAGACATTTTTTTTCAATTCCACTCTGTGGTCGCTTTGTTTCATCCCTCTTTCGTTGCATCGGATCTGCAAATTTCCCTTTCCCCCCTTTTGAATGGATCGCTTGGCATTCTTCCTTGCAATTCTTATTCTCTTGCCCCTTAAAGCCTTGAAAAAGAAAAATGAAAACTCTAGTAAGAATGAGGCAACATCCAAGCCCTTTCTTCTGAAATTTACCCAAAGAATAATCAATATCTTTTTTGGCTGTTTTGTTAGCAAACATGAAGATTCCAAATTAAAATTATAGCAAAGAGCCATTTCCAAGTGGATTTATTTTATTTTATTTATTTTATTTTTAAAATTTATAAACCGCCCCACTCCCACAGGACTCTGGGCGGCTAACAATAAAAACAACATAAAACATAACAAAACAGTACAATAACTGTCATCCAGGGGTCAGATTTTATAAACCCCACGCCTGCCGGAAAAGCCAGGTCTTAAGCAGCTTACGGAAAACCAACAGGGTGGGAGCGGTCCTAATTTCCTAATCCCTACTGATCCTCATATTTCAGGATTGGATCACATCACAACGAACCTAAGACACAACCATAATCTAATCTTTGACCTGGGACAATTCCATGGTACCACAAACTCCTGAAGTGCATTGGACACTGCATCATGCTGGAGCAGCAACATATCCACCAGCTCCCAACTTCAATAAGAGTCTCATCTCCTTAGCAAAAATGTTTAAAAATATGTCAGATAGAAGTTGGAAATGTAAACATAAGACGGGCACGTATTATCACATTTGGTGGATATGTGGTAAGGCAAAGGCCTATTGGAGAAAGATACATATGTGGTTAGAAAAAATACTGGGTAAACAAGTGGATTTTAAACCTGAACTTTTTTTACTAGGTATTATGCCTGAAAAGACTAATAAGCAGAAATTATATTTAATCTTACACATCAGTACAGCAGCGAGAATAATTTTTGCACAATACTGGATGAATGAAGGACTGCCATCAGAGGAAGAAATAATCAGGAAAATATTGGAATGTGCAGAGATGGACAGATTAACTACGAGGTTGAAAGATAAAGAAGATACAGACTACTATCAAATTTGGAACTTATTTTATTCTTGGCTAGAGGAAAGAATGAAGGGTTAGGGATTGAACATGTATTAGCATAGCAAACTCCAGACAACTTGTTGATTGGAAAAATTAACATATGTTGATAAAAAAAACCAATAAAATCTTTATATATATATATATAAAAGAGTCTCATCTCCACTTATTTATAGAGCAGAATCTTTGAAAGCCAAGGGAAATTTCTGGATGGCAATAGCTCCCCACGCTCAACTTTGGTTGATGTCAAACTCGGTACACAAGTGGGCACATCTCTAAGTGGGGAACATCCCTCTCAGGGCTCATCCAGTCTTGGTTAAAGCAGCTCAGGGCCATCGGGGACCCAGTGACCAGGTTCAGGGGTCTAATACTCTTTCGGAAGACGCTAAACCAGTGGTTCTCAACCTTTTTAATGCTGCGACCCCCAACGGGTCATAAGTCGAGGACTACTCAACCAGTCGTAAGTTGAGGACTACTCAACTGGTGCAGCACCGTTTGCAGAATGGGACTTTTGGGGGCTCAGCAGGGCAGAGACAGCCTGGACAATTCCTATTGGCTTTCAAAAGCCAATAGAATAAAAGGGAGTAGCACAGCTAAGGAAAAGGGGGAAAAAATGGCGGACTGCGTTGTTTGGCGACCCCCGTGAAATGGTCGTTCAACCCCAAATGGGGTCCCGACCCACAGGTTGAGAACCACTGCGCTAAACACACAATTCTGCCAATGGGCCTGGGGAACCCAGAGTGGGATGGAGCCCATTAAATGGCTAGTATGAATGTATGTTGTCATCAGAGTGGGGACAGGGGGGGAGTGATTATTTTATTATTTTTATTATTTTTTTTAATTTCCTTTATATGAGGTTTTTAGATTTGTGTAAGCCACCTTGAGTCGCCATGTGCCAGCAGGCGGCAATATAAATTTTCTAAATAAAAAAATCAAAACAAAAACCTAAGCCTGGAAGGCAGGACCTTGCTCAAGAGAGGCCACACCATCCCTACATGCAGCCTGTCCCTCGGGAATTTTGCTACTATTTTCTATGAAATGAGCCTCTATATTTTAGGAGCAGAAATATTATTTAAAAAAATTCCTTTATGTAAAAAGGGAGGGTATGCAGATTTCCAATTTTTCTTCCAATAAATTTCCTCCTTCCATAAAGTCAGTTTGATCAAACGGTTAAGGCACCAGGCTAGAAACTGGGTGACTGGGAGTACTAGTTCTGCCTCAGGCACGAATGCTGGCTGGGTGACTTTGAGCCAGTCTCCCTCAGCTCAACCCAGGCCACAAGGTTGTTGTTATGGGGAAAACAGCAGGAGGAAGGAATATTGTCCGCTAGCTTTGTTATTTACAAAAAATAAAGGAAGTATATACAGTGCATTCAGCATGTATTCAGACCCCTTCATTTTTGTTGGGCTGCAGTTGTTGAAATTCACTTTTTTGCTCATTAATCTACACTCAGCACCCAATAATGACAAAATGAAAACAGAATTTTAGAAATGTCTGCAAATTTATTAAAAAGAAAATACTGAAATGTCACATTGGCTAAGTATTCAGACCCTTTGCAACAACACTTGAAATTTAGCTCAGGTGACTCCTATTTCTCTTGATCATTGCTGATCTGTTTCTACATCTTGACTGGAGTCCACCTGTGGTAAATTAAATTGATTGGACGCGATTTGGAAAGGCACACACCTCTCTATAGAAGGACTCACAGCTGACAATGTATACTGTAGCAAACCAAAAGCCATGAGGTGAAAGGAACATCCTTTAGAGCTCAGAGACAGGACTATTGCTACAATAAAGGCTACAATAAAATTTCTGCTGCACTGAAGGTTCCTAAGAGGACAGTGGCCTCCATAATTCTCAGATGGAAGAAGTTTGGCACAACCAGGATTCTTTTGAGAGCTGGTCGCCCAGTCAAACTGAGCAATCAGGGGAGAAGGGCTTTTAGCAAGAGAGGTGAGCAAGAACCCGATGATCACTCTGACTGAACTCCAGAGATCCTGCGTGAAGATGGGACAGAGTTCCAGAAGGACAACCGTCACTGCAGCTCTCCACCGATCTCAGCTTTATGGTAGAGTGGCTAGAAGGAAGCTTCTCCTCAGTTCAAAACACATGAAAGCCCACTTGGAGATTGCAAGAAGGCAGCTGAAGGACTCTCAGACTGTGAGGAACAAGATTCTCTGGTCTGATATAACCAAGGTTGAACTCTTTGGCTTCAATTCTAAACATTACGTCTGGAGGAAGCCACTTCTCCCCTGCCTAATACCTTCCCAACATAGAAGCATGGTGGTGACAGCATCATTTTATGGGGGCGTTTCTCAGCAGCAGGGACTGGGAGACTGGTCAGGGTTGAGGGAAAGCTGAATGGAGCAAAGTACAGGGATCTCCTCAATTAAAACCTGTTCTGCAGTGCTCAGGACCTCAGACTGGGCATAAGGTTCACTTTCCAACATGACAACAATCCTAAACCACACAGACAAAACAATACAGAAGTGGCTTAGGGACAACTCTGTGAATGTTCTAGAGCAGTGGTCCTCAACCTTTCTAATGCCATGACCCCATAATACAGTTCCCCATGTTGTGGTGACCCCCAAGTGGGTGTGGCCACCAATAAGAGGGAGTAGGACAGCTAGGGAAAAGGGAAAAAAATGGCGGACAGCGTGGTTTGGCGACCCCCATGAAATGGTCATTCGACCCCAAATGGGGCCCCGACCCACAGGTTGAGAACCACTGTTCTAGAGTGGCCCAGCAGAGCCCTGACTTGAACCTTATTGAACATCTTTGGAGGGACCTGAAAATGGCTGTGTGCTGACAGCGCCATCCAACCTGACTGAGCTTGAGAGCATTTGCAAGGAAGAATGGCAGAAAATCCCCCAATCCAGGGGGATCAATGATGACTCAACACCACGACGAGTTAGCGGTGTCAACACATACCACTCCACAATCCAGGTGTACAAAGCTTGTGGCGTCATACCCAAAAAGACTTGAGGCTGTAATTGCTGCCAAAGATGCTTCAACTAAGTACTGAGTGAAGAAGGATCTGAATACTTACGCTAAGGTAATTTTTCATTTTTTTTCCTTTTTAATAAATTTACAGACATTTCTAAAATTTTCTTTTTGCTTTGTCATTATTGAGTACTAAGTGTAGATTAGACAGCATACTAAAAAGCAGAGACATCACCCTGCCGACAAAAGTGCATATAGTCAAGGCCATGGTCTTCCCAGTTGCAATGTATGGCTGTGAAAGTTGGACCATAAGAAAGGCTGAGCGCCAAAGAATAGAGGCCTTTGAACTATGGTGCTGGAGAACACTCCTGCGAGTCCCCTGGACTGCAAGGCGATCAAACCGGTCAGTCCTAGAAGAGATCAACCTGGACTGCTCTTTAGAAAGCCAGATCCTGAAGTTGAAACTCAAGTACTTTGGCCACCTAATGAGAAGGAAGGACTCACTGGAGAAGAGCCTAATGCTGGGAAAGATTGAGGGCAATAGAAGAAGGGGACGACAGAGAAGGAGGTGGCTGGATGGAGTCACTGAAGCAATAGGCGTGAGCTTTAATGGACTCCAGAAGATGGTAGAGGACAGGAAGGCCTGGAGGAACATTGTCCATGGGGTTACGATGGGTCGGACACGACTTCGCAACTAACAACAACAAAGTGTAGATTAATGAGAAAAGAAGACAATTTCAACAACTGCAGAATCAGGCTGCAGGATAACAAAATTGACAAAGGTTTAGGGGGTCTGAATACTTTCTGAATGCACCATAAATAAATGATTTTTTTAAATCAGAAATAACATTTAAGCTCCCTTTTCTACACTTCTGAGCACAGATAGAGATTCTTACCCAGAGAAGCCAGGTTCCTGGAATTCTCTAGCATGACTTCTCCGTGGAGTACTTTTTGGTCAGCATCCAGTTGAGACCACTCCTCCTTGGAGAAATACACGGCCACCTCCTCAAAAGACACAACATCCTGAACAAGAAAACATGTTTCCCTGTTAACAGTCAATCCCAAGAATGTGATATTTTTCTTCCACCAATTCTAGGAAAGAGATCCAGTGAACAAAATGGGCATCTTCTGCAGAATTCAGAATAAGATCTCACTGCTTTTGACTGACGGCACAACTAATTCACGTTTAATCAAGCTGGAAGTGTTTGGAATGCCTTTCTGTGTAACCAACTAAAATAGTTTTCTTAGTCAATTGATATTTGGGTCTTACCAGTGATTCCAATTCTTCCTAGGGTGGGCAGACCAGAGCAAAATGCTGGCAAAACCCACTTGATAGTTTTGCCAGTGGCTTCCTTTACCCACTGAGGGACAAATGAATCCCAATTCTACACCTTCATGAAGGAGTTAGAAAAGCTTGTAATAGTACTGCATATGTCTATGGAGATTCTCAATCACCAGGTCACGATTATCTCAAAGATGTTTTTCAAAAGGCAAAAATGGATATACTTTTTTGTAATGGTGTGTGAGAATGACCCTGAGAGACAGAAGGAAGAGACCCAATGCTGACAACAGTCTGGTCAATGAATCTGATGGCAAAGCAGGAGGGGTGGAGAAAGCGTTTTGCAAAGAATCCCCTCAGAAGGGAGAAGGTAGGCTGAGGTGAATGTTCAATGAACCTTATGTCAAATTTCTATTGCTTAAAAACAGAAAATTTATACACTGAACCCTAGAAAAAAATTAAATCTAGCCTAAATTCATGGACCTTTTCTAATGTTTTTCCTCCTTACCTGAAGTAGAGGTTCAGCCAATCCTTCAGCTCCACCACAAAGAGGAGGCGACCCTAAAAATCCCAAAGACAGCTTTGTACTCTCTGTGAGAAAGAGAAAAATAGTGGAAGCAGATTTATTAAGGAGAGAGAGAGATTCCCATAAAGAGGAGCAAAAGAATCAAATAAACGTTGAAATCTCACATCGCACAAAAAGAGATTTTGTTACCTGGCATAGTGTCTTCATTTTGATATTTATGTATAGTGTCCCTGAACAGGAGCTCTTGGGAAGATTTGAATGAATCTTTCCTCCCTTTGGGATACTCGGTCACAGCTTCCGAGGATTTCTGGACATGATGTGATACAAAAAACAAAGGAAGAACACAGAAGTAGAAATAAATTAATGTAATGCACTTTCAAACTAACAGACCCACAATGTCCATTGCTGAAACTCAAAGCAGAATGGAAAAATTGCCTCAAATACATCCTCTGGAAGAATAGAACAAATGGCCTTAGGAATTAATAATCTCAGAAAATTCTGCCAGAAAAGAATTGACAAATTCAGAGAGATCCTCTTTAGAGCAGCTATGGTTACATTCTCACACCTGCAAGTCTTCTTGCATCTTTTCCAACTCCTGGGTCAGCAGGAAGCCTTCGGCTAGGGCCACTGCCTGGGAACTGGTCTCTGCTCCACACTCCCGCAGCCATTTCTCCATCTCTGGGGGAAGGACAGCCAGGAACTGCTCCAGGAGCACCAGGTCCAGCATCTGGGCCTTTGTGTGTCTTTCTGGTTGCAGCCACTGACAGCAAAGGCGGTGAAGTTGAGTGCAAACATCTCGGGGACCCCTCCCCTCCTGGAATTGCACTTCTGTGAAGTGACACCATTGGACCTTTGAATTGTTGGATTCCTTTTCTTGGCTGTTCAGGCCAGGAATTGCCCCATTCTTCCCATAGCTCCAAGGCTGAGTAGCTGCAGGGCCTTTTCTAACTTCTGAATCTGCTGGGCGTTGTCCTTCCATCTTCTCTCTATCCAATTCCAAAATGGACTCGTGGCTCTTTACGGGTCTGTTTGTCCACAAGAAGTCTGGCCAAATTTTCCAAGACCGTTCAGCTCTCTTTCCAGACAAGATACGTGAGATTCCAGAGGAACCAGAAAAGATTTCCAGCTTACATACCTGAAATGGAAAACAAATAACTTAGGATTAGAGTGCAGTACTGCAGGCCACTTTAGCTGACTATGTTCAGCAGGTCAGCAGTTCAAATCTCACCGGCTCAAGGTTGACTCAGCCTTCCATCCTTCCGGGGTAGGTAAAATGAGGACCCAGATTGTTGGGGGCAATGTAAATATATATATATATATATATATATATATATATATATATATATATATATATATAAACTACTGAGCATCTTTATCAAAAAAAGAAAAAAAAGGAAAGAGAAAAGAGAAATTAAAGTAAGAAATTCAGATGAACCCACCAATATCTGAGAAGGGACGGGGGGGTCTGATTCAGTAGCTTGATCTCTCTAGTTATGAGGAGAATTACACAGAACCCTTCAGGATCAATGTCTATCAAAATATTGGAAAAATACATTTTAAAATGTTTTGGATTTCCAACCTGAGCCCAGGCCATATATGTGCTACGCTGGACCTCTGCCTGGCCAGCGCCTATTTTAAATACATCAAAGGTTTCTACCGACAAAAACACGGCTACGCCATGGGCTCACCTGTGTCCCCCATTATGGCCAATCTCTACATGGAAGAGGTAGAAACCAAAGCCCTGAACTCCTTCACAAGAATTCTACCCACTAGGTATGTGGATGATACTTGGGTCAAGATCAAAACACCAAAATCGGAAGCGTTCACCAAACATATCCACTCGGTGGACAGATACATCAAATTCACATGTGAAGATGTGAAGGAAAATAGCCTACCCTTCCTGGACTACGCAGTATACATTAAGGAAGGCAGAAGCCTTAATATTGAAATTTACAGAAATCCCCCACACACACAGATCAATATTTATATTTTGATTATATTTTGATACCCACTGGAGTACAAAATGGGAGTCATCAGCACCTTACACTACCGAGCTGAAGGCCTGCCTACCAGCAAAGATGGAAAAGAAAAAGAACTAAAACACATCAAGGAAGCCCTCAGAATTTATGGCTATCCCAAATGGTTCTTCCTCAAATCTCATTGTCTCCATAACAGACAATGAAGAGAACAATAAATGAAGCAACGTTGTCATTCCATACATCGCAGGAATATCGGAAAAATTCAGGAGGCTCTTCAGCCAGCACAACATACACGCACACCCAAGAATACTGTACACTTAAGGCAGAAGCTTGTCCACCCCAAGGATTAAAACAGCCAGACACAAACTGAGCAACGTGGTATATGCAGTGAGCCTTGTTCAGATCTGTACATTGGGGAAACAAAATCACCACTTTGCTTCTTGGAGGAGAAGCAGAATGTTTTTAAAGAAAAGAAGAAAGTCCAGTTGCGCCTGAAAAATCACCTTTGGGACAACCTTGAGCTGGATGACTGAGACTCTCCATAGAGACTTTTGGATTTCTACTTCCCAGTTTTGATTAAAATTTAATTTTTATCTCTTCTGTATCGTTTTTATAAATTATTCTAGCCAATTATATATAATGCTCCTTCTCACTATTTCCCCCACAACAGCCCTGTGAAGTGGATTGGGCTGAGCGTTGGGATGAGCTCAAGGCTTTCATGCCAGAACTAGATTAACTAGAAATTCAATCTCCTGGTTTTAAGCCTAGTGCTTTCATCCCTGAACCAAAACGCTCTCTATGGCGAATTGTAATTTAATTTAACATAATTTAATAGACAGTTTAGTATCATTTCTAGGGGCAGCATAGAAAGTTAAGAACAACTATTTGCACAATTCAAATCATAAACGTCCCAGGTCACAACTATTGACATGAGGGGCTGTCTAAATCCATTTAGTAAGCAAAATAAATCAGCAATGGATTTCAACACCCAGGCTTTGCAAAGGCCAAGTCTGACAAAAACACGAGCCTAACCGGATACATAGTGTGAATGATGCCCTAAGCCAGGGGTAGGCAACCTCGGCTCTTTTATGACTCATGGACTTCAACTCCCAGAATTCCCGAGTCAGCCATGCTGACTCGGGAATTCTGGGAGTTGAAGTCCATGAGTCATAAAAGAGCCGAGGTTGCCTACCCCTGCCCTAAGCTTTGCTTCCTCCCCTGCCCGGCCCGCGAATGCACAAGAACGGCAGGGGAACATGGGACCAATGGCTCCCCCCCCCCTTCTTCCCACGATTCCAAGCCAGGTGAAGTTTTGCGGGTCTCCATGCTCGCCTCCAACGCGGGAGAAAAGCCCCTCCCGCATCACTGAACCCCGAGTCACGTCTGGATACCGAACTGTGCAAGACTTCCCTGCAGCCTGTTGGCTCCCTAGATAGAAAGATTCACCCCAAAGGCTCGCAGCGAGGCGGGGGAGCAGACGGACGCTGTAGAAACGGCGGACGCGCGTTCCAGCCGTTTCCGCAGTCTTGACTAGCGAAAGAGGCAGAAAGCGCATGCTCGGTTATCTTGCAATGCGAGGGAGCCCCCTGGTGGATGCTGTGCGCAATGCCCTGTTGAGAGAGAATATCAACAATTGTTGCAGTGGTGTAGGCGCAGGGGTAGGCAACCTGGCTCTTTTATGACTTGTGGACTTCAATTATGCTGACTCAGGAATTCTGGGAGTTGAAGTCCGTGAGTCATAAAAGTTGCCTACCCTCCTAGGGGCATCTTTGCAGGGTTCCCGATCTTGCCACATGGGTTTGAGTCCCGGCTGACACATACCTTGTTTCACCTTTTACCTTTCTGGGATCTGTAGGCAGCATAGTCAGACCACGTTTCATCCCAGTGGGAGAAAAAGAGCCCTGACTTCAAAAGGAATAAAAACCGTGAAAGGCAAAGAGAACCCTTGGCATCGGTTAGGAGTCTTCAGACTGAGGGAGGCTGGTGCCATTGAGCGTACCCAGGTGGGATCTGAGACTTTAATCTTTAATCTCCCGATGTGCAGTCAGGTCTTTGGGCAAATTTATTCATTATTCATTTATTCATCAGTGACTCCGGGCTGCTTACCAAGATTAAAAACCCAATACAAACCAATAAAAAGCAATAACCCACCCATCCACCCAGCAACAACAATTCATGAAATAAACCACTTGATGGGCTCCATCCCAGTCTGGGTTCCCCAGGCCCTTCGGTAAAACCAGGTCTTCGGGACCTTATAAAAGAGGGTTAAAGAGGGACCCATCTTATTTCTGCGGGGATGATGTTCCGCAGGGAGGGAGCCACCGTAGAGAAGGCCCTTCTTCTTGGTCCCATTAAATGCACCTCCTTAGGAGAAGGGGACCCACAGAATTCCTTGCCTACTCATTCTGGTAGATTGGATAGATGCAACCAGAAGAGGCTCCCTATAGGGGTTTAAATATGACATTCGGCATCTTGAATTGGACCCAGACGCAAATCAGCAGCCAATGGAGCACCAGCAGGAGAGATGACAGATGTGCCCACTTTAGCCTGTACAGAACCATGGAGACCACTGCATCTTGAACCAATTGAGGCTTCTGGATACTCTCCAAGGGCAACCCACATAGCGGGCAAGAAATTAGTTTTTCATCAGCTTCTCCACTTGGTCTCCTGATAAGCGGGTGTTTTACTGATCGTTGGTTCATGGCTTCTTTCAACTGTTGCCCTCCTAGGATGTGCGGGAAGCCTAACCAGATAAAACTTTTATTCCACCTTCAGCCTCAGTTAGGCTGCCTGCTAAGGCTATCTTCTCTGGCCCTCTGATCACAGAAAGAAAATGATCCACAGAAAGATCAATGATCTTGATCCAGTTCTGCAAAGCCATACCAGTGATCTAGAGCAGTGGTTCTCAACCTGTCTAATGCCGTGACCCCATAATACAGTTCCCATGTTGTGGTGACCCCCAAGTGGGTGTGGCCACCAATAAGAGGGAGTAGGACAGCTAGGGAAAAGGGAAAAAATGGCGGACAGCGTGGGTTGGCGACCCCGTGAAATGGTCGTTCGACCCCAAATGGGGTCCCGATCCACAGGTTGAGAACCACTGATCTAGAGGCATCACGGAAGAGTCCCAATCTTGGATCCTGTGTCTGACTCCTGGTTGCCACAGGTTTTCCTCTCTACTTTACAAAGTGAACCAAATGTGTTCTCACTCAGACCACACTAGTATGAAAAAGACCCAGCTGGTAAGAATTAGTGTGTAAGCATGTGCACGCTGTCACAAGCATAAAAATCACCATTCAATTATTTTTTTTAATTATTATATATGTCAAAGAAAAATAAAATTAAATAAATATACTTGGATGAAAAGGGGTGAATTTTAATGTTGGAAATAGTATTAGAGTAAAAACAGTATATGCACTAAATAACATGAGAATATTTGTATGATCACCATGCTTAGATGGAATTCCGGTCGAATCTTATAAAAAATATGAGTATTACTACAATGAATAATGTTGGATTCCTAGTAAGTAGTAGAATATGAAAGAAGGAAAATGTAAATAAGAAACAATGGGGCAATAAGGACAAATATTTCAAAGAAGAAAGAGGGGGGAAATGTAAAGAATAGAAGAGTACTGTTACAAACTGCTGTTAACAAAAAAGGATATATTACGTGTGTACGTGTTTAATGTTTGTTGTGTTTTGTTTTGTTTTGTTGGTCTAAAATAAAAAAAAATCTTTAAAAAAAATCACCATTCATTTTGCCTTCACTCAACTACCTGTCTGTCCATGATGGGTTTGAAAGAGGGATCGATTGTGAGGTATACAGGTAGTCCTTGGTTAAGAAATGGAATCCGGATCTGAATTTGCATCACTAAGTGGTGATGAGATCACAAAAGTCAGTCCCAGTGTTGGGAAGGTGCCAGCACTTTAGCTGCTGTCCATTAATAGAGAAGAACAACAGAGGAAATCCTAGAAAGGATTTAAAGACAGACCAGAGCTTGAAACAGTAAAAATATTGTTGTATACCACTACTGGTATATTAACAATAGTTAATATACTTGCTGTAGAAATAATATATATAGCATAGATGGACAGTAGTATATAGTAGAATAGTATCTTAAAGACAACATTATATAGTATAAATATAGTAGAGATCTAGTATAAGACAGCAAAAATAAAAAGAACTTGCACATTGTATGTTTCACTTTTGTATTTTGAATATTTTTTCAAAGTAAAACATCTCCACAACCCTTATCAGGAGACAAAGAAATTAAATTGTCTAGAATCCAGTGCTGTTGATTGATCTTTTGAGCTCAAGTCAATCAAATTGGGTATCATTTAAAAAGAATCTGTAACTAACTGATGGCAGTGGTGGGAACAGCTCTGACTCCAGGGACTCATTACGTACTGTGTATGAAAACAAATGTTAGCTGCTAAAGGAAAGGATTTGGCGCTCACAAAGTACAAGACTTTGCAATCAACAGCCAACATTCTGGATGCAGCAATCAGGCTTCTCACTGGAGCCTTCCAAAGACAAGGTAGACGTAAAAGGTAGAAGAGCCAGAAAAAGGGCTAGGCCTAGGCCAAGATAACCTGGGCCAATATCAGAACAGAAATATTGAGGTAACAGCAAGAGGTATCAGATAACCTCTAATAAAATGTGCTTTTTTTTTAACCTAAGTCGAAGAATAATGCGAGATTCGTTTGATATTTTGGAATGTTTGAAATAATATAATGAAAAACAAGAATGATATTTCTAGATGCAGAGAGGCCTTGTCCTTTCACGGCTATTTTCCTAATCCTTGTAATGCTCTTCCGTATGTATCGTACATGTCCTGTAATCCTAAAAAAATTGTTCATGACTCATTAGGTCAGGGGTTCTCAACCTTGGCAACTTTAAGACTTGTGGACTTCAATTCCCAGAATTGAAGCTTTGCTGGCTGAGGAATTCTGGGAGTTGAAGTCCACAAGTCTTAAAGTTGCCCAGGTTGAGAACCCCTGCATTAGGTTCTTTTTGAATGCTTGGCTAGAAATCAGGGGTAGGCAATCTTGGCTCTTTTGTGACTTGTGGACTTCAACTCCCAGAATTCCTCAGCCAGCATGGCTCAGCTTGGAAACCTCTTTCCCCTCAGCATGACTGGCTCAGGAATTCTGGGAGTTGAAGTCCACCAGTCATAAAAGAGCCAAGGTGGCCTACCCCTCTGCTAGATAGTCATTTTTCTCTTGATAGTTACTGGCATCTGGACACAGCTGGGAACAGATTTAAAGGTGAAGATATTTCCCCAGCATTGGAAACTTGTAATGGTTTGTGGGAATCACCTTGAGGGACAAGGGAAATAGATGGTCCCAAAGGAATAATGCGATAAAATGTAGAAAAGCCTGCAGCTGCACAACAGGCAAAGAAAGAAACTAATTTGATCCATCAGGCTGTTGTTTATTTATCACCCATGTTGCATTTCGAGACAACTTTAAATGTGATCGCCAATGTGTACTTTCAGATTTGCACCATTCTATTATTATATTAGCCTATCCGGCCATGTTTCCTAACTCTTATTACCTTGCAGGACCGATAGACCATTACTGACTTTTGTGTAAATGATTTCAAGTTGCTGTAAGATTCCAAAAGCCCCATGTAGGCCTCTCCAAAAATAACCCAATGTTTGTTAATTGATAATCAGCCCAAAGTTCATTTAACTATGTAACTGGAAAGAAATCATACCAACTGTAAGTCATTAATTTAATCTAAGGCTACAGGTACATGTACCAAAAAAAATCCATTTTAGCTTCTATCTGTGACAGGAAAACAGAACTTGGCACCTTCGCCAAATAAAAACCTTGCTGTGTGCATTTATAGGACTTTTCACCATTGTAGCTTGTTTTCTTCCTCTGAGGTTTCTTCCTATTAAATAACAGGCTGGTCATATCCCTGAAAGGGCAATTAATGCCCTTTATCTGCAATGACACTCACTTTTTAGTTCTAACTTCCTACTTAGCAAAAAACCCCAAGCAGGATTTAGGATCCACCTTTTTCTAGTTTGGATCATTTATCCATGCGTATTGAAGGTCCAGAATTTTATTTTATACTCAAGTGGTCCTTCCATGAGATTTGAGATGACTACAGGTAGTCTTTGACTTACAACAATTCACTTTGTGACTGTTCAAAGCTACACCACTGAAAAAAGGGACATTACTGTTTTTCACACTTACAACCATTGCAGCGTTCCAATGGTCACCTGGCCAAACTTCAGGTACTGGGCAACTGATTCACACTGATGAGGGTTGCAGTGTCCCCGGGTCATATAATCCCCTTCTGTGACCTTTTGACAGGCAAAGACAACAGGAAGCCAGATTCACATAACAAGTGTTAAGCGGACTTGACAATTACCGTATTTTCCAGCTTATAAGACGACTTTCTAAAGCTTGCAAATCAACTCCGAAGTCGGAGGTTGTCTTATACGCCGAGTCGTCTTATACGCTGGAAATTATGGTAGCTTCCGGCGTATAAGACGACTTTCTAGGCATGCAAATCAGCTCTGAAGTTGGGGGTCGTCTTATACGCCGAGTCATCTTATACGCTGGAAATTACAGTAACTAACTTGACAATTAAAGTGATTCATTTAACAAATGCGGCAAGTAAAGATGTCGAATGGGTCAAAATTTACTCAATAACCATCTTGCTTAGCCACAGAAATGTTGGGCTGAATTGCAGTCATAAACCGAGGATTACCCATATTTCTACTGAAAGTCTTTCCATACTTCCTCTGCTGATATGACATCTCCCGCGTGTGGATCCTTCTATGGCAAGTGAGGGCATTGCTCCTTGCAAAGCTCTTTCCACACTCCAGGCACTGATACGGTTTCTCCCCTGTGTGGATCCTTTTGTGGGAAGTGAGATCACAAATCCACCTAAAGCCTTCTCCACATTCCACACATGGATATCGCTTCTCCGTTGTATGGGTCCTCTTGTGGGAATTAAGACTACTGCTAAAACTAAAGCTCTTTCCACACTCCGTGCACTGATATGGCTTCTCCCCTGTGTGGATCCTTTTATGGGAAGTGAGATCACAGTTCCACCTAAAGCCCTCACCACAGTCCACACACTGATACGGCTTCTCTCCTGTGTGGATCCTCTTGTGGGAATTAAGGTAACTGCTATGAATAAAGGTCTTTCCACACTCCATGCATTTATATGGTTTCTCTCCTGTGTGGATCCTCTTGTGGGAAGTAAGATTGCTGCTACAACTAAAGGTCTTTCCACACTCCGTGCACTGATATGGTCGTTCTCCTGTGTGATTCCTCTCATGACTTCTAAGAGACTGATTATTACAGAAGGTCTTTCCACACTCCCCGCAGATAAATCGTTTCTGTGCCGAATGTGTCTTTGTGTGGGAAATGAGATGATCGGCTTTATTAAAGCTCTTTCCACACTCCGGGCATTTGTATGGTTTGTCTCCCGTATCGATGCTTGTACGGTTAGGAAGCCAGCTGACCTGAGGAAAGACGTTTTTAATTCCACTTTGCGATCCGTTTGTTTCGTCACCGTTTGGTTGCACCTGATCTGCAAAATTCCCTTTTCCCTCTTCCGGATGGATCGCTTGACATTCCTCCTTGCAATTCTTATCCTCTTGTCCATTAAAGCCTTGAAAAAAAAAAATAAAAATTGTAGTGAGAGTAGGAAACCACCATCAAACCTTTTCTTCTGAAATTTAGCCAGAGAATATCATTACATTTTGCCTGCTTTGCTGACAAATATAAAGAAGCCAAACGTAAATGTTATCAAATACTCATTTCCAAGGGGCTTCTACGAATCATCATCATCATCATCATCATCATCATCATACTTGAACACCATTGGCATTGACAAATTCGCTATTAGTCAATTGCAAAAGGCGGCCTTACTAAGAACTGCTTCCATTCTGCGACGATATCTGTAATACCATCAAACATCCACATCTGCCTATCCCAGGTCCTGGGTAAGGACTCGATAGGTAGACAAAATGCCAAATCCAGTCTGAACATCTGGCTGACTGTGCGATGATCCATAATAATAATAATAATAAAGTTGGAAGGGACCTTGGAGGTCATCTGGTCCAACCCCCTGCTCAGACAGGAAACCCTATACCATTTTGGACAAATGGCTGTCCAGTCTCTTCTTAAAAACTGCCAGTGTTGGAGCATTCACCACTTCTGGAGGCAGGTTGTCCCACTGGTTAATTGTTCTAACTGTTAGGAAGTTTCTCCTTAGTTCTAGGTTGCTTCTTTCCTTGATTAGTTGGATGGCATCACAACAAACCTAAGACAAATCCTTAATCTAACCTTTGAACATCACAGTGTGTCAACCCATTGATGCCCCAGGACAATTCCATGGTGCCAGAAAACTCCCTGAGTGCATCAGATATTGTATCATGCTGGGCAGCAACACACCCACCAGCTCCCCAGCTTCAGTGAAAAATCTCAACTCCACTTGTCTGCAGAGCAGAATCCCTGAAAGTCAATAAACTTTCTGGAAGGCAATAGGTCCCCACCCTCAACCTGGAATGATGCCAAACACTGTACACAAGTGAACCCATTCCTGAGAAAGGAGCATCCCTCTCGGGATGGGTACATCTGGCTCTTGAACATGCATGCCAGTCTGGTACTTCATCCACCTTCAAATCATGGCTGCAGACACTCATACTATTTACCAAGCTGGTATTCAATAACATCCGGTATCAAATAGCAGCTCAGTGACCAGGCTCAAAATTAAGCCCTAGAAGTCAGGGCCTTGCTCAAGAGAGGCCACACCAGCCCTACGTGCAGCCTGTCCCTCAGATTCCTGCTAATATCTTGTATGGCGTGGAAATGAGTATCTTCTATTTTATGAGTAGAAAGCGTTTTGAAAGAAAGTCACCTCCTTTATGTAAAAAGGGAACTCTGTGCAGTTTTCCAGTTTTTCTTTCAATAAATCTCCTTCTTCTATAGAGAGCTATTTGGTCCAATGGTTAAGGCATTGAGGCTAGAAACTGGGTGACTGTGAGAACTACTTCTGCCATAATAATAATAATAATAATGATGATGATGATGATAATAATAAAGTTGGAAGAGACCTTGGAGGTCATCAAGTCCAACCCCCTGCTCAGGCAGGTAACGCTATACCATTTTAGACAAATGGCTATCTAGTCTCTTCTTAAAAACCTCCAGTGTTGGAGCATTCACCGCTTCTGGAGGCAGGTTGTTCCACTGGTTAATTGTTCTGTCAGGAAGTTTCTCCTTAGTTCTAGGTTGCTTCTCTCCTTGATTAGTTTCCATCCGTTGCTTTTTGTCCTGCCTTCAGGTGCTTTGGAAAATAGCTTGACTCTCTCTTCTTTGTGGCCGCCCCTGAGATACTGGAACACTACTATCATGTCCCCCCTCATCCTTAACACACCCAATTCCAGCAACCGTTCCTTATATGTTTTAGCCTCCAGTCCCCTAATCATCTTGGTTGCTCTTCTCTGTACTCTTTCTAGAGCAGTGGTTCTCAACCTGTGGGCCGGGACCCCATTTGGGGTCGAACGACCATTTCACGGGGGTCGCCAAACAACGCAGTCCGCTATTTTTTCCCCCCTTTTCCTTAGCTGTACTACTCCCTTTTATTCTATTGGCTTTTGAAAGCCAATAGAATAGACTCTCTTGAATACAGTCTAATTCTATTGGCTTTCAAAAGCCAATAGGAATTGTCCAGGCTGTCTCTGCCCTGCTGAGCCCACCAAAAGTCCCATTCTGCAAATGGTGCTGCACCAGTTGAGTAGTCCTCGACTTACGACCGGTTGGGGATCGCGGTATTAAAAAGGTTGAGAACCACTGTTCTAGAGTCTTAAGCATGAATTATATGGCTGGGTGACTTTTGGCCTATCTCCCTCAATCCAACCAACCCATGTTTACAGGGTTGTAGTTATAGGGAAATCAGCAGAGGAAGGAGTATTAAGTATATCTGCTGTCTTGAATTGTTTACAAAAAATAATACAGGCAGATTAGTAATAAGTGCTATTTTTTTTCCAGAAATAACATTTAAACCCACATCCCATGCCTTTTCTATGTTTCTAAGCAGAAATAGGGATTCTTACCCAGAGAAGCCAGATTCCTGGAGTTCTCCAGCATGACTTCTCCATGGAGTGCTTTTTGGCCAGGATCCAGCTGGGACCACTCTTCCTCAGAGAAGTACACAGCCACTTCCTCCAAAGACACAACATCCTGAGCAAGGAAAGAAGTTTCCCAATTAACAGATAATCCCAAGAACAGTTTGACAGTTTTCTTTCACCAATTCAAGCAGAGAGAGAGAGAGAGAGATCCTATGAACAAAATGGGCATCTTTTGCAGAATTCAGTAAGAGAACTTACAACTTTTGGCTCATAGCACAACTGAAGCACAACTGATCAAGTTGGAAGGACTCAGTTAGATATAATATAGAATTAGAAGATTGGCAAAAGTTATGGGAAAGAAATGTTAAATTAACAAAAGCAGTGCCATATAAAGTAAACTTGTATAAAATGATTTACAGATGGCATATGACACCAGTGAGATTAGCAAAAATGTTTAAAAGTACTTCAAACAACTGTTGGAAATGTAAACAGAGACCAGGTACTTATTATCATATCTGGTGGACATGCTCCAAAGCAAAAAAAAAAAAAATGGGGTTAAAATACATTTATGGTTGGAGAAAATGATTAAAAAATAAATAGACTTTAAGCCAGAATTATTTTTGTTAGGAATAAGAGGAGCTAATTATGAGAAAGATTGCAGATATCTAATACTACACATATTAACGGCAGCAAGAATTGTATTTGCCCAACATTGGAAAAATGAAAATTTTACCAACTGAAGAAGTACTAATCAAGAAAATTCTAGAGTGTGCAGAAATGGACAGATTGACTTTAAAGATGAAAGAGAAAGAAGACTCAGTGTATTTTAGAACATGGGATAATTTTTATCAATGGCTAGAAGAACGAGTCAGGGAGAAAGGAATGTGATATGTCATTCTGAATATATATTAGTAAGAAGAAGGCTATTGAGTGATGAATTAACATATTGTTTATAATTAACTATATCTATTATTCTTAGTTAAATACATGTACCCAGACATAATGCTGTTTGTTAAATATTGAAAATGTTATTTGCAAAAACCCCAACCCTAACCCAAATCCCAACCCTAATCCTGACCCCACTTTATCCCTAATCCTATAAAAACTAATAAAATCTATACAAAAATAAAATAAAAGGACTCAGAATGCCTTTCATGAAGCCCATTAAAATAGCTCTCTTGGTCAATTGGTCTTAAACCTACTTATCAATGGCTCCAATTCTTCCTAATGTAGGCAGAAGGAAACACAGGGATTACTCATCTGACTTTTTTAACCAATGGTTTATTTACCAACCGAGGGAACAAACTCTTCCCCCCCAATCCACACCTTTATGAAGGTGTTGGGGAAGATTGTAATGGTAGTGAGAATGACTCTGGGAATTTTTCAAAGACATGATTTAAAATCTGAGTTGCTTAGAAATAGCAATATTATATATTTTCCAGAACAAAATAAAACCCAGCATTCATGGATATTTATCAATGTTTCTCCTCCTACCTGTGATAGAGGTTCAATCACTCTTTCAGCTCCACCAGAAAGAGGAGGCGATTCTAAAAGAACCAAGGACAGCTTTCTATTCTCTGCGAAAGAGAAAATGGTGGAAGCATATTTGTTAAATAGAGAGATTACAATCAAGAGGAGCAAAAGAATCATCTGAATGTCCAAACCCCACATCACACGTAAGGAGCTTCTGTTACCTGGCAGGGTGTCCTGACTTTGATCTTTCTGGAAGCTTTTCCTGAATTGCAGCTCTTGATAGAGTTTGGGTGACTCTTTCCTCTCCTTGGGATAACCAAACACATCTTTCAAGGACTTCTGGAGGTGATGTCCCAGGAGAAGCAAGGAAAGAGGGAAAGAAACGAATTATCATACTGCACTCTCAACCTAGCAGACCCTCATCGTCCATCGCTGCAGCTGGAAAGCAAGAACAGAAGAATTGCCCCAAATTCATCCTCTGGAAAAAGAATGGAACAACTGACTTAAGGAGACCATAATCCCAGAAAACTCTGCCAGAGAGGAATTGACAAATTTAGAGAGATCCTCTTTAGAGGTGCCACAATTACATTCTCACACCTGCAAGTCTTCTTGCATCTTTTCCAACTCCTGGGTCAGCAGGAAGCCTTCGGCCAGGTCCACCGCCTGGGAACTGGTCTCCGCTCTGCACTCCCGTACCCATTTCTCCACTGCTGGGGGAAGGACAGCCAGGAACTGTTCCAGGAGCACCAGGTCCAGCATCTGAGCCTTTGTGTGTCTTTCTGGTTGTAGCCACTGATGGCAAAGGCGGTGAAGCTGAGTGCAAACATCTCGGGGACCCCTCCCCTCCTGGAAGTGCACTTTTCTGAAGTGAAAGATTTTGACTTCTGATGTGTTGGCTTTCTCTTCTTGGCTCTTCTGCCCAGGACTTGCCTCATTCTTCCCACAGTTCCAAGGCTGAGCAGCCGTAGGGCTTTTTCCAACTCCTGCATCTGTTGGGTGTTGTCCTTCCATCTTCTCTCTGGCCTCTAATCCAACTCCAAAATGGACTGATGGATGTCCCCAAGTCTTACCAATCACAGGAAGACAAAACAAACCTTCCAAGGCCTTCAGCTCTCTTCCTTCACAAGATACTTAAGCCTCCAGAGGAACCAGGAAAGATTTCCAGTTTACAAATCTGAAATGGAAAACACAGGGTGTTCAACAGAGCCTCTTCCTCCTTCAAAATAAAAGTAAATATCAGAAATTCTTATAAAGCCTCAGTATCTGGGAAGAAGACAGCAATCTTATTAGTAAGACTTGACTTATCTACGTTTCAAGAAAATTCCAATAAGCCCTTTTGTATCAGCTTCAGAATATCGAATTAATACATTAAAACATGTTTTGGATTTTTTATTTCTGAACTATTCACATAATTTCAGTGGCTGCTTATAAATTTAAAAACTATCCCAGCACCTTCCAAATCATAAACATCCGAGATCACAAACAATTGGAGATGGAGTGGCTGTCTAAATCAATTGAAAAAGGAAATCAATCAACATTTGAACTTCCAGTAAAGCTTTCAACTAGCAAAACCTCATTAACCTCCTGGCCCAAACCCCTGGGCGAACTCCACAAGCCAGAATTAACAAACCTCCATCCAATGCATACAGAACTAATAGCCAAATGAATAAACCATCATGATGCTTTGATTCAGGCTCATCCTAGAAACAGTTCCCCCATTTTTAGCCTAATCCTGTCTTTTTCAAAATTGTCCAATTGAAAACGTGTGGACTTAAAGCTCCAGGAACTTACTACACTGGCTAAGCTTTAAAAAAAAAACACGGGCCTACTCAAACACACAGTGTGTGTGAATGATGGACCTCAGAACCAGGCGCACCTCCCTCCTCCAACATCTTCCTTATTTACCTGCCGGCACAGCCAGCTGGAGATAGTGGGGGGAAATGGGAAAGCAGGAAACGGAATTCCAGTCTTTGCACTAACTCACTCTTAACCCTGGCAACCAGCTCCTTCCACACGGAGTTCCAGCCTTGCAATGCAAAGCCAGCAGGAGGGACTTAGATAGATCGCTTCTCTCGGCCTAGGCACGGGAAGGCGAAAACGGGGGCCGAGAAATTTGCAGGAAATCGTCCAGGAATCAAAAGACTGACTCGGATGCACAAACCTCCGTTTTGCAAAGCCAAACCTCTCTCCCTCTTCCGCCTCTGCAGAGGTCTTCCCACCGAAATGGCTCTCTCCTTTCTGGCGATCCTGTAGGGTCCGGAGTTTTGCTTTCTACTCTATCTGGCCCGTGCACGCGCAGGGGCGGCAGGGGCGGCAGGGGGAACACGGGACCCCGGGCTTCCCTTTTCCCACGACCTGGAACATTATTAGGTTTTACACGTCTCCATGAAACCCTCTCCACCCTCCACCCACACTCTCTGAACCCCGAGTCGCGATTGGATCGCCATCCGCTACAATCTTCCTTACAGGCTCTTGGATTCCGGAAGAGCTCCGCCTAAGGCTCGCAGCGAGCAGAATAGAAAACTGCAAAGGGGGGGGGAGAACGCTCTCCCAGCCTCTTCTGAAAAAAATTCCCCGGGCAGCACTCGTATCTCTGTGCGCGCGAATAAGAGCCAGGCGCATGCCCAGTCCCCCCCCCTGAAGCGCGGGGGGGGGGCGGGCGGATGGAGGCGTGCCCGGCTCTTCCAGCGTCTACGGAGAGAGCCCCCTGCTGGATCCTGCGCGTAATGCCAGAGTTCTTTGCAAGGGGAGAAGGGATCATGTTCCGCGTGGGCCTGCGGTGATGGGCATGGGAGTAGAAGAGTCCAGTGGTAGGATTCAAATGTGTGAACAACCGGCTCTCTGTGTGGATGCCGCTTCCGGAAGTCCAATCTGGACCTGGGCAACAAAAAAAATTAGCTACCGGTTCCGCCGAAGTGGTGCGAATCGGCTGAATCCCACCACTGGAAGAGTCCCTTTTAATATTGCTTCCTTCAAAAAGTGGTGACTCAGGAATTGTGGGAGATGAAGTCCATGAGTCATAAAAGAGACAAGGTTGCCTATCCTTGGTATAGTTGGTCTGGGTGCGCCTGGGGAGATCTCCCCCTTGTCCCACCACCTCCTGTGCTTAAAGTGATTCAGGCAGGCTATGGGTGGGAAACCCACCCTTTTCCCTGGTGCTCAGGATTCTGGGAGTTCAAAATCAGACAGGACTTTATTTTTCACTACGTCCTCACTTGGGATGACCAGCCTTTCTTGACTGGTGTCTTGAAACCATTCATTCCCTTTCCAATAAAATAGAAAAGAGAATGGGGTTCTTGCTTGTCTCACTGGTGCAGCCTTTTCCTGCCCTTTCGTTGAGTGAGGTGTGGCTTTAATCCTGAGAAAAAGATGTGTTTCTGCCTGGTGTCAAACCAGGGACCTTTTGCCTGTGAGGCAAATGTGATAACCAGTACACCACAGAAACTACAGATATGGCCTACTCTCAGCTAGGATGCCCATATCTTTTGCTGGTCCTCCCAGTCTGACATCTACAGCATCAGAGGGATTAAGGCGATGATATTTCTTATGCTTCCTCCCCCTTTTGCATTTTGGAAGGTAAAAGCAATACAAATGTTTGAATCCTAGTAACAAAAAGCACTGACAGTGTGAGAACTGAAGCCTTCAGATGAAAAGGCAAGTACAACAGCAATCTATCACCGTCATCTTGGGATCATCTCATCAAGCAGGCCGTCCCTGGGTGGGCTCGAACCACCATCCTTCTGGTTAACAGCCAGATGCGCTAACCCCTTGTGCCACAGAGACTTGGCACAGGGATTGGCATCAGCCTCCCTCAGTCAGGAGATTCATACCTGGTGCCAGGGCTTCTTTTTGGCTTTTGTAGCGCGGCTTTTTTCCCTCCCACTGAAAGTTAAATATGAAGGGGATGAATTGTTAATGCATTCATATGAGAGCTTCGATTCCCACACTGTCAATGCTTTTTCTTACTGAGGCATAAATATAACCTCCAAGGTCCCTTCCAACTTTATTATTATTATTATTATTATTATTATTATTATTATTATTATTATTATTATTATTAGTATTATTATTATCGATCATCGCACAGTCAGCCAGATGTTCAGACTGGGTTTGGCATTTTGTCTACCTATCGAGTCCTTACCCAGGACCTGGGATAGGCAGATGTGGATGTTTGATGGTATTACAGATATCGTCGCAGGATGGAAGCAGTTCCTAGTAAGGCCGCCTTTTGCAATTGACTAATAGCGAATTTGTCAATGCCAATGGTGTTCAAGTGGCGTTCCAGTTGTTTTGGGATTGCACCCAAGAAGCCTATCACTATTGGTACTACCCTTGCTTGCTTTTGCCACAGTCTTTCTATTTCTATTTGTAGGTCTTTGTATTTTGTTATCTTCTCCAGTTCTATTCTGCTATCTCCAGGCACTGCCACGTCCACTATCCAGACTTTTTTGTCTTTCTTATCGACAATTGTTAAGTCTGGGGTGTTATGTTGCAGGTGCTTATTTGTTTGAATTCTGAAGTCCCAGAGCAGTTTAATTTTATCATTTTCTATGACTTTCTCTATTTTATGATCCCACCAGTTTTTGCTTACAGGCAAATGATATTTTTTACAGATCTTCCAATGCACCATTGTTGCTACTTTGTCATGCCGCTCTCTTGTAGTCAGTCTGTGCAATCTTCTTGCAACAGCTTACCAGGTGGTCCACTGTTTCTTCAGCTTCTTTGCATAGGCAGCACTTACTGTCTGTTGCTGTCTTCTCTATTATTATTATTATTATTATTTCATCTTTTGGGTCAGCTTTATCTTCCAAAATGCAAAAGGGATATAAAAGACACCCTACAGTAGGATTGGGCAACTATGGCAACTTTACAACCTATGGACTTCGACTCCAGAAGTCCACAAGTTGTAATGTTGCCATAGTTGCCCCCTCTGCCCAGCAGTATCTTTAAAGCTCTGGGCTTCTGCTGGCCACCAGAAAGAGCGGAGCGAAGTCCCTTTTAGCCAGAGTTAACGCAGCCCAAACGACCTTGGGCGCTCTCCGTGGTACTGAATCAGCCGCCCCTTTTTCCATTGAAAGCTTTTTCTTGGTGTCTGTCCTTATACCATCCATGGCTAGCTTTCCTGGGGCTCCCTGGTAGGGCAGGAAGCAAGCTTAGAGGGCACAAAGGACCCCTCAAATATAAAAGGAGGAGGATCTTGGTGGAAGAGGTCATGGGTCCAACTCTCATTTTCCCCATGGGATGGACCTCTGATCTCTCCGGGATTTGCTCCTGTGAATGAAAGGTTGCTGTCCAATATTTCCAGTGTAAATTGAGGATTCCTTGGGGCTCTCTGAGGTTGCTTGTTTTCTTGCAGACGTTTCATTACCCAAACTAGGTGACATCACCAGTGCTGGTAAAGAGTGCAGTTTGCTGTCAGTTTATGTTCTGGTGGCTTGCCCTGTCAGTGTTGGTGGGGATGGTCTTAGAGATTCTTTGATTGGGCTGTTTGCCGTTGGCAGTTTCTTGATTGGGGTATTGTTTACTTGATTGTTGATCTGATGTTAACATTGGAGATAATCTATGTGGATCTGGATGTTGATTGCTGGTGGAGAGGTGTTGAAGTCATAATAATAATAATAATAATAATAATAATAGTAATAGGGTTGGAAGGGGCCTTGGAGGTCATCTAGTCTATAGATTTGTCAGGCAGGAAACCCTATACCATTTCAGACAAATGGCTGTCCAGTCTCTTCTTTAAAACGTACAGTACATTCACCGCTTCTGGAGGCAGGTTGTTCCACTGGTTAATTGTTCTAACCCTCAGGAAGTTTCTCCTTAGTTCTAGGTTGCTTCTCTCCTTGGTTAGTTTCCATCCATTGCTTCTTGTCCTGCCTTCAGGCACTTTGGAGAATAGCTTGACTCCCTCTTCTTTGTGGCAGCCCCTGAGATATTGGAACACTGCTATCATGTCCCCCCTCATCCTTCTCTTCATTAAACTAGACATACCCAATTCCAGCAACCGTTCCTTATATGTTTTAGCCTCCAGTCCCCTAATCATCTTTGTTGCTCTTCTCTGTACTCTTTCTAGAGTCTCAACATCTTTTTTACATCGTGATGACCAAAACTGGATGCAGTATTCCAAGTGTGGCCTTACCAAGGCATTGTAAAGTGGTATTAATACTTCACGTGATCTTGATTCTATCCCTCTGTTAATGCAGCCTAGCACTGTGTTGGCTTTTTTGGCAGCTGCAGCACACTGCTGGCTCATATTTAAGTGATTGTCCACTAGGACTCCGAGATCCTTTTCACAGTTACTACTATTGAGCAAAGTACCACCTATGCTATACTTGTGCATTTGGTTTTTCTTGCCTAAATGTAGAACTTTACTTTTTTCACCACTGAATTTCATTTTGTTAGATAGTGTTCTTTGTTTGTTCTTTTTTGGGTTGGTTGATTGTCTCTTTTGCATAGTCTATAGATGTTGTTAATCTCTGTGTGTCTTTTGATGGCTGATTTGTCAGAGTGCCAGGCTTCTAGAAATTCCCTGCCATTTTTGGACCTGGCTTGGTCTATGATGGTCATATTTTCCCAACTGAAACAATGGTTAAGTCTATCAACATATTGTAAAATTAAAGAATTTTCATCATGTCTTCCGATGGCTAATTGATGTTCGAGGATCGTTCTGCATCCTGATCAGCAGAGACCACAATGGAAAACTAGAAATGTAAGTCTACAGAAAAACCACCCATACCAACCAGGTGCTCCACTACCAAAGTGACAACCCAACCTCCAACAAGAGAAGTTGTGTAAGGACTTTATTTAAATAAGCCCAAACACACTGCAGCAACCCAAAACAGCAGAAAAAGGAAATAAAGCATCTATACAACATTTTCAAAAAAAATGAATATCCACACAACTTTATCAAAAAGTCCCCGACCTTTCAAAGAAATGCAGCACAACCAACACAAACCCTAAAAGGAATTACACTGCCATACATCAAGAATATCTCAGAAACCACCAACAGACTCCCACAACCGCATGGAATCAGCATAGCACGCAAGCCAGCTAAAGCCCTTCAAAACATCCTAAGCAGACCAAAAGACCCGACAACCAAAGAAGAAAAAACAGGAATCATCTACAACAGTGGTGGCGAACCTATGACACATGTGCCAGAGGCGGCACTCGGAGCCCTCTCTGTGGGCACATGCACCGTTGCCCCAGCCCCGCCTCCTCCCACGGCCCCCTCCTCACCAGCAGCCCCCCGGAGGAGAGTCACCCCCGGGTGCGGCCCATGTGAAGCAGCCCATCCAAGGACATGGTAGCCAGGCAGCGGGGACATTCGCCCCGTTGTGTGCAAATGATGCTGCGGGGCATGGGCAGATGGCATGGTTGCCATGGCGCTGCTGTGATCTATGACAGGCCGTGGAGGTGGTGGGTGGCCCAGCAGGCAGGGTGGAGCGGGGACAGGGGTGGGGGGGACAGTTTTTGGGTACTTGGTCTCTAAAAGGTTCACCATCACTATAGTAGGCCATCAGTCCAAAGCTGATGCCCAGAACTTCCATTCAAGGAGAAAGAAGGATAACAGAAGGGGTGAGGAGAGTTCCACCGCCTGCGCCCCACCCCAGTTTCACCCAAATTTGTTAGCTTGGAAGTTCTCAGAATGAGGGAAGTCGGGGACCTCCTTTCCCAGACTGGATTAGTCGTTGGCTCAAAGGGATAATCCGGTGTTGGTGAAGGACTTGGCTTCTCAAAGCTCCTTTCCTGGCTAGCCAGTCTTCAGACAGTTTTTATAGGCATTCACAGCTGAGCTCCAGCAAAGTCAAGACCAGAAGGAATAAAAGAAACCCATAATTATACAGACACCTCTTTTTTCTTAATTTTTGCTAAACTGGTTCTTGGTTGGCATGGCGGAGACAAAATATATTTCTTTTGCACCTAAGGAAGGAGGATCAGTCTGCTGCACTCCAGGAACTCAGGCAGAGCTGTGGCCCAGGTGGTGCAAGGAGATACTTCCTGTATAGGCTTGAGATTTGAAATGTTCTCATGCTGAGAAAAAGACGTGTTTCTGCCTGGTCTCGAACCAGGGACCTTTTGCATGTTAGGCAAATGTGATAACCACTACACCACAGAAACCACCGATATGGGCTGATCTCAACCAGCATGCCCATGTCTTTTGCTGGCAATCCCAGACTGTTGCTTGCAGTAGGGGATGGATTAAAGATCTGCTATTCCTTAGTGTTTTGTGCCTTTACGGAGCTCAGTGGCAGAGTGAAAAACGAGGGAGCAGAATTTCAGGCATTTTTCAGGCTGCTGGTTGTATCCTTTTGTTCAGGACAAGATACGATAAGATAAGATGATAACCTTTATTGTCATTTTTTACTGTGGGCACAATGGCACACATCAAAAATGAAATCTAGTTGCCCGCTCTCAAAGTGAAACACATACATGACACACACCTACTATGTACAACATGTGTATAGACCAGTGGTTCTCAACCTTTTTAATGCCGCGACCCCCAACCGGTCGTAAGTCAAGGACTACTCAACCAATCTTAAGTCGAAGACTACTCAACTGGTGCAACACCGTTTGCAGAATGGGACTTTTGGCAGGCTCAGCAATGCAGAGACAGCCTGGACAATTCCTATTGGCTTTCAAAAGCCAATAGAATAAAAGGGAGTAGCACAGCTAAGGAAAAGGGGGAAAAAATGGCGGACTGCATTGTTTAGCGACTCCCGTGAAATGGTCGTTCGACCCCAAATGGGGTCCCGACCCACAGGTTGAGAACCACTGGTATAGACCCACACCCCTACATATAAATAGCAAATACATATTAAATATTGTTTTTGTTTTTTTTTTTACAAAAGATTCTTCCCTATAACCTTCGTTAGACTTAAAAATCTAGACAATCTTTCTGAAACTAGCTGCTTATCTCTATTTGGAAACTAATGGAAACTAATCGAGGAGAGAAGCAACCTAGAACAGTGATGGCGAACCTTTTAGAGACCGAGTGCCCAAAAACTGCCCCTGCCCCCGCTCCACCTCCCACCCTGCCTGCTCCGCCCCTGCCCGCCCACAGGGCCACGCACTGCTTCCATGGCCTGCCACAGCAGATCGCCCAGGCAGCCCTGCAGCACCATGGCAGCCATGCCCTCCGCCCATACCCGCAGCATCATCTGCACACTCTGGGGTGTGAGGGCAGAGGCTTGTCCCTGTTGCCCAGCTATGTCCTTGGCTGTGCTGCTCTGTGCGGGCTGCGCCCGGGGGAGACTCTTCTCCAGGGGGGTTGCTGGTGAGGAGGGGGCCGTGGGGGGAGGCGGTGCTGGGGTGATGGCATGTGTGCCCACAGAGATGGCTCCAAGTGCCGCCTCTGGCACACGTGCCATAGGCTCACCACCACTGACATAGGCTGAGTTGGAGCCATGACCCACATCTCTGGAACACGAGGGGGTCAAGGGATCTGGCTGTTGAGCAGAAGGACAGGGTGGTTTGAGTTCACCCAAGAACACCTGCAGGTACGTTTCCCTTAGCAAGATGATTGAGTGGGGAAATTCAAGGACAACTAATGCCATGTGCTCTGTATGCATGGATTCAAATCTCATCCCTGTGGGCACTTCTTCCAGCTGATAGTGATTCTGGGGCTTTGGCCCCAGCTATCCTCATAAGAGTTAAACCAAAAGCAGAGAGAGTGCAAGGTGATGGTCAGTGCCAGCTATCAAGAACTTTTCTTTTTTCCTCCCATTGAAAACAGAATCCGGGATCAAAACTTTGTCTGGTGATGCTATCTGTATATCCTAGAAGGGCAAAAGGTGGAAGGAGGCGTGCGCCAGCCGGGACTCGAACCCGGGTCGCAAGATTGGGAACCCTGCATGATGCCCCTACACCACTGGCACAGCTGTTGAGATCCTGTCTCCAGAGAAGCAGTAGTTATAGCCGGGCTTTCTCCTTTCCCATCTGATGGGGGGAGAGAGGAGCACACTGTGCCTTGTGACTAAAGTATCGTATTGCTGTCTACCAGCCCCAGCCACGGATGCTCAGGTGGGAGGAGCCGAGGGGGAGGCCTGTGCCAGGTCTCTGTGGCGCAAGGGGTTAGCGCGTCTGGCTGTTAACCAGAAGGATGGTGGTTCGAGCCCACCCAGGGACGGCCTGCTTGATGGATTGAACAATAATAGGTGAAGGTTACAGAATGTTTATCTGCTGGATTCTTATTCTTGTTTTCTTTTTTAATAATATTTTTATTAATTTTCTATTTTTACATTTAGGTATTTAAAAAGCAACATGGTGGCTGGGTAATCAATAGTTCAGTTACATACAAAAACCTTTAGTACAAATCTCAAACTACAACCTCAAATATTCCCTCTCTTTTTCCCTTAATATCTACTATCTCATATTTAAGCTTATACAGTTCCTATTATATCAACTAAATAAAAACATCTCCCATAATTAAAAAGTGGGAGAAGGCCCCAAGCCTAAGAGAAGGGAAATCGGGGTGTTATTTCTATATTTTAATTGCTGCTGAGAATGCAAAGTCAGATTAGTGCCAGCCTCAGCCTGTACACAGGTTGCGAGTTAAGAAAGCTGAGTGATGCTTCACAGCATTGTGCAACTACAGGAATCTTGTTCTTTTTTAAGGGCAAAATGTTTCTGCAGATGAGACAGATGAGCTCCAGGATCTTACAGAAACTCTTTACAGGAGGTAAAGATTTGGCAATTTCGCCAAGACACAATGCAGAAGAAAATCCCAGACAGTTTTTCTGAAATCAGCTGCTTGCCTTTAACCTTCCAGGAACCAAATCCAGCCAGATGGGAAATCCCTGAAAGATCAGTGGCTCCATTCCCTGCAGAAACACGGAACTGCTCACCTGACCGCTTCAGTCAGGTTCCTTCCATGTTTCATCTTTGCCTGTGACTTAATTTCTTTGGAAAAGAAAAACTCTCCTGAAATGCAGGATTTAACCAGTAGCCCGAGAATCCCTTAAATTCTGCTCCCTCATCTTTCACTCTGTCACTGACTTCTGGAGGGCACAAATCTCTAAGGAATATCAGCTTTTAAAGCCCTCTCATGCTGCAAATACCAGTCTGGATTGGCCTGCCAAAGATATGGGCCTGCTAGTTGAAAAGTACCCATACCTCTGGTTTCTGTGGTGTAGTGGTTATCACATTTGCCTAACACGCAAAAGGTCCCTGGTTCGAAACCAGGCAGAAACATGTCTTTTTCTCAGCATGGGATCATTTCAAGTTCCAGGCATATACAGAAAATAGCATCCCGTTTTCTTTTCTCCCTTATCCAACGGGCAATGAATAAGAAGATGACGCTTTAAAGCAGAGGTGTCAAACTCAATTTCACTGAGGGCCGCATCAGCATTGCAGTTGCCCTCGGGGGCCGGGTGGGCGTGGATGGAGTGGGTGTGGCCTACTTGGTGGGTTTGGATGGAGTGGGTGTGGCCTACTGGGTGGGCATGGATGGAGTGGGTGTGGCCTACTGGGTGGATGTGGCCAGTTCTACATCATTTGCGTCAAGGGTGCCTGTGGGGGCCTGGGCAGGAGTGGGACAGATCTGAGGATGTCTGGGAGAAAGGGGTGGGACCGGGGCAAGCATCAAGGCATGGTGCATTTCTTCATTCTTCACAAAGGGTGACACCTCCCCAGCATGCACCCAGGGGGTGGGGCTAACACGGCAGAGGCTGGTTCCTCGCTGTTTCTGGACGGCCTTGTGGAGCTAAGACTGAATGCATTTCAGCATAGATGGCCACCACAAAATTGTACATTGGCTCCCGGCCGGCCTGGGCCAGGGCCAAGGCAGAGGGGGCCGTTCCCTCACTGTTTCCAGAATGGCTTCACGGGCCACATGAAACCACTTCACAGGCCGCATCCGGCCCCTGGGCCTTGTGTTTGACATGTCTGGCTTAGGGAGTTTGTGGTGCCATGGAATTGGCTTAGTCTTGGGCAACAAAAAATTAGCTACCGGTTCTGCCAAAGTGGTGCGAATCGGCTGAATCCCACCACTGGAAGAGTCCCTTTTAATATTGCTTCCTTCAAAAAGCGGTGACTCAGAAATTCTGGGAGTTGAAGTCCATGAGTCATAAAAGAGACAAGGTTACCTACCCCTGGTATAGTTGGTCTGGATGCTCCTGGGGCCCCCTTGTCCCACCACCTCCTGTGCTTAAAGTGATTCAGGCAGGCTATGGGGGGGCAGGCTATGGGTGGGAAACCCACCCTTTTCCCTGGTGCTCAGAATTCTGGGAGTTCAAAATCAGACAGGACTTTATTTTTCACTACTTCCTCACTTGAGATGACCAGCCCTTCTTGACTGGTGTCTTGAAACCATTCATTCCCTTTCCAATAAAACAGAAAAGAGAATGGGGTTCTTGCTTGTCTCACTGGTACAGCCTTTTTCTGCCCTTTCGTTGAGCGAGGAGTGGCTTTAATCCTGAGAAAAAGATGTGTTTCTGCCTGGTGTCGAACCAGGGACCTTTTGCGTGTGAGGCAAATGTGATAACCACTACACCACAGAAACTACAGATATGGCCTACTCTCAGCTAGGATGCCCATATCTTTTGCTGGTCCTCCCAGTCTGACATCTACAGCATCAGAGGGATTAAGGCGATGATATTTCTTATGCTTCCTCCTCCTTTTGCATTTTGGAAGGTAAAAGCAATACAAATGTTTGAATCCTAGTGACAAAAAGCACTGACAGTGTGAGAACTGAAGCCTTCAGATGAAAAGGCAAGTACAACAGCAATCTATCACCGTCATCTTGGGATCATCTCATCAAGCAGGCCGTCCCTGGGTGGGCTAACCCCTTGCGCCACAGAGACTTGGCACAGGGATTGGCATCAGCCTCCCTCAGTCAGGAGATTCATACCTGGTGCCAGGGCTTCTTTTTGGCTTTTGTAGCGTGGCTTTTTTCCCTCCCACTGAAAGTTAAATATGAAGGGGATGAATTGTTAATGCATTCATATGAGAGCTTAGATTCCCACACTGTCAATGCTTTTTCCTACTGAGGCATAAATATGACCTCCAAGGTCCCTTCCAACTTTTATTATTATTATTATTATTATTATTATTATTATTATTATTATTGATCATCGTGGATGGAGTGGGTGTGGCCTACTTGGTGGACGTGGCCAGTTCTACATCATTCGCATCAAGGGTGCCTGTGGGGGCCTGGGCAGGAGTGGGACAGATTTGAGGGTCTCTGGCAGAAGGGGGCGGGCCTGGGGCAAGTGCCAAGGCATGGTCCACCGGGGCAAGTGCCAAGATGGCCACCACAAAATTGTACATTGGCTCCCGGCTGGCCTGGGCCAGGGCCAAGGCAGCGGGGGCAGTTCTCTCACTGTTTCCAGGATGGCTTCACGGGCCACATGAAACCACTTCACGGGCCGCATCCGGCCCCCGGGCCTTGTGTTTGACATGTCTGCTTTAAAACTATTGATCAACCAGGGCTAGTCATCCCAAGCCAGCCGCTAGAGAGCACAGGCCCTAAGAGTTTGATGGCTTCGCATTTTGCAGCACTAAAGAAAAATGGCAATTTTCCATTTCTAGTCTGTCCTGGTCCTGGTCACCATCTAAACTGGGTAATCTTCCAGGACAGGAGAGTTTAAACCCAGCAATTTCTGGAACCAGGTTTAGAAATTTGCTATTTGACAAGCCTGATGGGCCAAAATGGGCTGAGAAGAACCAGGCTTTTAGCAAGAGAGAGAACTTGCCATTCCATGTTGCTTAACTGCTATTTCTCTATTTCTTTTTTTTTTTTACTAACTGTAGATAAATCTCTTTTTTTGTTTTTGCACTATCACCTGCAAATCCAGACTAATAATCTCTTCAAACCACGGGAATCTATATTTTAGTTCCCTTAAATTCTCTAAAGATCTTAAGTTTACTACTCATATTTCCTGCTGTTTTTTTCCCCTATACAACAGCTAAATAAAACTATTTTTGTCTTTTTTTAATTTTGGCCTCCTGTTATTTGAGCTCTGTATTTACTTTTCAGTATTTGCCTTCCTTCATTTTGTAATTCCACTTTTTTCTCCAGACACATTAGAGACCGGTTCTCCCATTCTCCATCATAGCGTCTTTCTAAAACATCCATGAGTTTGATTTTTTTTTCTTCATTTTGGGATCTGTTTTATTTTGATATCTCTTTTTCATCAGGATCTTTTCTTCAGGATATTATTATTACAGGCTGCCTCTTAGTGCTTCCAGCCACCCTTAGCTGCCCAGAGGCATGAATTTGAGAATGGCAGTTGTAATACTTCAACTCACTAAATAACCATACAAATCTTGATTTTCCTCACCCATCACTTCTCTGCCAGCCCCCACATCTTCCCTCATTTCAGGCCTAGGTTTGCTAACAGCCACAAGATACAGGCTGTATTTCAAACAGAAGCTCCTATTTCTTGTCTGTTGACTGCCCTACCATTTCTGACAGGATTTTTGCTCATTTTTGAGGCCTCCTTGAATCTTTACAGAGAAGCTGCTCTTAAGGAAAACGACTTTTGAGGCTCCACAGAGATTTCCTCAATGTTGACAAGATCACAGAAGGTTCTTGGACATTTAAAAGAGGAAAATCTAGAAACTGCCACTTCCTGGAGAGGCCACCCCCTTTCTTTATAAAACCCTAATAAGACCACATGTGGAATACTGCAATCAATTTTGGTCACCCTACTACAAAAAAGATGTTGAGACCTTAGAAAAAGTTCAGAGAAGAGCAACTAAGATGATCCAAGGCCTGGAGACTAAAACATAGGAAGAACAGCTGTAGAACTTGGGTTTGGCTAATTTTAAAAAAAGAAAAAACAGGGGAGACATGATAGCAGTATTCCAGTATTTGAGGGGCTGCCACAAAGAAGAGGGGGTCAAATTATTCTCCAAAGCACCTGAAGGCAGGACAAGAAACAATGGTTGGAAACTGATCAAAGAGAGAAGCAACCTGGAATTAAGGAGAAATTTCCTAACAGCGAGGACAATCAACCAGTGGAACAGCTTGCCTCCAGAAATCGTGGGCGCTCCATCACTGGAGATTTTTAAGAGGAGACTGGACCGTCACCTGTCTGAGATAGTATAGGTTCTCCTGCTTGAGCAGGGGGCTGGACTAGAAGACCTCCAAGGTCCCTTCCAGCTCTATTCTATTCTATTCTATTCTATTCTATTCTATTCTATTCTATTCTATTCTATTCTATTCTATTCTATTCTAGCCTAGCCTAGCCTAGCCTAGCCTAGCCTAGCCTAGCCTAGCCTAGCCTATTCTATTCTATTCTATTCTATTCTATTCTATTCTATTGTCAGAATCCAATTATATTTCATCTTTAATTATCAAATATAGAAACTCCCAATTCTGCCTTCTCTGGATTCTGCCATCAGAGGGAGAGAAGGGGGAGAACAAAGGGGCTTTATGGCCCTCACTTCCTTCAGTACACTTCAAAGAGCTGAATGCTGAATGTGTGTTTATTGTAACATCAAAGCGTTAGCACTAGAGGACCTTACAAAGAAGGGTATTTGCCTTTCAGGTAGTTATCTGAAGTCTCCATCCAGACGGAAGAAAGAAGAAAGGGGGTGGAATTGTGATACTTGAAACTATCACTGGAAGGGGGGTTGATGGGGTGGGACTACTGGGGAACCCCTTAAAACCTTGAATGGGAGAGCTTGAACCCCAAGTCCTGTCTAGCATGCCTGCAACCATTTTCTCTTAATAAAGGATTCCTGTTGGAAGACTTATTCCAAGAGTTCTGTCTTCTTAAGATGCAAAGTGGGGTGGGTCCTTACATCTATTCTATTCTATTCTAGCAGAGTTTTCTGAGATTATGAACTCCTAGGGCCAGTTATTCTATTCTTCCAGGGCATGTATTTGGGGCAATTTTTTCACTCTCATTTTCCAACTTCAGTGATGGACACTGTGGTCTGCTAGGTTGAGAGTGCAGTATGATAATTCATTTCTGTCTCTGTGCTCTTCCCTTCTTTCTCATGTCACACCATGTCTAGAAATCCTTAGAAGCTGTGACTGAATATTCCAAGGGGAGGAAAGATTCTTCCAAACCCTCTCAAGAGTTGCTGTTCAGGGAGAGCTTCCAGAAGTCAGGACACCCTGCCAGGTAACAGAAGTAATTCTCGTGTAATGTGAGGCTTAATATCTAGCTGATTCTTTTGCTCATTTTCACTTGAGTCTCTCTCTCTCTGGTTCCTTTTTTAACCATCTGCTTCCACCATTTTCTGTCCCTCACAGAGAATAGAAAGCTCTCCTTGGTATTTTTAGAATCACCTCCTTTTCATGATAGAGCTGAAAGAGTGGGTGAAATTCTGCCTCAAGTAGGAGAAGAAATATCAGAAAGGTCCATGAATCTGGGCGGGGGGGGGTTCATTTTGTTCTGGAATTCAGTTTATAATAGTCATGTTTCTAAGCAACAAATTTTGGATCAGATCATTGAAAATTCACACTTGGCTTAACCTACCTGTCCCTTCTGATAAGCTTTACACTACACATCCTCTTCACAACCTGTTTTCCTTGTTACCTTCTGGGAGCAGGCTTCGTGGTATCCGCAGCAGAACATCCATATTCAGACATAGTTTCATTCCATACAGCAGTGATGGCGAACCTTTTAGAGACCGAGTGCCCAAACTGCAACCCAAAACCCACTTATGCATCGTCGAGTGCCGGGTGGGCATGGCCCATTGGCTGGGTGTGGCCAGTTCGGTGGGCATGGCTGCGGTGGTAATAACAGACTGGGTGGGACTAAAAAGTTCAATCAATCAATTCCAACTTTGCAAGATCTTTTTTTTTCCCACGAGAAGTTGAAATTGACTGATTGAACCTTTTTTGTTTGCATACGATGGTGGAGGCCTAAAGCGAAAAGGTTTTCTAAAACCCAGCTGAAGGCCTAGGACTGGGGCGACGGTGCGAGTGCCCACAGAGAGAGCTCTGAGTGCCGCCTCTGGCACCCATGCCATAGGTTCGCCACCACTGCCATACAGCATTAACCTTGTAAACTCTCAAGCTTCCTCCTTCCGTTATATATCTAAGATGGACAGTGTTTAATATTTGTTATAATGTATATGTAGGGGTGTGGGTCTATACATATGTTGTATATAATATGTTTAGGTGTGTGTCATGTACGTGTTTCACTTTGAGGGCGGGCAACTAAATTTCATTTTTGATGTGTGCCGTTGTGCCCACAGTAAAAAAAAAATGACAATAAAGGTTATCTTTATCTTATCTTCATCTTTCTCTGCCCTCCTGCTTCAGGCTCAGATTTCATTGACCAGAAATTGTCTCAGATGGAGATCTTCCTTCTGTCTCCCAGGGTCATTCTCACTACCATTACAATCTTCCCCAACATCTTCATAAAGGTGTGGATTGGGGGAAAGAGTTTGTTCCCTCAATTGATAAATAAACCATTGGCAAAAAAAAAAAAAGTCAGATGGGTAATCCCTGTGTTTCCTTCCGCCTACTTTCGGAAGAATTGGAGCCATTGATTAGTAGTAGATTTAAGACCAACTGACCAAGAAAACTATTTTAATCGGCCTCATGAAAGGCATTCCGAGTCCTTCCAACTTGATCAGATGTGCTGCAGTTGTGCTGTCAGCCAAAAGCTCTGAGATCTCATTCTGAATTCTGCAGAAGATGCCCATTTTATTCATTAGATCTCTCTCCTTCATTTGCTGAAAGAAAACTCAAATTGTTCTTGGATTATCTGTTAATTGGGAAACTTCTTTCCTTGTTCAGGATGTTGTGTCCTTTGAGGAAGTGGCCGTGTATTTCTCCAAGGAGGAGTGGTCCCAACTGGATCCTGGCCAAAAAGCTCTCCACCGAGAAGTCATGTTAGAGAATTCCAGGAATCTGGCTTCTCTGGGTAAGAATCCTTATCTGTGCTTAGAATCATAGAGAAGTCATTGGGGGTTAGATGTAACCATCTGCTTTTGATAAAATATATTTGATAAAATAGCACTTTTTAGAATTTGTATCCTGCCTTCATAATGTTTTAGTACAGGTAATCCTTGACATACAACAGGCCATTTAACTAACATTTGAAATTATGACAGACCCCCTCCAAAAGCTACCTGTGACCCCATTTCAAGGTTAAGATGGCTACAGCAGGTTTGTGGTCATTCTCTCTGACAATGCACTACAGGTTCATCTGCAGCGCCCTCCCACTTCTCTTCCCCCATCTCACCCTGCCAAAACCTTTCAATGCTTGGGCCTGCTCCCCACACACCCATCTCACACCCATACCCACATTTGCCTTCTGAAGCTCTCCAGACCTCATATTGTAGAAGGAGGGCAGGCCATGTGTCCCAGGGCTGCAGTTTGAAGCAGTTTGTGTGGCAGCCACCATTTTGTCCCACCCATTTGTGGGTGGGCACAAAATGGCGGCTGCCACACAAACTGCTTCAATTTGCTGCCTTAGAGCCACCATTTTGTCCCACACATTTGTGGGTGGGCACAAAATGGCGGCTGCCATACAAACTGCTTCAATTTGCTGCCTTAGAGAAGTCTCCACAGTGCTGCAGAAGCTTCTGAATGCTGCAGAAGCCTTCTGCAGCACTGTGCAAAGTTTGTTACGGCAGCAAACCCAAGCGGTTTTTCCCTGCGCCCTGTGGATGGGACAAAATGGCCCCCATTTTTGAAACTGTGCTGCACAAAGAAGGAAATTATTCCGGTCCTCTGGAAGGCTTCAGAGAAGGGTGTTTGGCCTGGTGGAGTATAAACAAGGCCTAAGGCAGGGGTCTTCAAACTTGGCCCTTTTATGACATGTGGACTTCAACTCCCAGAATTCCTCAGCCAGGCAAGCTGGCTGAGGAATTCTGGGAGTTGAAGTCCATGAGTCATAAAAGGGCCAAGTTTGAAGAACCCTAAGGCCTCGGAAGACGAAGTGCAAGTGGGGAAAGCCCTGTTGGGACTCAAAGCATGGGAAGTGGAACATAGGATAACTCAGGGATGGGGGAGGCCTTGGGAGGGTAAGAACAAATGAGCCTTGGCCTGTACTAGACCCCCAATATCCTCCTCCACCCAGGAGGTATTCCACACTTTTTTTAACAACCAGAACATTGGTTTTATGTTTCATTGGGGAGAGCAGGAATGGGAGGATTGCTAGGTGACTCGTTTCATGTAATGATTTCTGCAAAATGGGCAGGCTCCATTATGGTTTATCTCCAGGACTACCTGTAAATAAGGCAGCGGAGATACCTAGTACTCCTTCCACCTCCTATTTTTCTCTGCAACAACTCTGTGACATGTGTGGGCTGAGAGAGACTGGCCCAGAGTCACCCAACTGGCATTCACGCTTAAGGTTAAGTTAGTCCTCAAGGCGTCCAGTTTCCTAGTGTGTTGCCTTAACCCCTAGACCAGGAATAGGCAACCTTGGCCCTTTTATGACTTGTGGACTTCAACTCCCAGAATTCCTGAGCCAGCCATGCTGAGGGGAAAGGTGTAGTAATCAGTGCTCAGTCATTGCAGGGTGGAAATATGGCTGACCGCCTTCGCAGTGTTTATCGCCTTTTATACAGACATTCAAATAGCATAAAGTAAGATGGCATCCGCATAGTAACAGCATTTCTATTGGTGAAACTCCTTACCAATCCTTAAGAATATAGAAGCCAGAGGCCCAAAACAGGGAGCAGTTGGCTGTAACATCCTGTTGGTGTAAGCTAGCTGATATCAGGCAGGTGAGGTCATTGTACCAGCCTGGGGTACTTTCCCACATTGCCATGGTGATTTGAAGGGATGAGATAATGTAGAGAGAAGAGGCACACAGGCTTTGGAGGGGCAGTTTGCTGCTCACGACCTCTACCTGGCCCCCATCTCTACAGAAAGGGAGAGGTTTCCAAGCTGAGCCATGCTGGCTCAGGAATTCTGGGAGTTGAAGTCCACGAGCCAAGGTTGCCTACTCCTGGTCTAGTCATTGGTTGCTGTATGGCTGCTATTCAAGACCTGATGCTATTGAACACCAATTATTCTTAGACATAATCTGAAGGTGGGTGAAGCAACTGACTGGCAAGTATAAACAAGACCTGGCAATGCCCTGAGAGGGACATTCCTTTCTCAGAAATGTGTCCACTTGGGCACTGAGTTCATCCCAAATTGGGGAGGAGGAGCTGTTGTCATCCAGAAAGTCCAGTTGGTGTTCAAAGACTCTGCTTTGTCCACAAGCGGAGATGAGGCTTTCATTGAAATTGGAGAGATGGTGCGTATGTTGCCGCCCCTGCACGATACGGTGTCCAGTGCATTTCAGGACTTCATGACACCATGTGACTGACCCAGGTCATCAGCACTGAGGGTGAAAGATTAGATCGGGATTTTGTCTTAGGTTCATTGTGACATGATACGGTCCTGATGTATGAACTGGGCGGGAACCCACTTGGAAATGCATACTTAGTTCGGATCTTCATATTGGTCAATAAAGCAGCCAAAAGATACCCATCATTTATGGGGCTAAACTTCCGAAGAAAAAGTTTGATCTCTAATCATTACCCTATTCTTGCTACAATTTTCATTTTTCTTTTTCAAGGCTTCAGTGGGCAGGAGAATGAGAATTGCAAGGAGGAACGCCAGGTGATCCATCCAAAAGAGGGGGAAAGGAGGTCTGCAGATCAGATGCAACCAAAGAGTGATGAGACAAACCAATCACAAAGCGGAATTAAAAAAGGTTTTCCTGAGGTTGTTTAGCTTACAAACCATAGAATAATCCATAGAGGAAAAAGACCATACAAATGTATGGAATGTGGAAAGGATTTTAGGAGAAAGGGTGATCTTACCTGCCATAAAAGCATCCACACAGGTGAGAAACCACATCAATGCAGGGCGTGTGGAAAGAGCTTTTATAAAGCTGATCATCTCATTTCCCATAAAAAGACACATTTAGAAGGGAAAGCATATACCTGCATGGAGTGTGGAAAGACTTTCTGTTCCAATTACTCTCTTAGAAGACATGAAAGGAATCTCAAAGGAGAATGACCTTATAGATCAGCGGTTCTCAACCTGTGGATCGGGACCCCATTTGGGGTCGAATGACCATTTCACGGGGGTCGCCAAACAACGCAGTCCGCCATTTTTTCCCTCTTTTCCTTAGCTGTGCTACTCCCTTTTATTTTATTGGCTTTTGAAAGCCAATAGAATAGACTCTCTTGAATAGAGTTTAATTCTATTGGCTTTCAAAAGCCAATAGGAATTGTCCAGGCTGTCTCTGCCCTGCTGAGCCCACCAAAAGTCCCATTCTGCAAACGGTGCTGCAAGGTGTCTGCAGCGAAGGTGAGCTGTCTGGAAGTTTCCACCCCTCCCTGCTGAGCAACTACTAAAAATGTAAGTAAAAGAGGGCCAGGGGTGGGAGGTGGGAGGCCGGCGGGCGCAGGGAGGGTTGCTGGCGCACGTGGGGCCCGGCGGGTGCCTTACCTCCCTTGGGCTGGGCCAGCTGGTGGCCCAGCCAGTGGTCGGCCTGCGCCGTCTCTGCTACTTGCCAGCTATGCCTCGGCCGGTGCAGGGGGCGGCACCACGCATGCGCGGCGCTCCCGGGCAGGGAAAGTCCTCGACTTATGACCGGTTGGGTAGTCCTCGACTTATGACCGGTTGGGGGGGTTGCGGCATTTAAAAGGTTGAGAACCACTGTTATAGATGCATGGAATGTGGAAAGTCCTTTACTAGTAGTACTCATCTTACTTACCACAAGATGATCCACACAGGAGAAAAGCCATATAAATGTGTGGAATGCAGAAAGGATTTTAGGAGGAACGATGATCTTACCCGCCATAAAAGGAAACACTCGGGGGAAAAGCCGTATCAGTGTAATAAGTGTAGGAAGACATTTGCTCACCATAGTAGTCTTACTGCTCATGAAAAGGTCCATACAGGAGAGAACCTGTATAAATGTATGGAATGTGGGAAGAGCTTTAACAGAAGTACTTCTCTGATTCACCATAAAGCTATCCACACAGGGGAGAAATTACATCAATGCCAGGAGTGCGGGAAGAGCTTTAGATTCAGAAGTGATCTTACTAGGCATAAAAGGATCCGCTCAGTGAAAAAGCCATATCGATGTAGGGAGCATGGAAAGAGCTTCTGTGACAATGGGTCCATTGTGAAACGTAAGAGTATCCACACGGGAAAAGCCATCTAAATGTGTGAAACATAGAAAGGGGTTTAGGAAGAATTGTGCTTTTACTTTCCATTAAATCAGCGGTTCTCAACCTGTGGGTCGGGACCCCATTTGGGGTCGAACGACCATTTCACGGGGGTCGCCAAACAACACAGTCTGCCATTTTTTTTCCCTTTTCCTTAGCTGTGCTTCTCCCTTTTATTCTATTGGCTTTTGAAAGCCAATAGAATAGACTATCTTGAATAGAATCTAATTCTATTGGCTTTCAAAAGCCAATAGGAATTGTCCAGGCTGTCTCTGCCCTGCTGAGCCCGCCAAAAGTCCCATTCTGCAAACAGTGCTGCACCAGTTGAGTAGTCCTCGATTTACGACCGGTTGAGTAGTCCTCGACTTACGACCGGTTGGGGGTTGCGGCATTAAGAAGGTTGAGAACCACAGCATTAAAGGATCCACATGGAATTAGCCCTATCAATGGAGTGTGGAAAGAGCTTGAGAAGCTGTAGCTTTCATTTATGATAAAAAGGATCCACATAGGGAAGCAGCCATATTGATGCAGGGAGCACAGGAAGAGCTTCAATACAAATAGCTGTCTAAAATCTCATGCAAGGATCCACTTCAGTAACAGTCCACATTAAAACGAAATCTACTTCAGTATCCATGCATAAATTACCTTTCTAGGCCAGATTCGAAGAAGGCGAATTCTAAATCCTGACTCTGGTTTTTTGCTGAGTAGGAGGTTGCAAAGAAGAAGTAACAGTGGAGATTAAGGAAATTAATTGCCCAGTCAGCAATGTGTCCTGCCTATTAGTTAACAATTGCAGATTCCTCAATTATTTGAAGGAACTCCCATTTGAACAACATATCCCTGCTATGTCTCAGGAATTGGAAACTTGATCAGCATTCCCCCCTTTAGAGCAGATGTGCGGGCTGGAATATAGCCCTCACATCCCTGTCTAGAGTTTCAAGTTGTTCTTCCTTTCCTTAATCTTGTCACAATCTGCGTTTCCACAGAGTTCCCCAACTTTTCCAGCTTGGCGGCCCGGAAGGAAAGGGAGCAGCAGGGAAATTGTGTGCGCGGCCCCCGCACGCATGTGCAAACAAGCACGCGCGTGACGCTGCTAGCATCCCCGCACAGCGGTGCTACTATGAGTGGGATGGGGCTCGCCAGCTATTCCCAGGGCCCAGCATGGCTGGCTCAGGAATTCTGGGAGTTGAAGTCCACAAGTCATAAAAGAGCCAAGGTTGCCTACCCCTGGACTATGGTGATGCACTCTACATGGGGCTACCCTTGAAGACCATTTGGAAGTTACAAAGTGCGGCAGCACAGGCAGTTCTCAAGGCCCATGAGTGCCAGCCAGAGTTACCATGTAGTAAGGTAGGTGTATAGATAGATAAGTAAATAAATAATCCAACAAGATGTATAATTAAGAGCCGAGGTGGCGCAGCAGTTAGAGTGCAGTACTGCAGGCCCCTTTAGCTGACTGTGTTCAGCAGGTCAGCGGTTCAAATCTCACCGGCTCAAGGTTGACTCAGCCTTCCATCCTTCCGGGGTAGGTAAAATGAGGACCCAGATTGTTGGGGGCAATGTAAATATATATATATATATATATATATATTTTCGGGTTTTCTCCCGCGTAAAATTGGAAGTGTCTTGGCGACGTTTCGACGAAGTCCCATTCGTCATCTTCAGGCTGGTGCTTTCAGCTTCGTGCTTTGAGCAGCAATATGTGGTCTTAGTGTACACCGCTTAGAGAGTGCTTGCACTTAAAGCGGTATATAAGTCTCATAAAATAAATAAATAAATAAATTGTGGGTTTCTTTTATTCCTTCTCTTCTTGACTTCGCTGGGGCTCAGCGGCGAATTCCCAACAAAAGCTGTTTCAATCATGGCTGCCGGGAAAGGAGCATCCAGAAGCCAAGCCCTTCATCCGCACCGGATTATCTCTTGGAGCCAACTACTAATCCAGTCTGGAAATGGAGGTCCCAGAATCCCCAATCCCCATTCTGAGAGCTTCCAAGCTAACACAATTTGGGCAATGCTGGGGAGGGGAGGGGACTCTCACCCCCTGCTTGTTAGGCCTCTTCCTTGATGGAGGCTCCGGGTATCAGCTTTGAACCGATGGCCTTTCGCCTTTGGGATGTTGGAGAAAGAGTATGTAAGCCTCTCATCCTCTAGACCAGTGGTTCTCAACCTTTTTAATGCCGCGACCCCCAACCGGTCGTAAGTCGAGGACTACCCAACCGGTCGTAAGTCGAGGACTTTCCCTGCCCAGGAGCGCCGCACATGCGTGGTGCTGCCCCCTGCGCCGGCTGAGGCGTAGCTAGCAAGCGGCAGAGACGGCACAGGCTGATCACCAGCTGGGCCACCAGCTGGCCCAGCCCAAGGGAGGTAAGGCACCTGCCCAGCCCCACGCGTACCAGCAACCCTCCCTGCGCCCGCTGGCCTCCCACCTCCCACCCCGGGCCCTCTTTTACTTACATTTTTAGTAGTTGCTCAGCAGGGAGGGGTGGAAACTTCCAGACAGCTCGCCTTCGCTGCAGACAACTTGCAGCACCGTTTGCAGAATGGGACTTTTGGCGGGCTCAGCAGGGCAGAGACAGCCTGGACAATTCCTATTGGCTTTTGAAAGCCAATAGAATTAGACTCTATTCAAGAGAGTCTATTCTATTGGCTTTCAAAAGCCAATAGAATAAAAGGGAGTAACACAGCTAAGGAAAAGGGGAAAAAAATGGCGGACTGCGTTGTTTGGCGACCCCATGAAATGGTCGTTCGACCCCAAATGGGGTCCTGACCCACAGGTTGAGAACCGCTCCTCTAGACTAGAGGTCCCCAACCCCTGGTCCACCCCCTCCCCCGTGGACCGGCACTGGGCTGTGGCACACCAGAAACCGGTCCGCGCAAACAAGCCAAGCCCCATCCGTGGGATGCAGGCAGTACACGACACCCCTTCCGGTCATTGGAAAAACCTCTCTCCACGGAATCGGTCCCTGGTGCTCAAAAGGTTGGGGACCTCTGGAGCAGACATTCAGGGAGATGCCAAGACCAGAGCTGCCATCTGCAACAACTCAACTGGAAGATAGTAAGCCTGGCAACCTTGGCAATGTTGGGTGCTCTGAGAAAAACTTGAGGAAGTCTCTCCACCCCGCATCTGGCCCCTCTTTTGCTTGAAAACCCGGGTGGTGGAGCTGAGGTCTCTGCAGGCCACCATCAGTTGGGGTTTTCCAAACAGGGAGAATGTCTCAACGGGAGAGATTCTCTGGGTCTCTTGCAACCCTCCCCCCACACGGGAACTGAGACTTGAGTTGATGTCCCTTCCAAGGAGGAGTGGAGGGATGAAGGCCCCCCCTTTGTCCTTCCCTGGTGGTCTAGTGGTCAGGATTCAGCGCTTTCACCGCTGCGGCCTGGGTTCGATTCCCAGCCAGGGAAAGCTTTTGTTTGTAAACATCCATCATCCTGCGGGTGGAATTTTCAGGAAGGGCTGAAAATAGGCTGAACTGGCCAAAAAAAATGCCCAGCCTTTCCTTTTCTTGGTGGGGCTTTCCCTCATCCTACCCCATCCCGCCCTCAGATTCTCCTAGCAGGCTTGACACAAACTCCCTGCGACCAGCCTGCCTTGGACCTTCAGTTAGGGTAGATGACAACGGTTGTCATCTACCCCAACTTGAAGGGGGCAAAGTTGTGATCCAATAGAGGGAAACAGGTGGGCGTCAGCACTTCAGTTAGGCTCAGGTGAAGCCATATTCCCACATCTCTGGAACACGAGGGGTCAAGGAGTCTGGCCATTAGGCAGGAGGACGAGGATGGTTTGAGTCTAGCCAGGAACACTTGCAGGTACCCTTACCTCGAGAAGATGGCCTGAGTGAGGAAGTTGAGGGACAGCTAATGCCCTGTGCTGTTCATACCTGGATTCCAATCCCATCTCTGTTGGCAAGAATGGGAAAACCAGGAATGCAGTGGATATAATTTACTTGGACTTCAGTAAGGCATTTGATAAAGTAGACCACAACCTACTACTTGATAAGATAGAAAAATGTGGCTTGGACAGCATCACCACCAGATGGATCCGTAGCTGGCTGACCGGCCGTACTCAGCGTGTGGTCCTCAATGGAACCTCATCTGCATGGAGGGAAGTGTGTAGTGGGGTGCCCCAGGGCTCTATTCTGGGACCAGTGCTCTTCAACATCTTCATCAACAAGTTGGACAAGGGGATAGATGGGGAACTCATCAAATTTGCAGACGACACCAAGCTGGCAGGAATAGCCAACACTCCAGATGACAGGCTTAAGATACAGGAGGATCTGGACAGACTTGAACACTGGGCGCTATCTATCAAAATGAAATTCAGTGGTGAAAAAAGTAAGGTTCTACATTTAGGCAAGAAAAATCAAATGTACAGGTATAGTATAGGGGGTACCTTGTTCAATAATAGTAACTGTGACAGTAACTGGAGTCCTAGTGGACAATCACTTAAATATGAGCCAGCAGTGTGCTGCAGCTGCCAAAAAAGCCAACACGGTGCTAGGCTGTATTAATAGAGGGATAGAATCAAGATCACGTGAAGTATTAATACCACTTTACAATGCCTTGGTAAGGCCACACTTGGAATACTGCATCCAGTTTTGGTCACCACGATGTAAAAAAGATGTTGAGACTCTAGAAAGAGTACAGAGAAGAGTAACAAAGATGATTAGGGGCCTGGAGGTTAAAACATACAAGGAAAGGCTGCTGGAATTGGGTATGTCTAGTTTAATAAAGAGAAGGACGAGGGGGGACATGATAGCAGTGTTCCAATATCTCAGAGGCTGCCCCGAAGAAGAGGGAGTCAAGCTATTTTCCAAAGCGCCTGAAGGCAGGACAAGAAGCAATGGATGGAAACTAACCAAGGAGAGAAGCAACCTAGAACTAAGGAGAAACTTTCTGACAGTTAGAACAATTAACCAGTGGAACAACCTGCCTCCAGAAACTGAATGCTCCAACACTGGAAGTTTTTAAGAAAAGACTGGACAGCCATTTGTCCGAAATGGTATAGGCTTTCCTGCCTGAGCAGGGGGTTGGACTAGATGACCTCCAGGATCCCTTCCAACTTTGTTATTATTTGAAATTTGAAATTATTTCTAGATTTTGCTTTCTGCTGACAATGCAAGATGATGTCCGTGCCAGCCATCGCTTCTCCTTTCTTCCCATTGAAAACAGAATCCGGGACGAAAACTTTGTCTGTACATCCTAGAAGGGCAAAAGGTGGAAGGAGACATGCGCCAGCCGGGACTTGAACCCGGGTCGCAAGATTGGGAACCCTGCATGATGCCCCTACACCACTGGCACAGCCATTGAGATCCTGTCTCGAGAGAAGCAGTAGTTATAGCCGGGCTTTCTCCTTTCCCGTCTGATGGGGGGAGAGAGGAGCACACTGTGCCTTGTGACAGAGAGATCTTATTGCTGTCTACCAGCCCCAGCTTAGGTGGGGGGAGCCGAGGGGGAGGCCTGTGCCAGGTCTCTGTGGCGCAAGGGGTTACCGCGTCTGGCTGTTAACCAGAAGGATGGTGGTTCGAGCCCACTCAGGGACGGCCTGCTTGATGAGTTGAGCGATAGATGAAGGTGATGGATTGTTTATCCATTGGGTTCTTCACCTTGGGGCTGCCGTTCCCAATCTCTCAATATATATTTTTTTCTGCCTGATTTAAATATTTAGCCATCTGCTCCATTAGCTTTACCTTCCAGAATGAAAAAGCAGAACAAGGCCCCAGGCCTGAGGGAGGAGAAATTGGGAAATTATTTCTACATTTTGATGCCTGCTGAGAATGCAAGGTCCGATCAATGCCAGCCTCAGCCTGTACACAGGTTGCAAGTTAAGAAAGCTGAGTGATGCTTTCACAGCGTTATACAACTGAGGGAATCTTGTTGGTTTTAGGACAAAAGGTTCCTGAGGAATAGAGAGGCAGCAGAAGCTGTTTGCGAGAGACGCAGGGAAAAAAAATCCTAGACAGACTTTCTAAAATCAGCTGCTTTTCTCTGTTGTTAACCTCCCAACATTTGCTGATGGCCATATCCACCCAGATGGGCAGATCATCCCTGAAGATCAATGGCTCCACCGTTCAGTGTAGAAGCACTGAACTGATCGCATGACCTCTTCAGCTAGGTCCCTTCCACTGGCTTGGTCCCTCAACAGTGAGAAACAGGTACAGCAGCGCCTGCATTTTCTGTGTCACATGAGAAAAGCACATCTTCCTTCCCCTGTCCTGACCACTTTCTACAGGGGGACGATTGAGAGCATCCTGTTGTACAGCATCACAGTCTGATTTGCTTCAGATAGGAAGGTGGTGCAGAGAGTGGTGAGAATGGCCGAAAAGACCATTGGCAGTTGCCTCCCTCCCATCCAGGACACAGCACAGAAGCGTTGCTTGAGCAGGGTCTGCAAGATTATCTGGGACACTACACATCCTCTTCACGACCTGTTTTCCTTGCTACCTTCTGGGAGGAGGCTTTGTGGTATCCACAGCAGAACATCCAGATTCGGCCAGAGTTTCATTCCATACAACATTGTGAACTTTCAAGCTTCCTCCTTCCATTATATATTCAAGATGGACTGTATTTAATATTTATTTCTTATGTATATGTAAGGGTGTGGGTCTATACATAGGTTGTATATAGTATGTTTTCGGTGTGTGTCATGTATGTGTTTCACTTTGAGAGTGGGCACCTAAATTTCATGTTTGACATGGGCTATTGTGCCCACAGTAAAAAAAATGACAATAAAGGTGATCTTATCAGTTTATCTTTGCTTGTGGCACAGATAAAATGGCTTTTATAGGGGGGGGATCTTTTCCAAAAAAAAAAAAAACACCAAAAGAACCCTTTCCTAAATTGCAGGATTTAATCAGCAGTTTGAGAATGCTGTAAATTTTGTTCCCACATCTTTCACTATATCACTGACCTCTGGAGGGCACAAATCTCTAAAAAAATCAGCTCTTTAAGCCCTCTTATACCATTGAATAGTAATAGTAATAAAGTTGGAAGGGACCTTGGAGGTCATCTAGTCCAACCCCCTGCTCAGGCAGGAAACCCTACACCATTTCGGACAAATGGCTGTCCAGTCTCTTCTTAAAAACTTCCAGTGTTGGAGCATTTACTGCTTCTAGAGGCAGGCTGTTCCACTGATTAATTGTTCTCACTGTCAGGAAGTTTCTCCTTAGTTCTAGGTTGCTTCTCTCCTTGATTAGTTTCTGCAAACACCAGTCTGGAATGGCCAGCAAAAGATCTGGACATGCTAGTTGAGAGCTACTCATATATCTGGTTTCTGTGGTGTAGTGGTTATCACATTTGCCTAACACGCAAAAGGTCCCTGGTTCGAAACCAGGCAGAAACATGCCTTTTTTTCCTCAGAATTGCAGCCATTTCAAGTTCCAAGCATGTACAAGAAATAGATTCCTCCCCTCCCAGAAAAAAAATCAAGAAACATCCCCTTTTCTTTTCTCCCTTATGCAAAAAGGAACGAGTAAGCAGAGGATGCTTCTAACTATTGACCAAAGAAGACAAAAGTCATCCCAAGCCAGTGATGGTGAAGCTTTTAGAGTCCGAATGCTCAAACTGCAATGCAAAACCCACTTATGCATCGTCAGGTGCCAGGTGAGTGTGGCCCATTGGCTGGGCGTGGCCTATTGGGTGGGCGTGGCTGCGGTGGTAATGGCAGACTGGGTGGGACTAAAAAGTTCAATCAATCAATTCCAACTTTGCAAGATCTTTTTTTTTCCCACCAGAAGTTGAAATTGACATTGAACCTTTTTTTTTTTTTTTTGCACACAGCGGCAGAGGCCTAAAGCAAAAAGGTTTTATAAAATCCAGCTGAAGGCCTAGGACTGGGCGACGGCGCGTGTGCCCACAGAGAGGGCTCTGCGTGCCGCCTCTGGCACCCCTGCCATAGATTCGCCACCCCTGTCCCAAGCTATCAGCTGCTAGACAGAACAGAAGCTGTAAGAGTTTTAGGGCTTCACACATTCTGGAGCACTATGGAAAAGTGGCAGTTTCCCCTTTCTAATCTGTCCTGGTCACCATCTAAACTGGGTGACCTTCCAGGACAGGAGAAATTAAATGCACCACCTTCTGGACCAGGACTAAGAATTTTGCTATTTGACAAGCCTGATGGGCCGTCCTCCTTGACTCAGTGGCTCACGGGTTCCCTTCTCCACAGGAGATACGAAACTTCCACCTGTGGATTCCTGATTGGTGAGGTTCCATCATCCGTTCTGTCAAAAGTTCCACCACACAGCCTTGATCCCAGCTAGGAGTACTTTAAAATCATTACAGGCCGTGAGGTAGTTGACTGTTGAGACAATGAATGAGGATTGTGTGAGTCTTTCTGTGTATCGATCTGCTCACTCATTTAGTCTCAGAAACCACCTTTGTTTTTCGTGACTAGAGGGTCCTTTCTGCATAAAACTGCTGATTCGGTCATGTTGTCTTTGCAAAAGGGAAAGAGGGAACTGTGCTAGGCAGGATTCGAACCTGGGATACAAGATTGGCAACCTTGGCAAGATTGGTACAATCATACAGAGCTGGCTCAAGAATGCTTTGCTTTTGATGTACCAAGAACCAGGGAAATAACCACTTGGTAGCCAGCCCTGAGTTTGCTGAGAATCTGGGAATCTTTTCTGACACCTGAAATTTGGAGAGGAGCGGAGGAAGACTCTGCCTGCCTTGTTTCTCAGATCCTGAGCATCAGGATCCCGAGCTCCTATTATGCTCTCCTCTACTTCTCCCTTTGCCTCTCTAGAGCCTGGGATCCCCAGTCATGCAATGGAGGGACGAAGGGGTTGGAACGTTGGAGCCTGCCTGCCCTCTTCCCAGCCATGGAAGTTTGCATCCTGTCAGCATCCCTGGAGATGAGCACTGCAAGAGTCCCCCTCCCTCAATGCTCCCTTGAAAGTAGTGCCTCTGAGGCTGAGCCACCTCCTGCCCTGCAGGTTGCCTGGTCACGGAAGAAGCCCCCCCCACATGGGCCACGGCTATGCCTGAGTTCCAGGAGTGCAACAGCAGCACCGTTCCTCCTTCCTCACGTGCAAAAGGTCAATGGGGCAGAAATATATATTTTTTTATCTCAGTGAATCCCAACAAAACTTCTTTCAAGACTAGTTAGCTGGGAAAGGAGCTTTGAAAACCCTCAGCTTTCACCTTCGTTGGACAATCATTTGGAATCCATCTGATCCAGCCTGAAAAAGCAGGTCCCAGAATCCCCCCATTCTGAGATCTAGCACATTTTGGGTGATGCCGGGGAGGGGGGGGTCTCCTCATGTCCCCCTTGTCAGCCCTCTTTCTCTTTGGATGGAGGATCCGGGCATCAGCTTTGGACTTCTGGAATGTTGGAGAAAAGGTGTATAATTCTCTAGGCCTCCAGAGGAGGGGATGCCAAGAGAGAGAGCTGCCAACTGCAGCTAATCAGCTGGAAGGTAAAGTATCTGGTGACCTTGCAAATGGTGGGAACTCTGAAAAACTTTCAAGGAAGCCACCCTCCCCATTGTCCCCCCCTTCTGCCTGAAAGCCTGGGTGAGCAGGACAGGGGCTCCTTCTCTGCAGGCCCCCAGTGGTGGGAGTGTCCAAGCAGAGAGAAAGTCTCCATGGAGGGGATGATCCTGCTCTACTGAAAACCTCTTTCTTGCAGTCAGAATTGATGCTCCTTCCAAGGAGAAGCTGGAGAGATGAGAACCAGCTCATCCTTCCCTGGTGGTCTAGTGGTCAGGATTTGGCGCTCTCACCGCCACGGCCCGGGTTCGATTCCTGGCCAGGGAAAGCTTTTTGTTCCCAAACCATCCATCATTCTGCAGCTGGAATTTTCAGGGAGGCTCATTTTCACAGCAAAATAGGCTGAAATTGGCCAGAAAATTGCCCTCCTTCCCTTTTTTCCCCCTTTTTCTTTCCCCCCATCCCACCCCACCCTCCGATCCTCTTAACAGGCTTGACAGAGTCTCCATCCAACCAGCTTGCCTTGGACCTTCAAAGAAGGCAGATGAGGACCGGAGGGATTGCAAGAGTCTTAGAGGGTGCTGTTGCGGTCCATTGGCTGCCAGCAGAGCTAGAGGAGGAGGAGGAGGAGGAGGAGGAGGAGGAGGAGGAGGAGGAGGAGGAGGAGGAGGAGGAGGAGGAGGAGGAGGAGGAGGAGAAGGAGGAGGAGGGGGTGGGGGAGCCTGGGTCAACTTTGGAGCCTCTGGAAGGCTCTGATGAAGAATCAAAGTCAGAGTCCTCTGTCAGGGCCCAGGTAGAGAGGCAGCTATCTTCGGGGCCCGGAGATAAGTAAAGGGGAGGAACAGATGGGGTCTGTCCCAGATGCCCATATGTAAGAAAAGAGGAGAGCAGGGGAGAGCAGGGGAGGGGAGGGGAGGGGAGAGAGGAGAGGAGAGGAGAGGAGAGAGCAATGGAAGGCAAAAAGTCAGCTCTCAGGAAAAAGAAAACCTAGACCAGGGGTAGGCCACCTCGGCTCTTTTATGACTCATGGACTTCAACTCCCAGAATTCCAGCCATGCTGAGGGGAAAGGGAGAGGTTTCCAAGCTGAGCCATGCTGGCTCAGGAATTCTGGGAGTTGAAGTCCACAAGTCATAAAAGAGCCAAGGTTGCCTACCACTGACCTAGACGCTAGCTAGCCAGGCCTTCCCTAGCTGGGAAATAAATCGTAGGGATTTGGGAGTGGCCTATTGTTGCAGGTTTTCCAGGACACATCAATCATATTGGATTCCTTTGCCAGAACCAGGCTTTTCAGGACTACTTGCTCTGTCTTTGAAGTGCCAGCTGAGTCTCCCTGCCTGGAACTAATAGGGAGTGAATGTCCCTCGGCCGGTGTGAACAGGGACTGCTTCTGCTTGCCTTACTCCTTGGAAGGCTTTGTATCTGGGCGTCTCAAATGAACAGAGACGGTTCTTACCCCGTGTCAGAGAGGGAAAGACTTTCCTTTGGGACTACTTCTTTTCAGTTTCGTCTGCCCAGCATGAACAAAGATCGTTCCTGCCCTGTTTTAATAGAAGTGGTTTGTTTTACTCGCGAATAAGCGGTTTCTCGTTACTTGCGAAGGCTGGGTCAGAACAGGTGCAAAGCGGCCTGTGGTCCACTTGGGGGAGACAGGTGAGTCTCCGCCCTTCAAGTAGGCGGAAATTGAGCCATATCCCACTCCTCTGGAGCACAAGGGGCCAAGGGGTCAGGCCACTGAGCAGAAGGATGGGGGTGGTTTGAGTTCACCCAGGAGCACCTGCAGGTGCCCTTCCCTTGGCAATATGGCTGAGTGAGGAAACTGATGGGCAGTTAATGCCCTGTACTCTATATAAAATGGATTCGAATCCCATCCCAGGGGGCACTTCTTCCAGCTGATAGTGATTCTGGGGCTTAGGCTGTGGTTATCCTCACAAGGGTTAAACAGCAGAGGAAAGCCCTGGGCCCAAGGGCGAGGAAATCCTGCAGCTATTTCTACATTTTGCTTCCTGCCGACAATGCAAGGTGATGGTCAGTGCCGGCCATCCAGAATTTTCCTCTTTTCCTCCCATTGAAAACAGAATCCGGGATCAAAACTTCATCTGGTGATGCTGTATATCCTAGAAAGGCAAAAGGTGGAAGGAGACATGCGCCAGCTGGGACTCGAACCCAGGTCGCAAGATTGGGAACCCTGCATGATGCCCCTACACCACTGGCACAGCCGTTGAGATCCTGCCTCAAGAGAAGCAGTAATTATAGCCAGGCTTTCTCCTTTCCCATCTGATGGCGGGAGAGAGGAGCACACTGTGCCTTGTGATCGAGGTATCTTATTGCTGTCTACCAGCCCCCGAGGGGGAGGCCTGTGCCAGGTCTCTGTGGCGCAAGGGGTTAGCGCGTCTGGCTGTTAACCAGAAGGATGGTGGTTCGAGCCCACCCAGGGACGGCCTGCTTGATGGCGTGATTCAAAGATAAAGGCGATGGATTGAGTGCTGCATCCAGTTTTTCCTCTGGAGGCTTCAGTTCTCAGTCCTTTTTCTCACTAAATATTCGGCCATCTTCCGCATATTTTTTACCTTCTAGAGGGCAGATGGAAGAACAAGGCAGACTTGTTCACAATCAGCGAGTAAGGCGAAAGGGAGAGGAATCGCCCGGCGTGTCCTCAGCTGCTTCCTTGCAACAGAGAAGCGCTGGAGTGGCTCAAGGCAGCCTGCAGCGGTCCTCGGTGGGAGCTCTCCAGGGTCCTGAAACAGCTGCCTGTGGCAAAGATTATTAGGCCACCTTACTTGTAGGATGGCAAAAGGGAGGAGGAGGAGGAGAACAGCTGAAAATCACATCTGACTCACAACTTAAAAAGTTACCATTAATGCCTTCTCAGTGTCTGGGCAGTTGCTGAAATCGTTTGCCTACCAAGTAAAATAGGCAGCTGGGTTGAGAAGCAGAAGCATTAAACATAAGAGCAATGATGGCGAACCTTTTAGAGACCGAGTGCCCAAACTGCAACCCAAAACCCACTTATGCATTGTCGGGTGCCGGGTGGGTGTGGCCCATTGGGTGGGCATGGCTGCGGTGGTAACAGCAGACTGGGTGGGACTAAAAAGTTCAATCAATCAATTCCAACTTTGCAAGATCTTTTTTTTTCCCTGCAAGAAGTTGAAATTGACTGATTGATTGAACCTTTTTTTGAAGGCCTAGGACTGGGGTTATGGCACGCGTGTCCACAGAGAGAGTTCTGAGTGCCACCTCTGGCACCCGTGCCATAGGTTCGCCACCACTAACATAGAGGGTCTTTGGCACTCGAGGCCAAGAGATGTTAAACGCACAACAAAACGTGGTTGATTGTACGGTTGCCAGCATGGAAAAACGAAAAGTGCTTGGACACATTTTTAACCAGCTGGCAGCCATCTCTTAGAAAAAAAATATTCTCCTCTGGTCTCTTCTGGTGTGGGGACTGAAGGCAGAGCCTGCATCTCTGGGGCAAAGGATGCTTCTGTTGCATCAATCTGGCAGTTTACAGTGTGACGCTCCCCCTGTAGCCCTATAGGGGATGGGGGGGGAGCCATTCTGTTCTGCATCAGCTGTTACATCCAAGGGAGTCGAGGGGGAGGCCTCTGCCTGTCTCTGTGGCGCAAGCGGTTAGCGCGTCTGGCTGTTAACCAGAAGGTTGGTGGTTCGAGCCCACCCAGGGACGGCCGTGGGTGCCCCGCCCCTTTGACGAGGTGGCCGAGTGGTGAAGGTGATGGACTGCTAATCCATTGTGCTCTGCATGCGTGGGTTCGAATCCCACCCTCGTCGGCACCTTTTCCTTCTGGTTGCAGGATTTGGGGTGAAAGGATTAGTTTTTGTTGATCCCTCCAGTTCTATCTTAGGCTATTTTCAGAATTTCTTTTTTTGACAAGACACATAACATCACCATCCAAACTAATCTCTGTTGTGAATATTTTGGGGGTTTTTCCCCCTAGTATTTTTCACAGACAACTATCCTTTGGGTTTCCAGCACCAGGGAAGGATAACTGCCAGACTGAATTAAGGAACCAAATCACGTTTATATATCTGGCAATATGCTACATACATTGACCAGGAAGCCCCCCCCTCCCCAGTTAGTCTTATTAGTCATTAATGATCTCGCCTGAATATTTATTTTTAATTCTGTTTCGTAACAGATTTCTAAACCACCTCTGGATTTTCTGCAGAGTGATTGTATTAAAAAAAGAAAAAGACCTCTACAGGTGGTCCTCAACTTACGATCACAACTGAGCCCAAGGTTTCTGTGGTTAAGCAAGAGAAATGAGTTTTGTCCCATTTTACAATGTTTCTTCCCACAATTGTTAAGTGACTCACTGACATTGTTAAGTTAGTTGGTTATTAAAAGAATATGGCTTCCCTATTTGGTTGTCAGACGGCCACAAAAAAGTGATCATGTCACCCCAGGACACTGCAACTGTCATAAATATGGGCCAGTTGTCTTAATTCTGATCACCTGACCCTGGGAATGTGGCAACGGTGGTAAAGGTGAAAAAATGTTCGTAAGTTGTTTTTTTTTCAGCGCTGTTGTAACTTCGAATGATTACTAAATGAAGGGTTATAAGTTGAGGACTATCCGTACAGAAATGAAGTAATAACAATAAACAAATAAAACTCTGCCTCCCAGCTCATGGGTGGTGGAGCATGAGGAAGTCCCCTGCCGAGAGCCCGCTCATTCCCAGCTCTGTTCTTTGAGGCAGCTTAACAGCTCAGGGCGGGATGATGGTCTTGACAGGTGACAGGTCATGAATGATGCAACCTAGAACTAAGGAGAAATTTCCTGACAGTTAGAACAATTAATCAGTGGAACAACCTGCCCGCAGAAGTTGTGAATGCTCCAGCACTGGAAATATTAAGAAGAGATTGGACAACCATTTGTCCAAAATGGTATAGGGCAGGGGTAGGCAACCCTGGCTCTTTTATGACTCGTGGACTTCAACTCCCAGAATTCCTGAGCCAGCATGGCTCAGCTTGGAAACTCTCCCTTTCCCTTCAGCATGGCTGGCTCAGGAATTATGGGAGTTGAAGTCCAGGAGTCATAAAAGAGCCAAGGTTGCCTACCCCTGGTACAGGGTTTCCTGCCTAAGCAAGGGGTTGGACTAGATGACCTCCAAGGTCCCTTCCAAATCTTCTAATCTATTCTGATGGTTCTCTCCTTTGCTGCTTCAGTGAAACTACAGCACAGGACTGTATTGTTGTTGTTAGTTGCGAAGTTGTGTCCGACCCATCTTGACCCCATGGACACTGTTCCTCCAGGCCTTCCTGTCTTCTACCATCTTCTGGAGTCCATTTAAGCTCACGCCTACTGCTTCAGGGACTCCACCCAGCCACCTTCTTCTCTGTCATCCCCAAATGGCAAATGGAGAAGAAAAATTGCGCAACAGTGGTAGATGAATCCCAAACCATAGTCCTTACTATCACATTGTTAGGAGGGCAGCTTTCGTGCTCTCCAGATGGTGCAGCTTCGGCTGACTTGACTTTTGGGACCCACCCCGTGAGTGTTCTTGATGGCCAACTTCTAGGTGGCCAAGATTTGTCCTTAACATCTTGGGGTGGGTGGATGGAAACCACGCTGCATGGGGCAACAATGCGCCCACACGACCTGCACACAAATACGAAACTAGGATTTCCGGTGATTTTTATTTCCTCTGCATGGTTTGTTTGGACTAAATCAAGCCAATCCAGCAGTTATTTGAGTGGTGGAGTTATCCAGCCAGAGTGAGGGGTGGATTAAAGACACAAGTGGACTTGGAATTTATCCAAGGAAGGAAGCAGCAAAGGCCATACCCTCCTGAAAATCTCTGAAGGCTTTATCTTCCTGTTCCCAACAGAATGCAGCCAGTCTGGCAAGACTGTTGTAACAAACACAAAGTAACAACAAAGAAACAACTCTGATCAGTTCAGGGTATACAAGTAGTCCTCAAGTTATAACAGTTGGGATCAGAATTTCTCTTGCTAAGCAAGGTGGTTGACTCATGACTCATTTTAATACCACTTTACAAGGCCTTGGTAAGGCCACACTTGGAATACGGCATCCAGTTTTGGTCACCGCGATGTAAAAAAGATGCTGAGATTCTAGAAAGAGTACAGAGAAGAGCAACAAAGATGATTAGGGGACCAGAGGCTAAAACATAGAAGGAACGGCTGCTGGAATTGGGTATGTCTAGTCTAGTAAAGAGAAGGGTGAAGGGGGACAGGATAGCAGTGTTCCAGTATCTCAAGGGCTGCCCCAAAGAAGACGGAGTGAAGCTATTTTCCAAGGCGCCTGAAGGCAGGACAAGAAGCAACAGATGGAAACTAATCAAGGAGAGAAGCAACCTAGAACTAAGGAGAAACTTCCTGACAGTTAGAACAATTAACCAGTGGAACAACCTGCCTCCAGAAGCGGTGAATGCTCCAACAATGGAAGTTTTTAAGAAGAGATTGGACAGCCATTTGTCTAAAATGGTATAGGCTAGGGGTACACTGTGACAATTGTCAGTGCAAAGGCTGGTCTTTTATCAGTGCTGGTGTAACGTTCTTTTTTGTATTTATTTTCGTTTACCCACAAGAATAAAATACAAAGCAGAAAAACAAACATCCAACATTAACAAAGAAAAAAAAGAGAGAAAAATTATTTGTGTACAAAAGAAAGGGGAAAAAAACAATTCCCAAATGTCAAATATATCTAACTTTAAACATAAAGAATCCACCCTGGTCGGCTGCTGAAAAATATAGTTTTCAACTTAACAACAGTTCATTTAGTGACCATTCAAAGTTGCAATGGCACTAAAATGTGACTTATGACCGTTTTTCATAGTTACGACCTTTGCAACATTCCCCAGGATGATGTGATCAAAATTCAGACGCTTGGTAACTGGTTCATATTGACGACCGTTGCTGTCATGTGGTCCTCTTTTTATGACCTTCTGACAAATTCAAGGGGGTAGCCAGATTCACTTAACAACCAGGCTACTAACTCATCCACTGCAGTGATTCACTTAACAACTGAGGCAAGAAAGGTCATAAAACAGGACAAAATTCCCTTAACAAATGTCTCACTTAACAAGAGAAATTTTGGACTCAATTTTTGACTACCTGTATATTTAAAAAAAAAGCTGATAGGTTCTTCTTCCCTTGCATAACAGGTCTACAAATAATTATGAACTTTCCCATCCTTATTCAATGAAAGTACTGCATTAAATAAACAGATATTCCAGATGAAAGAATCTTTCTATCTAATAATCAAACAGAACCAACATCTAATGGGCTGTTCTAACTTTCAACAGGCTAAACCAGGGGTAGGCCACCTTGGCTCTTTTATGACTCGTGGACTTCAACTCCCAGAATTCCTGAGCCAGTATGGCTCAGCTTGGAAACCTCTCCCTTTTCCCTCAGCATGGCTGGCTCAGGAATTCTGGGAGTTGAAGTCCACGAGTCATAAAAGAGCCACGGTGGCCTGCCCCTGGGCCAAACAAATGGTTGTAAGTTGAGACCTATCTGCACTTATTTTTTAAACTGAAAGTTAACCATTGATCTATATTTGGTGTGAGACATGCAAGCTCCAGTAAGAGAATAAGCAATTGGGTGTAAGTATCCCCAATTCCAGTGCTGACATATGTATCGACTCTGAAAAGCCACAGAGGCAAAACTATTTTAACTAACCTTTTCCCCTCACCTTCAATTATGGATTGCCTGGATCACGTGGCCATGGGGATGTTGCAACGGTGTGAAAAACGGACATAAGTGTCATGCCTCCCTCTGAGCCTGAATCTGCGGAGGAAAATGAGCTGGAACGGGACCCTATGGAGGTCGAGGGAGAGGTGTCTGTGGCTTCAGAAGAATGTGGGGAAGAGCAGGCCGAGGCAAGCCAGGGCCCTTCAGGATTAGGACAGGAGGAACAGGAGAGGCAGAGTTCAGGCGATAAGCAAGGGCCACCACCACCTGATCCTAGAGCACAGAGAGTGGAGAGAAGGAGGGAACAACTGCAGGCAGTCTCAATTACTGGGAGGAGAGCGTCCCGCCCTTCTCCACAAGGAACACCTGGAGATTGAGATTTAAGGTGACGCTGTGGGGAGGGGCATTTGTCAGGAACAAATACTGATTCTTGGAGTATTGTGTATTGTTGCTGATTTCTTGTTCTGTGACTTCTGTTTGGAAACCTGGAAACCTGAACTATTGGATTGACTGACCACATTACTTGTATGTTTAAAGACCTTGGACTGTATTTCAGATTCTCTCTTTTGAAAACTGCTCAGGCAAGCAAGGATTCAAACAGACTCCTTGAGTTTATGTTTTCTTCCTTGTTATCTCTATGGCCTTGAGTACTTTTTTATGCTAATCAGACTGTATTTGAACCTATTTTCAGCCAGAGTCAGCTAAAGGTGTGTGTGCGTGTGTTCTTTTGTTGGAGTCTTGCCAGCAAAAGTGGGAGCATTTAGGGAAAATTTGGAGCAATAAAAGAACTGTTTGAATTGCCAGCTGACTGCATTGCCTCTGTGCTGTCCCCTGGGTCATCACAATAAGTCACTTTTTTCAGTGCTGTTGTAACTACGAATGGTCACTAAACGCATTGTTTTCAGTCGAGGACTACTTGTATGCCTATGATCTCTCTCCCAGCTTTGCTCCCTGATGGGTATTGAGATCTGATCTTCCCTCTAAGTGATTCTCACTGCTTGAGCTCCTGTATGGATTGTCTCCAGTGTGAATGCGTTCATGTGTCATCAAGCCGGACTTCTGACAAAAGGTTTTCCCGCAGCGGGCGCACTGATACGGTTTCACTCCAGTGTGAATTCGCTCGTGGGTGATGAGGTTTGACCCATCGGTGAAGCTCTTGAGGCACACAGAGCACTGATATGGTTTCACTCCGGTGTGGATTCTTTCGTGAACCCTCAGGACCGCAGTAGTGCGGAAATTCTTCCCACAGCTGGAACACCTGTAGGGCTTCTCCCCAAGGTGGATTTTTTCATGGATGCTAAGGGTTCCCTTCTGACGGAAAGCCTTCCCGCATGTCAAGCATTTGAAAGGCTTCTCGTCCCTGTGGATTTTTTCGTGGACGGTGAGAGTCCCCTTTTGCCGGAAGCTCTTCTCGCAATACGTGCATCGGTACGGCTTCTCTCCTGTGTGGATCCTCTTGTGGGTGATGAGGCTGGAGCTGCTGGTAAAGGTTTTCTGGCAGGTGGAACACCGAAAGGGAACCTCGCCGGTATGGATTCTCCTGTGGGCCTTTATTTGGGCAGATTTACGAAAAGCGACGCCGCATTCTGTACACGTGTATGGCTTCTCTCCAGTGTGAATTCTTTCGTGAACCCGAAAACTAGAGCTCCGCTGGAAACGTTTTCCACAGTGGCACTGGTGGATTTTATGGCCGGTCCCGGCTTCTTCTGGATCAGAATCACTTTTACCAACAGAAACAACGTTGTCCAAACTTCTTTTTGGGGAATTCCATTCTGTTTCTGAATCCTCCTGGTTCTTAGGCCTCACTTCCTCCTTGCAACGCTGGGAGGGTATGTTGTCTCTTTTTAGTATCTCATTTTCCAGTTCCTCAGAAATGCCCTGATGAAGATGGTTGTCTTGGTTCATCAGTCTGCAATGGCCACCTTGAGGAAGGAAGAAGATCAAAAGTCTTCAGATAAAGCTCAGGTGACATTCTAGGTCAGGGGTAGGCAACCTCGGCTCTTTTATGACTCATGGACTTCAACTCCCAGAATTCCTAAGTCAGCATAGCATAGCTGACTCAGGAATTCTGGGAGTTGAAGTCCATGAGTCATAAAAGAGCCGAGGTTGCCTACCCGTTCTAGGTCAAAATTCTGCAGGATGAAGGATTCTTCTACAGCAGGGGTGTCAAACTCAATTTCACTGAGGGCTGCATCAGCATTGCAGTTGCCCTTGGGGGGGCTGGGTGGGTGTGGCCAGAGTGGGTGCAGCCTACTGGGTGGACGTGGATGGAGTGGGTGTGGCCTACGGGTGAGCATGGCCAGTTCTACATCATTTGCATCAAGGGTGCCTGTGGGGGCCTGGGCAGGAGTAGGACAGATTTGTGGATCTCTGGCAGAAGGGGGTGGGACCGGGGCAAGTGCCAAGGCATGGTCCACCAGGGCAAGTGCCAAGATGGCCACCACAAAATTGTACATTGGCTCCCGGCTGGCCTGGGTCAGGGCCAAGGCAACGGGGGGCCGTTCCGTCACTGTTTCCAGGATGGCTTCGCGGGCCACATGAAACCACTTCGGGGCCACATCCGGCCCCTGGGCCTTGTGTTTGACATGTCTGTTCTACAGAGTTCACAAACACTTGCTTTTACCACTGCATTAGTCGCGATTCCTTGCTACTGGATTTTATGTAACGTTCCTTAATCTTGTTTAAACATAAGCCTCTTTGAATGTTTACTCACAGGGCATGTATGCTTTTAGGTATCAAATACTTTGTGGCTATTTGGGCTACTCTACTACAAATTTCATGTTGGGGTTTATGTGACACAACCACTCTGTTTTTAAAAAAGAAAGAAAATCTGCACATTCCTGACTTAATAAATCATGGAGAAAGTAAACTTCAACAGCTTCTCCACTTCACAATATATATATATATATATATTGGTGTAAGGAACATTTTGGAGAGGACAATTAATCACTGTCACATGGATTGTTTTTCATCAGAACAAGAGTCCATCTAGCTTGACTCAGATTTGCCCCCTAGATGAGCAGAAAGCTGTAGGTTAAAAAAAAAAAAGACACAAATGCAAACTCTCATTCTATTTCTGGAGCACATTTGTCTTCCTACCTTGTGCAGGATTCAAACCTGATTCCCTCACATCTACAGAATTATACCCAGTGGTGGGATTCAGCCAGTTTGCACCACTTCGGCAGAACCGATAGCTAATTTTTTGCTGCCCAGGCCCAGAATGGACTTTTGGAAGCGGCATCGCACACAGAGAACCGGTTGTTCATATATTTGAATCTCACCACTGATTACACCGCTAGGATCGATGCTAGATTAGAAACTCTTGTTCGGATGATAAAGATCGAAGGTGAAATATTCAACAACTCGGGCTGATCAAATGCAGCTCACCCTTACCAAATGAACTCAGGTCTTTGTCAATCTCCAGCTTCATGTCGTCGGACAGTTGCCATCCCCATGAACCTAATGGTGGAAATGGGTTTCCCTGGGAAGGCTCCTTAATTGCCCCCATCTCCAAAGTACCTGGACTCTGAAACAACACACACACAAAATTATTCAGTGGAACAAAATTCATCCATCAGCTATGACGGGAATAGGCAAGCTACACAGGTCAGTCTTCCCATCTTTCTCTCAATGTGGGGGGGGAGATGAAAACAATTTCCCCTTCAGTTACTCTTAATGGAAGCAGGAGACCAGAGAGCAATGGAGAAATAGACTTGGAACAGGAGTCTTCAAATTTGGTCCTTTTATGACTTGTGGACTTCAACTCCCAGAATTCCTCAGCCAGTGTGCCTGGCTGAGGAATTCTGGCAGTTGAAGTCCACAAGTCATAAAAGGGCCAAGTTTGAAGACCCCTGACTTAGAAGGTACCATTCATCTTCAAAGCTTTGTTCCTTAATTTGATCAAGTATGTCAACAAATTGGAACTAGAGAACCTCTGTTCTCGAACATTGCCTTAGATCAAGGGTTGGCAACCTTGGCTCTTTTATGCCTTGTGGACTTCAACTCCCAGAATTCCTGAGCCAGCATGGCTCAGCTTGGAAACCTCTCCCTTTCCCTCAGCATGGCTAGTTCAGGAATTCTGGGAGTTGAAGTCCACGAGTCATAAAAGAGCCAAGGTTGCCTACCCCTGCCCTATACCATTTCAGAGAAGTGACTGTCTAGGACAGGGGTCTTCAGACTTGGCTCTTTTATGACTCGTGGACTTCCACTCCCAGAATTCCTGAGCCAGCCATGCTGAGGGGAAAGGGAGAGGTTTCTAAGCTGAACCATGCTGGCTCAGGAATTCTGGGAGTTGAAGTCCATGAGTTATAAAAGAGCCAAGGTGGCCTAGCCCTGCCTTAAATATTGGGTACCTTCCGACCACCAAGCTGTATTTTCCTGAAAAAGCAGAGAATGGAAAATGCATTGAACTCCCATTCTGCTCCATCTTCTGGAGAACCAGTTGAAGCACCACCACCAGAGACTTCACCTCTTCCTCCTGTTTCACTGAGCTCCGCTTCAACAGAAACTCTTCAGCCAAGAGCACAGCCCCAGTGCAAGTCTCAGGGCCGTGAGCCCTGACCCAGCTCTGCATCTCCGGAGGCAGGACAGTCAGGAACTGCTCCAGGATCAGCAGTTCCAGGATCTCCTCCTTGGAGCACCTCTCAGCTTTCAACCACTGCCAGCAAAGTTCCTGCAGATGCCTGTAGACAGCCCGGGGCCCCTCTGTCTCCTGGTAGCAAAACTGACGGAAGTCCTGGCGCTGCCTCTCCCTGGCCAGGACCTCCCCTCTCAAGATGGCTGCCTTCACCTTCCCATAGTCTCCTCTGTCTTGGCCACTAAGGCTGTTGAAGGCCTCTTCTGCTTCTCGTCTGAATCCTGGCACAAGAAGAGTCACCCATTGGTCCTGGGGCCATTTGCAGGCAGATGCAACTTGTTCAAAGGAAGTTAGGAAGGCCTTCATGTTGACCCAGGGCGTGGGCTCCTCTATTGTCTGAGCATGGGCCCTCTCAGAGCGAGGACCCTGCAGGCTCCTGAGGAACTCCTGCCACTGGACTTCCCAGCATTCTTGCAATCCCGCTTCAGGTTTGCATTTCATCTGCTGGAGAGGAGCCAGGCCAGAGGGGGTTTTCATTGCCTCCAGGTCTGACCAGAGTTTGACCAGGGAAGCACTTTGTTTCTCCTTCTTCAGCTCTGGGTCCTCCACCGTCTCTTCATCCATGGACATGTTCACCTGCACACTCAGGGTCTCCATCACTTAATCCTTCCTTACTACCAGTCCGTGAATCTTTTGCTAAAATCAGCTTTCTAGTCGGCTGCAAACTGGCCTCTCCTGCAATGAAAAAAATAGATATGTAAAAGCACATTTAGAAAGTCATTCTGCCTCAAAGCTAAATTGATATATTTCTAGACTAGAGTATTGCTGGCCTTCTAGATTTCTTGATTCAAAGACATTTTAGATTCACACCCGTTCCATCCTCTGAATGGTACAGATCAAAGAGTTAACATCATCTTAAATTTAAAACACAACCAAGTATGTTTTTTCCCCTACGTTGCTCACATATGTTAGCAAAGCTCCTGATCAGGGTTTGGGGGTTTTTTTGGGGGGGGGTTGTTGTAAGTTACCCAGAGTTGTTTGACACAAGATGGTGGCAAATAAATTTAATAATAAAAATTAAAATAAATAAATAAAAGAAGAAACTTTGTTCCAGCAGGTTGGCCAAAGAAGAAAATGTTTGTTTGTTTGTTTGTTTGTTTGTTTTACAGAATCTAGATTTTGCAAGCTAGGATGTGAACTATGATTGGGTATGGAAGGGAGATTAAACAGACAGACAGACAGACAGATATGAATGGACGACAGATAGATGATAGATAGATAGATAGATAGATAGATAGATAGATAGATAGATAGATGATAGATAGATGATAGATAGATAGATATGAATGGATGACAGATGATAAAGAGATAGATAGATAGATAGATAGATAGATAGATAGATAGATAGATAGATAGATATGAATGGATAACAGACAGACAGATAGATAGATATGAATAGATGATAGATAGATAGATAGCTGGATAGATAGATAGATATAGATAGATATGAATGGACGACAGACAGACAGATAGATATGAATAGATGATATATAGACAGACAGACAGACAGACAGATATGAATGGACGACAGACAGACAGATATGAATGGACAACAGATAGATATGAATGGATGACAGATGATAGATAGATAGATAGATAGATAGATAGATAGATAGATAGATAGATAGATAGATAGATAGATAGATAGATAGATAGATAGATAGCCAGTCAGATATGAATGGACGACAGATGATAGATAGATAGATAGATAGATAGATAGATAGATAGATAGATAGATAGATAGATAGATAGATAGATAGATAGATAGATATGAATAGATGATAGACAAACAGGCAGACAGATAAATATGAATGAACGATAGACAGACAGACAGACAGACAGATAAAGGTTTCACTCCGGCCAAAACAACAAGGCCACCTATCTTTCTCGCCAGTTACAGAAACTGACCGCGTTCCGTTCAGAAGTTGGCTAACCAACAACCTCCAGTGCCTTCCGCTGCAAAAGCTCGACTTTTGCGTGTCTTCGCGTGCAGACGACGCCGGGGACGACACGAAGGTTTCGAAAGGCGTTGCTGCACTCTCGTATTCGGCAACAGCTTGGAAGACACCGGCGCAATTCCCTTCTCTCTCGCAACTTAGCTCATCTTTCCCTCCAGCGGGCGCGAAGGGCTCCCGTCCTCGCCCCACAGTTAGGAAAAACGGACCCCCCCAGACCTGTTGCTTCCTCCAGAGGAGAAACCGGAGGACCCGAAGAAGCCGGGAATCGCAGCAAAGGTGCGTGAAGTGGGAGGGAGAAGGCGGCGGTGCACGCCGAACACTCATTTCCGGTTCTGATTCGAATTCTTTTTCGGCGGGAGCATCCTTCCTACGCCTCGGCGAGCATTGCCACTCAGACACCCGACTGGGAATCCGAAGTATAAGTTCAGCCTTACTCTAAATTGAACTGGTGCCTCTTGGGTGGTAGTGGTGGTGAAGCCATCCTCATCCTTCCGAAGTCGAGATCTCTATGGTTTTAACCCTTGCCGTTGACACGGCTGCCTCCCACTTTAGGATTTCGCCTGTTCTCCAGTCCCTCTGAGCAGTTTGCAAGGGTGATCACGGATCGGTTTCAAACCAGCAACTTTAACGGAAGGAGAAAAATGATGGGAAAACGAAGGTCTCACCTTCTGGGTCTCCCACCATAGTTCAGGATTTTCCACTACTACACCCATCCTTAAATGGTTTTTTTAAAAAAGAAAATAGACAAGATCAAGAATAGATATGTCCTTAAGTGCCATCTTCATAGACGCAGGCAATCATAGAATCCTAAGATTGGAGAAGACCTCAGAGGTCTTCTGGACAACTGCTGCTCAGGGCAGGAAGCCTCAGACCATCCCTGACAAATGGCTGTCCAACTGTTGCTTGGAAACCTCTAGTGATGAGCCACCACAACTTCAGGAGGCATGCTGTTTCATTGCTTAACAGCTCTCATTGTCAGGAAATTCCTCCTTAATAAAAGCAGAGACATCACCCTGCCAACAAAAGTATGTACAGTCAAGGCCATGGTTTTCCCAGTTGCAATGTATGGCTGTGAAATCTGGACCATCAAAAAGGCTGAGCGCCAAAGAATTGAGGCCTTTGAACTATGGTGTTGGAGAACACTCCTGCGAGTCCCCTGGACTGCAAGGCGATCAAACCGGTCAGTGCTAGAGGAGATCAACCCCGACTGCTCTTTAGAAGGCCAGATCCTGAAGTTGAAACTCAAGTACTTTGGCCACCTAATGAGAAGGAAGGGCTCACTGGAGGAGAGCCCAATGTTGGGAAAGATTGAGGGCAAAGAGAAGAAGGGGACGACAGAGAATGAGGTGGCTGGATGGAGTCACTGAAGCAGTAGGCGTGAGCTTAAATGGACTCCAGAAGATGGTAGCGGACAGGAAGGCCTGGAGGAACGTTGTCCAGGGGGTCGCGATGGGTCTGACACGACTTCGCAACTAACAACAACAACTGTAAAGTTTCCACCAGTTGGCTACTGTCCCATTCATGGACACCATGGAGAATTAATCCACACCCTCTGCTCTGTGTGACAGCTGTGTGACTCATAATATGTACTGGAAGACTGCTAGTATGACAAAAGGGCTTAAAACAAGAGTAGTCCTCAACTTACAACAGTTCATTTAGTGACCGTTCAAAGTTACAATGGCACTGATTCACTTAACTGTGTTACTCACTTAACAATTGTGGCAAGAAAAGTCATAAAATGGAGCTTAGTTCACTTAACAAACGTTTCACTTAGGAACATAAATTGTGGTCGTAAGTCAAGGATCACCTACAAATAAGACAATTTTAGCAATTTGTCACCTTCTTGTGAAATGCAACCTTTTCATCGCATATCTGATCTCTTATCTGCAAGCCTATATTATTAATTGGAATATATTATTAATTGGATTCCCAAATGCAGCCAGGTTACCAACATTTGAAAAACTAGAAATGGAATTTTAAATATCAAAAGCAGAAATCCTGCATCTTTTCCAGACCATGAAGAAGTCAACTGTATAAGATTTAAAAAAACAACAACACGACCTTAAGAAAAAAAAAATCAAACTGGAAAGGAGACATTCAAGCACATTTTAGTAATCCTCATTTTTCTTATGCTTAACAGAGTCCTGAACCTTAATGGGAGCAATGAGGTGGCCCATAAGGACCTTTTGTTCTGGTGTGCAGAACAAGACGTACTAAGAGAATTGTCAAGTTCTTATTGAACTAAGGAACAAGTATAAGTACCAAACAAAAGGAAAAATAGGAGACATGTGGGAGAGTTTGGTTAGGGAAATTTAAGTTCACATCAAAGATGAAGGATTTCTGCTTTTGATATTCAAATTTAAGCTCTGTTTAGCACAGGGGTGTCAAACTGCCGGCCCATGGGTCGGATGTGTCACGCCGAAACTTCGCCCACTCCATTGATATGTCACGACACGTCACGTGACATTGCGAGTTGACACCCCTAGTTTAGCACCTCCTTCTGTTCATTTCAATCTGTTTGAGCCAGTTTCTCCACACTAGATTGTGAGGCAGCTAAAATGAAGGCAGAGATAAGAAAGGAAAAATGACAGTTGAAATAAGACACTCCTGGAGGGAGGACTGTTTTTGTGGAAATTCCATGAAAAAAAGCCCCAAATCTAGTTCAGCTGAAACTATCCAAAAATGCTTTTGCACAAGGTGGAGGATTTATACTCCTTGCAGATAGCTGGTCATTTGCATTCAGAGCCGTTGAGGCCACCTGGGGATTTATCTGTATCCTCAGGGTCACCCGAGTGGTGCAAATGGGTGTGGAGCCTTCTTGGAACTGCTGGGTTGTAGACTAGAAATAGATGATGTTGGATCCCTCCCCCACCCGTTGAGAGAGAGCTGTTCAATTTTGACAGATGGCCTCTTTGACCGCTCTTTCAAACCAGTGGTCCTCTCTGTCCAAAATGCGGACCCTAAAGACAAAGATAAACCTCCAGGTGGCCTCAATGACTCTCTAAAATAGGGGTGTTAAAACTGATGACCTGCGGGCCAGACACATCATGCACAGGCCACACCGGTTCCGCAAAGGCAAAAAACCCCGGAATGTCACAATATGTCACGTGACGCAATCCGAGTTTGACACCCATGCTGCATAAGAATGCAAATGACCAGCTGTCTGCAAGGAGTATAAATCCTTCCATTCTCCACTCTCCAGTCAGAGCTGAAGAAGCTTCTTGGGCGAGAAGCGAAACGTCTTCAAAGAAAAACAACGAAGTCCAGTCATCTTGTAAGAAAGCATTTTTGGGACAACCATGACCTGGATGACTGAGAATCTCCAGACATTCAACTAGACTAGCTTTCCTCAATGAGATCTCTCTACATGGGGTGAACTATATGGGTAGTTTTCAACTTACGAAACCACAGTTCAAAGTTAAGATGGCTCTGAAAAACATGATTTATGTCTTGTCCTGTGAGTTTTGACCATCATGTCACCCCTGCAGTCACCATTGTGATTTGGGCGCTTGGCAACTGGCTTGGTTTTACTATTTCAGTTGTGGTATCCTACACTCACACAATCACAAGTTACAAACTTCGTAGCCAGTTTCCGACAAGCAAAGTCGATAGGAGAAGCTGGATTTACCAACTGTGACTTGCTTAATGAACGCAGTAAAAATTTGGTCCAGTCACATGACAACTTGCTTAAAAAGCACACAAGAGACCAAAATTCTAGTCCCAATTGTGGTTGTAAGTCACGGACTACCTGTAGTTACTCCGTTCTCTTATTACAATCTGGGGATTAATGTTTATTTATTTATATTATTTATTATTTATTAATAAAATTTATATGCCGCCCAATCCGTAGGGACTCAGGGCGGCGTACAAAATTATAGTTTAGCACTATAATTGCCAATTGTCATTTCCTATAAATCTAAATAATTGTCTTCTAGTTTTGGTTATTTAACCTTTTTTAAAGAAAAGGCTGAGCGCCAAAGAATTGAGGCCTTTGAACTATGGTGCTGGAGAAGACTCTTGCGAGTCCCTTGGAGTGCAAGGCGTTCAAATCGGTCAGTCCTAGAAGAGATCAACCCCGACTGCTCTTTAGAAGGCCAGATCCTGAAGTTGAAACTCAAATACTTTGGCCACCTAATGAGAAGGAAGGACTCACTGGAGAAGGGCCTAATGCTGGGAAAGATTGAGGGCAATAGAAGAAGGGGACGACAGAGAATGAGATGGCTGGATGGAGTCACTGAAGCAGTAGGTGTGAACTTAAATGGACTCCAGAAGATGGTAGAGGACAGGAAGACCTGGAGGAACATTGTCCATGGGGTCGCGATGGGTCGGACACGACTTCGCAATTAACAACAACAACAAACCTTTTTTCCCTCAGTCGTAAAAGCCAAAGCAATTGGGAATTCTGGGTTTTGTAAACCCGGCAACATCTGGCAACAGCTGGATCACAGAAAAATACAAAAGATAGGAAGCTGCAAGGCAAATATATTTTACTTTATTCTTCAAAATTAGAAAAGAATTCAACCATGGAAAATTAGGTTTTTATTTACTGCCAGGTCAGTGTAATTCCAGTCCATCTTACATTTTGAATAGTGATGGTCAATCTGACAACATCAGAAAAGAGATTAAAAAGGAACCGCGCTCCGTGCAGCTGCATTTGTGATCTTTCAATTAAAAAGCTCCCTTTCTCCTCTCCTCTCGCTTGCAATTATGTAGTGACACGTTAGGCTGATCAATATGCTATTTGTTATTTCTTTGTGCCAATAGCCTTTACAGAACAACACTGCACTAACAAAGCTACTGCAACAATCCGATGCAATGTCATGTAGGGAGTATTATTTCAGACTCACACTTCCTACTACATTGTATTTCAGATCCTCTGAATGCATTGCAGTTCTACACCAGCAAGCTGCTAAACGTACAAACTTTGATCATTAGGGCCGGTGGTTGTTCCAGATGATGGACAACGCTGTCCTTTATTCATCCCAATTTCTTTCCACACATATGGCCCCCCTTTTTGAAGATGTTTAGATCAGAAATTCCCACTACATTCAGCAGAACGTCCTCCAAGAAAACACGTAAGTTGCGATGAAAGAAAGAATGGCTTAAAGGGAGGAAACAGCAACGCAATCCTAAAACACGTAAAGAAATAGGTCTAGTTTAGGTGCTAAGGAGATGGGGGGGGAAGGGAGGATAGTAGAAAGATAGATAACATAGATAGATAAACAAACATTTTAACTTTAACATTTTAATTCTTATATACTATTTTATATTTTGATGCCCCTCTGAAGGAGCTGGGCAGTTCGGAAATGCAAAATGTAAATAAAAAAATTAAAAATAAAAAAGGGAAGAAGGAAAAAGGGAAGGAAGGAAGGAAGAAAAAGAAGAAAGAAAGAAAGAAAGAAAGAAAGAAAGAAAGAAAGAAAGAAAGAAAGAAAGAAAGAAAGAAAGAAAAGAGAAACATTTTAACTGTAACATTTTAATTCTTACTGTTTTATATTTTGATGCCCCTCTTTGAAGGAGCTGGGCAGTTCAGAAATGCAAAATGTAAAGATATTAAAAATAAAAAAGAAGAAAACATGGAAGGAGGGAAAGAGACAAAGGGAAAGAGAAAGAAAGAAAGAAAGAAAAAGAAAGAAAAAAGAAAGAGAAAGAAAGAAAGAAAAAAGAGAGAGAAAGAAAGAAAGAAAGAAAGAAAGAAAGAAAGAAAGAAAGAAAGAAAGAAAGAAAGAAAGAAAGAAAGAAAGAAAGAAAGAAAGAAAGTTCTGTCTTGGAAACTCGCAGAATTGTCTAACAATTGGCCAAGGAACATCCTTGCTAGGAATTCTGGGTACTGTAGTTTCAAAACATCTGGATCTGAGGCTGGGGAAGGCTTCTCCCATTTCAAGCTGCCCACCTTCCCACTTTCTGCTGCATTGCTGGACGGTTTTTTCTTTTTTAAAAAAAAAAATTACAATGGCGAGGTGCAGCATCAATTTCCATGAGATCTGTAGCATCAGCTTCCATCTCTCGTCTCATTTTTCCACACGACTTTTCTGGGCAAATGAACGAAGATGTTACTACGCTGTGCTCATATAGGTCCCTTTTTGACAAACATTTTGAACGCGTAAATCCCACTTGAAATTTTTTTTTTTTTTTTTAGCAATTTTGCAGGTCAATGTGGTTCGCAAACCAACTTTTAAAGAGTTTAGAGCAGGGGTAGGCAACCCAAAACACTTAAAGAGCCACTTGGACCCGTTTCCCACCAAAAACAAAACACTGGGAGCCGCAAAACCCTTTTGATATCTAAAATGAAGATAACACTGCATATATCCTTTTTTACCTTTATTATAGGTGTGTGTGTGTGTGTGTGTGTGTATGTGTGTGTGTGTATATATGTATATGTATATATGTATGTGTATACACACACACACACACACACACACATACACACACAGGTAAAAAAAGGATATATGCAGTGTTATCTTCATTGTAGATGTCAAAAGGGTCTCTCTCTCTCTCTCTCTCTCTCTCTGTCTCTCTCTCCCTCCCTATCTGCCCTTGGTCTGCCACTCCTCTTCCCCCGCTCTCTCCCTCCCTCCCTCTCTCTCTCTTTCTCTCTCTCTCTTTCTCCTCCCCTCCTATCTGCTGCTCACCTGGCAAGCTTCAAGCTGTTGTCCAACAAGCAACCTCGTCTCTTTTATGACTCATGGACTTCAACTCCCAGAATTCCTGAGTCAGCCTAGCTGGGCTAGCTAGCTCTCTCCTGCCCTTCCTGCTTCCTGCAGAAATGCAGCAAAGGGAGGAGCTCCGCCCAGTAAGCTTTTCAGCTCCTCGGAGAATACTGTGAGTGCACTCTCTTTTACACAAAACCACACACACACACACACACACAGAGAGAGAGAGAGAGAGAGAGAGAGAGAGAGAGAGAGAGAGAGAGAAGCAGGGAAGCGCAATTCCTCTCTCTGTCTCTGTCTCTTTCTGCAAAGGCAGAGGAGGCTGGGAGCCACAGGGGAAGGCTCAAAGAGCCGCATGCGGCTCCGGAGCCGCAGGTTGCCGACCTGTGGTTTAGAGCAACATCGAAAAGCTGGTGTTTCTTTTTATATGAAATCATCACTGGGCCGGGAGGGGGTTGAACCAGAAGGCTGTCAAGGTCCCTTCCACCCCTATGATTTTGGGTGAAAAAAAAAATCTATCTATGAAATGTTTTTCTCCTAAGGCTCGGAAGTGCTTAGTAGCATTGGGGGAGCATGAAAGTACTCCATTTGATTTGTGTCTTTAAATTTAATTACAATCAAGTTTAGATAATAAGCTGGGCCGTGCAGCTTAATTTAGGGATTGATCGCCAAAAAACAATTTGGAGTGCCAATGTGGCATCTGCCTACAACGCAGCTATGTCTTTTCTTGCAACGAGGCAATCGCCTCCCAGCTGCCACAGGATCCTATGAAGATAAAAACAGTTTTAAGCAAATACAGAGAACTGGTGTGTTCATGCTCTCAAACTTGGCCCTTTTATGACTTGTGGACTTCAACTCCCAGAATTCCTCAGCCAGGCATGCGTGCCTGGCTGAGGAATTCTGGGAATTGAAGTCTACAAGTCATAAAAGGGCCAAGTTTGAAGAGCCCTGCCCAAAGATAATTAAAAATGGTCTCCCTCTCTTGGTCAGCTCAGATGTTTCTCCTGATTCACCTAGGCCAGGGGTAGGCAACCTTGGCTCTTTTACAACTCATGGACTTCAACTCCCAGAATCCCTGAGCCAGCTTGGCTCAGCTTGGAAACCTCTCCCTTTCCCCTCAGCATGGCTGGCTGAGGAATTCTGGGAGTTGAAGTCCATGAGTCATAAAAGAGCCAAGTTTGAAGACCCCTGCTCTTAAAAACACTCCGAAATTGGTATCTCTGCCGCAGCCCTTTCACAATGACGTTCTAGTAAAATTTTCAACTCGTTTTCTATTTTTGCCATATTTTTCTTTAAAAAAATTCCTGGGTAATAAAACTTGGAACCTGTCAGCGACCATATAACAACATCGAAGGCTTTCAGAGATCATGTGTCTCTCTCCGGCCTTGAGCTTTGTCGTCTTGAGGTTCAGAAAACATTTTCCTACAATTAAATGAGGTAAAAAAAAAATGGCTACTCGGTGGCTAGGTGAGTTTTCTCATGTTCATGCAGCTCTGATTTTCGGCTTTTCCCGTAGTACGCGTAGGTGTTCTTGTGAACCCGTTCGTGCAGAATCAGGTGTGTCCCAGACAGGAAGAATTTCCCACAATGCAAACATTTGAACGAGTCTTGCCCTCGGTGGGCCATCTGGTGCACTTTGAGAGAGGCGAATGACGTAAATTTGTCCCCGCAGGCTGTGCAGATGTACTTCTCCCCAGTGTGAGTTTTCTTAAGGCAGTCTGCCGGCTGAAGGTAGCATTTCTCTTGGTCGGCGCTGAGCCTCTCTTTGGGAATCCAGACAAAATGATTCCCGCAGTGGGAGCAGACGTGGGAGTTCTGCCCGGCGTGCATTCTCTTTTTTTCTCCGCAGTGGGGGCAGATGTAGAGTTTCTCGGCCACGTGGCTCCTCTCGTGGGTCAAGAGATCCGAGCTACTACTGAAGGTCTGGCCGCAATGCCAACACTTGTAACGCTTCTCCCCCAGGTCAGGGTTGTCGCTCGCCTCAAGGTGGGAACTTTGGCTGAGGCCCCCTGCATCGTATTTCCCCCCGGTGGGGAGGAAGGACGATTCGGCGGCATCTTGGAAAAAACCTTGTGAGACGCACAATTGCTCTGCTCCGGCCTCGTTTTTGTTTCTGTCCTGCTGCTCTGCTGCAGGTTGACTCTCATCGGGTTTACCTGGAGCCAGGAAGTAATTCTCCCTAGCAGATGTCAGCGATGTCCTCTGTAGCTCAGGCCAATCATCGGCTGCAGGGGGAGGAAGCAAGAAGGAGACAATCTAGCTAGTATTCCAAGTTTGTTTGTTTATTTATTTATTTATTTATTTATGAGACTTATATACCGCTTTAAGTGCAAGCACTCTCTAAGCGGTGTACACCAGTAAGCAATGTGTGTGTGTGTATATATATATATATATATATATATATTTATATATATTACATTGCCCCCAACAATCTGGGTCCTCATTTTACCTACCCCAGAAGGATGGAAGGCTGGGTCAACCTTGAGCCGGTGAGATTTGAACCGCTGACCTGCTGAACACAGCCAGCTAAAGTGGCCTGCAGTACTGCACTCTAACTGCTGCGCCACCTCGGCTCATTTTAAAGATAAGAAACCTTGCATTACAAAACAGCATAGTCCTTCCCTATCTACAGTTGTTTTTCCAGATCAGGGATATCTCTTGGCAATACAATACAGCAGTGGTGGCGAACCTTTGGCACGCGTGCCAGAGGCAGCACTCGGAGCCCTCTCTGTGGGCACACACATCGTTGCCCCAGCCCCGCCTCCTCCCATGGCCCTCTCCTCACCAGCAGCCCCCCCGGAGGAGAGTCACCCGTGGGTGCGGCCCACGGGAAGCAGCGCAGCCAAGGACAGGGCAGCGGGGACAGGACTCCGCTCTTGAGCCGTATCGCGTGCAGATGATGCTGCGGGGCACGGGTGGAGGGTGTGGCCGCCATGGCGCTGCTGGGCTGCCTGGGTGATGTGAGGTGGGCCGTGGAGGTGGTGGGTGGGCCAGTGGGCAGGGTGGAGCAGGGATGGGGGTGGAGGGTGGTTTTGGGGCACTCGATCTCTAAATGGTTCACCATCACTGCAATACAGTATCTTCTTTTCCCATGAGGCTTCTTACTTCTTGGGTAATGCCATCCTATTTTGTAGGATACCTGCTCTTACTTTCTCCATTTAACATTCTCTTTAAATCAGTGGTTCTCAACCTGTGGGTTGCGACCCCATTTGGGGTCGAACGACCATTTCACGAGGGTCGCCAAACAACGCAGTCCGCCATTTTTTTCCCCCTTTTCCTTAGCTGTGCTACTCCCTTTTAGTCTATTGGCTTTTGAAAGCCAATAGAATAGACTCTCTTGAATAGAGTCTAATTCTATTGGCTTTCAAAGCCAATAGGAATTGTCCAGGCTGTCTCTGCTCTGCTGAGCCCGCCAAAAGTCCCATTCTGCAAACAGTGCTGCACCAGTTGAGTAGTCCTCGACTTATGACCGGTTGATAGTCCTTGACTTACGACCGATTGGGGGTCGCGGCATTAAAAAGGTTGAGAACCACTGCTTTAAAGGGTGGCAACACTAAAAGGTTTAAGGCAGGGGTAGGCAACCTTAGCTCTTTTATGACTCGTGGACTTCAACTCCCAGAATTCCTGAGCCAGCATGAGGGAAACTTTGGCCCCTTCTGACTCCCAGAATTCCGGAGCCAGCATGGCTCAGCTTGGAAACCTCTCCCTTTCCCCTCAGCATGGCTGGCTCAGGAATTCTGGGAGTTGAAGTCCACTGGTTTAAGGGGAGGAGCCATAACATAACCCATCTTAAAGTTGCAGAGGTTGAGAAACTCTGCACTAGAGAATGTTGAAGATGCTATTATTAGTTGATATCGGCTACTGGAGACACACAGCTTAAAGCTCTTGTGCAGAAGGGGCCAAAAAGACGCCTAATATTTGATCTCTCAGGTGCTCAAAGTGACTTACCCAATGTGACTACATCCGCTCCAGTTTCCTGCTTGGCTTCTCTAGAAAGCTGGGCCTTCACCATTTCTGACAGAGCTTGGTTTCCTTTGGGGGGCTTTTCAGATTCCTCCTCCATGATCCCCATCATCTGGAGCAGCAAAGGGGAAACGGATGTTGAGACAATGGGGCAGAAGAGCAACGAAGGTGATTAGGGGACTGGAGGCTAAAACATATAAGGAACGGTTGCTGGAATTGGGTATGTCTAGTCTAATGAAGAGAAGGACGAGGGGGGACAGGATAGCAGTATTCCAATATCTCAGGGGCTGCCCCAAAGAAGAGGGAGTCAAACTATTCTCCGAAGCGCCTGAAGGCAGGACAAGAAGCAACGGGTGGAAACTAATCAAGGAGAGAAGCAACCTAGAACTAAGGAGAAACCTCCTGACAGTGAGAACAATTAATCAGTGGAACAACCTGCATCCAGAAGCGGTAAATGCTCCAACACTGGAAGTTTTTAAGAAGAGACTGAACAGCCATTTGTCTGAAATGGTATAAGGTTTCCTGCCTAAGCAGGGGGTTGCACTAGATGACCTCCAAGGTCCCTTCCAACTTTATTGCTATTATTATGGGGGGGGGGAAATAAACTCATTCATGGACTTATAATTGCAAAATGTCTATGGAAATTCTCAGTCATCCAGGTCACAGTTATTCCAAAGGTGCTTTTTTCACAAGGCAACTGGACTTTCTTGTTTTTCTTTGAAGAAAACTTTGAAGAAAAATTGCTAAGTATTTCAGAATACTTTAAAGCAATGTAGCTCTACCATGCTTTAAATTGTGTGGACTTCAATTCCCAAAATCTCTAGCCAGCATGCTGGCTGGAGAATGTTGGGAATTGTAGTCCACTTCGCCAAAATTTGAGAAACAGTGGCTGAAAGGATTAAACACAAAACTTTGAGGGGGAGGGAGGGGGAGAATAGGCTGTTTGCAGCTTCTTCCAGGGAGAGAACACAGCAGGAATTTCAACATGGACACCAAGAACCACGAAAGAGAAGCCTGGTTGGGTCCATAATTTTCACAGATACGAGGTCACTTATTTCATTTTACTTTAGCCTGTTTTGTACTCTTATTCCACGAATTGGGGCTTAACGCAACATCTGACTAAATCTCTAATTCCAAATTAAATCAGACCGATACGATCAACTTTAAAATAATACGCAGTGGAAATCACTGGCAGATACACCCAGGAAAGATTCCCCAAAAGATGTATGTTTTTTCACTAGACTTTCAGGATCTAAGTCTGAGGTATCAAACTGCCGGCCGGTTGCATCATACGGAGGACGCACCCACCCCAGATCCGGCAATGCAAAAAAAGCCGCGATGGGTCACGACACGTCACGTAACCTGGCAAGTTTGACACCTGTGAACTAAGGATTAAAAGTTAGGTTAGCTAAACTCACTCTAGAACTAAAAGAAAAAGACGACTCGGAACTTTACCCGGTTTGGGAAAAATGGTATACATGGATAGACAATAGAAATAAAAATTGATTTCTTTGTAATAAAAATGTTTCTTTTTATTTTTTTTAGAATGATAGGTTTATTTGTAAGAACATTATTATGTAATGTTGAGTTAACCTAATAAGATGATTTGTTTGTTTGATACGATGGATGTGATTAGTTATAAAAATTAACTGGATGAAATTTGTATTCTGTCAAATGGATTGAAATGATTTAAGGTTGGACTTTGTTTTGTCAGTTTAAAGAGATTGATTGATTGATGGATGGATTAGATACGTATAGGATAGATTAATATTTTATTTTAAATAAGGGATATTAATGGAAGAAGAAATAAATAAGATCTATGATAAAATTAAGGAATTAGAATATATTTGGAAGGGATACCCGAACTGATAATGTTTGTACTTAAAGTTATTTTGATTGTGGTAGTGTAAATTTATAAAGCTTTAAAAACAGGTTTAGGGTGAATAAATTTAAGCTAGAATTGGATTATTTTAAATAAAATACGGTACTTAAGGGAAAAAGAGAGGGAATATTTGATGTATTGATTGAATTATGTATATATGTTTTGTTTGCGGATGTTTGACCACCCTAACACCACGGTGTGTGTTGAGTACTTTGTTTTAAAAATCAAAAAGCCAATAAAACTTGTCTTTAAAAAAAAAAAAATTGGAAATATACATAAGGCTATTGTGAGTTAGATATTGAATGTATACAGTATATATATTGTATAGAACGTTGATCCGAAGTATATAAAATGACACAGTCTGCTGAATATGTATTAGAGCTATATAAAGCAAAATGCTAATAAAAATTATTTTTAAAAAAAATAAAATAAAAGTTAGGTTAGCCAAGACCGCAGTCTCATTCACACAGGAGATTTTATGCATCGCACTCTCCACCGTCTTTCAAGGTCGCCGTTATCCAAAGAGGCTCAGCTGCAGAGTGGTGAAGGAGAGGAGAGGAAGAAGAGGGAAGTAGGGAAGAGAAGAAAGGGAGAAAGAAGGTAGAGAAGAAGGAGTGTGGATACGGTGAAAGGGGAAATGGGCGAGCAACACCAAAAGTCAAGTGTATGTATTTATTTCACTTTATTAAAAGTATCTTATATTTCAGTGTTTCCCAAACTTGACAATTTTAAGGCATGTGGACTTCAACATGCCTTAAAATTGTCAAGTTTGGGAAACACTGTTATATATGAATGTGAAAAGAATGTGTTAACATCTGATAAATATTACGGTATATGTATGGGGGAGAGTTTGGAAAAATAAAAAATTATTTTTTTAAAAAAACAAAGAGGCTCACCTGCTTGCTCCAGCCTTTGACCTCCTGCTGCTTCACAAGGAAATCCTCTGCCAGGGACACAGCCTGGGCGCAGGTCCTCGGAGTGTTTTCTTTCAGCCAGCTCTGCATATCCGAAGGCAGGACGGCCAAGAACTGCTCCAGTGTCACCAAATCCAGGATCTGATCCTTGGTGTGTTTCTCCGGCTTCAGCCACTCGTGGCAAAGTTCTTGGAGATGCTTGCAGAGTTCGCGAGGGCCCTCGGCTTCTTCGTAAGACAGCTCCCGGAATTGCTGGCGCTGTTTCTCCAGCCTGGCTCCAGGCCCGCTCACCACCCCCTTCGGCCCTTTCCCACTGGAGGCAACCTCCCAAGAACTGTCATAGTCCCGCTGGGCTTCAGGGGCCAGATGTGGCTGGGCCTGAGCCATCCAAACTCCTCTGGGACAGTTGCTGGCATCCCTCCTCCTCTGAGAGAGCACCTGAGTGGCTTTAGAGTCATTCCAGGCCGCTGAAGGGCTTTCTCCACCAGAATCGGGAGCCTGCAGCGTCTTCAGAAACTCTTGCAGTTGGGCGTCCCAATTCCCAGATGGCCCTTCTTCTGGCTCTTGTTTCACATGATGGATAAACTCCTGCTTAATCTTCCCAGTTTCTGGGAAATCTTCCCTTCTCCTTCCTTCTCCAGACTGAGGGCCTGACGAACACTGCGCTTCCATTTTTATTTCTGGATCTACATTTTCTTTCAGGAGACCTTTGGTTGCCTCTGTTTTATGTGCGACGGCCATTTCCTCCCCAGAAACTAGCTTTGTTTTATTGTTTTGTTGCTCTTTCTCAGCATCAACCCTCGAGAACCACTGCAGAAGTCTTCTGAGATCCGTCCAGTTATCAACAGCCTAAAAGAATCGTTCAACAAAACTGCTTGGAAGGAAAGCAGCGAAGCATCAAGAATTTCTAATTGCCGTCTTTGAGGTAACACTGAAAAATAGAAAATGACAGGACTAAAAGATATTCCAACCATGACAAGCAAATACATAAAGACACAAACCTTTTTGTTGTAATTATTCAAGAATTGGAAGCCACTCCACCTTCTAAAACCTCTGGGGATCTCTTATGAAGAGATGGTGCTGCTGGATGCCTTATATCAGTGTTTCTCAACCTTGACAATTTTAAGGCACGTGGACTTCAACTCCCAGAATTCCACAGCCAGCATTGCTGGCTGTGGAATTCTGGGAGTTGAAGTCCACATGCCTTAAAATTGTCAAAGTTGAGAAACACTGCCTTATATACTTGGAAGTAGCAGGATTGGGGCTTGGGAGTGAAAAATGGAGTTCAGAGATTTGCCTTCATTTATATTATATACTTCAATGTTTCTCAACCACAGCAGGCAGGCTGGAGAATTTTAGGGGCTTTACATTCCTGCAGTCGAGGAACATTGAACTGCAGCTTGAGTGACACCTCTAATGGAACATTCTATTAAGCATATGCTTCTCAGGCATGATGGCTGGGGAATTCTGGGAATTGAAGTCCAGAAGCCTAAAAGTTGAGTGAATTCTGGGAATTGAAGTCCAGAAGCCTGAAAGTTAAGGTTGAGAAACACTGTTATTAGATACAGCTGTTGAAAGAAAAAGTCTTCATTGTGGTCCAGTCCAAGCCGGGGATAAACAACATAGCGACTGCTTTAGAAAGAAGGTTGCAGTTTATTGGAGCCAGACAGAAAGATGGTTCTGGCAGGAAAGAGGAGAGAGAAAAAAAGGGCTGAGCACACATGGGGGGAGTGGTTTTTATACCCTCTGGACCTTTTATTTGGAGTTGCTTCCTGTTCCTGTGGCATGAACTTTGACCTGAGTCTGAGTGTTCTTTTTTGGCATTCTGATGGGTTAATCCTATTATGTCCCAAAGGTCATATCCTGCTTCCCTGGTGCTGGAGCTAATGACTCCTAGAGTTTGGGTGAGGTATGCAGATTTTAGGTGTCTTTGTCTTCCTAAGCCAGTGGTGGTGAACCTATGGCACGCGTGCCAGAGGCAGAACTCAGAGCCCTCTCTGTTGGCACGTGCGTCACCGCTGCCAGCAGCAGGTCCATCAGGCTGCCCCCGCCGCCTGGAGCAGGAGCCCCACCCAGCACAAAGGAGGCGAAGCGGCCGACTAGCAAGCTCGAGTAGAGGTGGTAGAGCAGAGGTCACCAACCACTGTTGACTGGTGGACCGGAAGAAAAGGGAGGGAGAAGCATTTTACATGTGTGCATACGCGCATGGGGCCGTGAGCACGCACGTGCTACAAATGGGTCGGGGCTAGTGCCTGCGTGATACCCACTAACCCTGCCCCGTTTTTACGTGGTGCAGTGCCTTGTATCTGCACCCCGTGGCGTGGTGGTGGCCACTTTTTTGCAGCACGGTGGCCCATTTTTTTGCCACCAGTTTTTGCATGTCAGAGATGGCACTCAGAGATGCCTCCCTGCCCCCCCCCCCAGGGCACCACAATGCTGATGCGATCCTGGCACTTTGCGATAAATAAGTGGGTTTGGGGTTGCGGTTTGGGCACTCGGTTTCTAAAAGGTTCGCCATAACTGTCCTAAGCTTCTAGCTCCCTGGATTTACATCTGCATCTCTATAGAGCTGGTCCCTGCTTGGAGGAGGGAGACCTAGGGCTATTAAGAAAAACTGGGCATCCTTTCCTGCCTCTTTAAATTCCTTTGAGAAAATATACTTTTCTGCCCTTTTAATATTTCCTTCTGGGGTGGAGGGTGACTTCCCACACAGCAAAGATCTATTCTATTATATTCATTACAGGAAGAGATCATCTTAATTTCCTATCTGGAAAGTGTTAAAGGAACCCCCTCTCTTTTTTTCCTTTTCCCAACCAGCACACTCATTATTTTATAGTTTGGAGGATACTTGACAGCCAAGATCCCCTCCCCTCCCGCCAGCAAAGTGTTTCACCTCTGGTTTCCCAGATCAAGATAACAAAGCAAAAAAAAAAAAAAAAAAATACCCAGTAGCTGAACCTGCCTTCCTAGGATCCTGGGGTTGAATGATTAAAAAATGCTAATTTTCACCCGTTATGTCCCTGCACAAAAAGCTTTTATGGAAGAGAGAGCTGGGGAAAAAACAAAAGAGGACTTATTGTCTATTGAGATCTCTGAATTATGCATTATGGCTCACATTCCTTTGCCATACCAAAAAAGAGGAGTTTGTCAGACAAGGCCGGTGGGAAACGCAAAACTGGAGTTTAAAATGTTTAGCTGTATCTAATGGGTGAAATTGGTGGGAAAACAATAATTAGTATCCTATTGGGCTTGCCCGGAACCAGCCTTGAAACTTGCACGGCGGCAAAGAGATGCGAAACCACCCTACTCTTCATTTCCGTAGCCCAGCTCTCTCGCAGGCCTACTTACGACGGCGGGGACGCGTGTAGCCGTTCCCCACAACCCGCCGACTCGCTTCCTTTACCTGCCCTTTCTTCTTCGGCCCTCCACGGGAGCGACTCGCGGGCTCAGCGGCAAACAGGAAGGAGCTTCCCTCGGCCATCTATGATGCCACTCTAGGAGGGTCAGCTCTATGGCTTAAACTCTTTCATTACCATTGAAACGGGCTAGCGGAAGTGTTTTGAGAGCACGATGACCGGGAAATGCTGGGAGTTGGAGTCCACACATCTTAAAGTGGCCACGTTTTTTAAAAAAAAACAACAAAAAAAACAACAGTGCTTTAGGGGATAGTTTTATTGCCATCGCTATTATTAAACTGCACGTTCTAATTGGGGAGGGAGAGGGAAATTATTAACTTGCAGTTTTAAGCAAACTCGATTCTTTTCTTTTAAAGTGACCTAAAATGTTTGGGCCAGGGATAGGCAATCTTGGCTCTTTTATGACTCGTGGACTTCAACTCCCAGAATTCCTGAGCCAGCTATGGCTCAGCTTGGAAACCTCTTCCTTTCCCCTCAGCATGGCTGGTTCAGGAATTCTGGGAGTTGAAGTCCACGAGTCATAAAAAAGCCAAGGTTGCCTATCCCTGGTTTAGGCCAGTGGTTCTTAACCTGGGTGATATTGCCCCCCAGGGGGCAATTTCGTTTTTCACGGGGGTGATGGAACGAAAAGGGGCAACGTGGGGGCGAACAAAAAGGGGGCGATATGGGGGCGATGGAGCAAGAAGTTTTGGGGAAACTTTTGAGACTTTTTCGTACAGTGAATCGCTGTATATCTGTCATAAAAAACATCAGATCACTCGCTATTAGTGGATTGAATTGTGTTTTCAAATGTTCCTCCAGCTAGCTTCAGTATAGCACGCTGTACATATGTGAAGACGCATCGCTTATCTTCATGCGTGTTGCGCAGCAGCCTCTACCCATACAGTGGCGCGCCATTGGCCAGAATATGGGAGATATGGGAAAAAGACTGGAAATAAATTATTTGCATCGATATGTCCTGATGGCAATTTTAAAGAAAACAAAAAAAGTGCATAAATTGAAGAATCATTTCCTATGTTGTGATTGAGAGGTTATGTTGGGGGAGGGGGGTGATGACAACTTCCTTATTGGCTCAAGGGGGCGATTTGTTCAAAAAGGTTAAAAACCACTGGTTTAGGCCATCATGATGAAAATAAACTTCATAGTTTTAAACAGTCCTCGAACAAGTACAGTAGTCCTTAACCTGAATACAGGCAGTCCTCAACTTACAACCATTCATTTAGGGACTGTTCAAAGTTATAACAGCGATGAAAAAAAAATGAATTGTGACTTTTTCCACACTTACGACCACTGCAGCATCCCCATGCTCACGTGATCAAACTTCAGAGGCTTGGCAACTGGCCTGTATTTATGACAGTTGCAGTGTCCTAGAGTCCTAGTATCACATTTGCAACCTTTTGACAAGCAAAGTCAATGGGGAAAGCCAGATTCTTTTAACAACCCCGTTACTAATTTAACAACTGCAGTAAATTAACTTAACAACTGTGGCCAGAAAGGTCGCAAAATGGAGTAAAACTCGCCGAACAACTCTCTTGCTTAGTAACAGAAATTTTGGGATCATTTGAGGCCGTAGATTAATCAAGGAGTACCTTCTAATACCTTGATTGTGTAGGGCAGGCTTACTACCCTGGTATGCCCACAACTAAGGAACATTGCTAGGAAGGGTTAATGCAATAGAATTTGTAAAGCCTAGAGAGACGCAAGCCTGTATCCAAAGGAAAGTTCCATTCTGTTTGTGCCGGGGAATCATCTTGCTGCACGTTGTAAGCCTGGAGAGATCCGTGAATTTGCAAATTTTTAAGGAGCGCAATACAAAAAACAGGTCATTTTAAAAAGCCGCAGGGAGGAAGGGGCTACAGCAGTGTCAGATAATGTTTTCAAAGGCTGTTTTATTGGGGTCTCCTATAAGAGACCCCGGCGAATGAAATTAGATGCTTTATTAGGGCTGTCTGCATCCTGAAAGGACGATGATTTAATGTTTTCTTTCTAGATTTTTATAGTGGGGTGGGGGGTGAGGGTGGGGCACAAAGAGGATAGGGATAATTTTCTGCCTGGAATTTTTGTTCCCTCTGCATATCAGCCACGTTGGCTGGGGGTGTGCACTGGATCCTATTTCTTCTACGTTTGTTTGGGTGGTGTGTCTTCTTTTAAATTTTGCACTTTTGTCCCTTGGGGTATACCATTAGCAGTCCTAGCAAGTTCTTTTGTACAATATCCTCACGATTGGATAGTCTTCATATGAGACGCTTCATGTGAGACGCATGTACATTGCATGGATGATCATTTGCATATGCGTGAGATGCAAATTAACGGGAAGCACATTGCTGTGCCTTAAAAGAGGAGGACCTGCCCAAAATTAGAATGTGAAGTTTGCCCTGGCTTAATGTAATCCATGTCTATGGTTTGCAGTTGAATTGCACTTAGATTTCGGGCTTTTGCAGGTGGCTGTTTGACTGGGTTTCATGCTTTCACTAAACCATTTTATTGCTTGGGATGAAGCAAGAATGCCCCATGAGGATTTAGTGTTACATGTGAATCAGTCCATTGAGACTGTTCAGTCCAATAATCCTTATTTGCTGTTAGGTGACAATATAACTTAGGTCAGGAATGAGTATCCTATCATTAGGATTGATGAGCATAGTTGGATAATTCATAAAAATTGAGGAGTAAAATGGCTTTGTGCCTCCTGGAATCATTGTTGTATGAATGAGAAATGTGGTTCCTTAGAATAAATCCAGTACTCCCCATCTCCTTTTAAGCCTATTAGTAAACATTGCATTTGTAAAAAAAAAAAAAAGTCTCCAGAAAAACAGCTTTCGTTCCAGTGCCTTTTCTTTCTTATTTCCTATCTAGTACTTCTCAGTGGAAAGCACACTTGTGCCATTTTCAAAAAGGTGGAAAATGCTGATGCTTCAATTGGTGAATAAGTTTCATTGAATGCTTCAAATCTGTTGCATAATGCCACAGTGAGGAATGCTGCTAATAAAGACAACGATAGAACAGGCCAGTCCTTGAAGGACAGAATGTCAACTGTGCAAGAGGTAGAGGCTTCCGGATCTCTGCTACATCACAATATGAATCCTGAAGTAAAAACAGAAGAACAAGACTCCGTTGACCCCAAGCCAGGAGAGGGAAGAACACATTTTCTAAACTTTGGGAAAAGCAAGGAAGAACCAAAACATAACGTGAAAGAAGAGCCAGAGGAAAATCCATCAAAGAACTGGGATGCCCAGTTGCAAGAGTTTCTGAAGACACTGCAGGGTCCTCAGGGAAGAAGAGAAGGTTCACAGTTCCTGGAGCCAAAGCTCTGGAATGGTCCTAAATTGTCTCGGATGTCCTCTCAAGGAGGAATGGATACCAGCAAATGGTCGGAAGAAATGTGGATTTCCCAGATCGAGACTCATCTCGTTGGGACAACCCAAGACGATTGGGACACCCTTCTGGATGTTGCCCATGGTGGGAAGGAGAAGATTGGAGATCTGGCTGAAGAAGCCATCAGGGTGGAGACAAGATGCCATCCCTTCCGGACCCTGAGCTACGAAGAGGCCAAGGGACCTCGAGACTTTTGCCAGCAGCTTCAAGAGCTTTGTCGTGAGTGGTTGAAACCAGAGAAACGCACCAAGGAGCAGATCCTGGACCTGGTGACCTTGGAGCAGTTTCTGTTTGCCTTGCCTCTGGATATGCAGAATTGGCTCAGGAAATATGGCCCAGAGACTTGTGCTCATGCAGTGTCCTTGTCAGAGGAGTTCCTCTTAAAGAGACAAGAGGCCCAGACATGGGAACGGCAGGTGAGGGTATTTGCAGTTGGGAACATTGCTATTTTGGGGTTTACAACCACACAATATAAATTAGGTACTCCCCAATCTTAATAAAAAAAATACATGCCTGCTCACCAGTATCTTCCATCTGTCGTGACACAGTTCCTTTGATGAGGACAAGGGATTAGGGCAGAGATCCCCAACCTTTTGGGCACCAGGGACCGGTTCTGTGGAGAGAAGTTTTTCCGTGGACCAGAGGGGGCGTGGTTTTGTGTGCTGCCTGCATCCTGCAGATGGGGTTTGCTTGTTTATGCGGCCCGGTTGTTGGCATGCTGCGACCCGATATCAGTCCACAGACCGGGGGTTGTTGACCCCTGGATTAGGGGACAACTGCTCAAGGATGGAGATGAAAATATGGGCGCTGGAAAGCCAGTTTGGTGCTTGGTTAAAGGCACCAGGCTACAAATTAGAAGATTGTGGGATCTAGTCCTGCCTAAAGCGCAAAGCTAGCTGGGTGTTTTGGGGTCACCTAAAGAGAATGCAGTAAGTTCTTAAAGCTGGTTGAAAAAAAATGCTACCAAGAAAACTTTGTGGACTTGATCCTGTAGTTGCCCAGAGTCAAGACTGACTCTAAAGGCACACACACTGGCTGGCTCAAGGAGAGAATCTCACGGAAAATTTGCAGGCAATGCATTTGTGGGTATCCAGGCATCTGGGATACTGCTAAAAGGCACCCTTGGAAGCCCCAAAAAATAAAAAATAAAAAAATCTGCCTATAAAATCTTACAAGATTAAATCTCATTGGAGTTTGCTCATATAGTATATATGAGCAAGAATAGTATAATTCCTTTATGAGGTAGAGATAGCATACAAAGAAATAAAAATGATACATTGAAGATATAATCTGTCCTGTTGAATAGACGGGAGTCTGCCTTTTAAATATTAAAATGATTATTTTTAGGAGCTGCATAAGAAATCACTGCACGGTATCCAGGAAAGAAACATTTCTGCACAAGGAAATCTGAAAATAAAGGTTTGAAATAAACGAAAATTACTGATTCCCAGTAGCCTGAAGATGCCCTGGGGGCGGCCAAACTTTATATATATACATATATATATATGATTTTATTGTCTTTTTTATCTGTACTATGTTATGCTTTTATTGCTTTAGACTGCAGGAATCTTTGAATTCTGACAAGGTAGCAACTAAATAAATATATTTAAATAAATACAGCTAAGACTCCCAAACTAGTTTATCAGGTTCCAGTGCTCATTTAAAAAAAAAATCCGAATGAATTGCTCAGAAATCCTCTTTAACCCCCCCTCCTCCCCCCGAAGAATAGAGAACTGTCGGGGCCTTCAGACTTGGCCCTTTTATGATTTGTGGACTTCAACTCCCAGAATTCCTCAGTCAGCGTGTCTGGCTGAGGAATTCTGGGAGTTGAAGCCCACAAGTCATAAAAGAGCCAAGTTTGAAGACCCTGCTCTAATCAGTAAATAATGTTTTAGTGGTTAAGTCACCAGGCCGGCAACCAGCTGGGGTGATATTCTCTCTCTCTCTCTCTCTCTCTCTCTCTCCCTCCCTCTCTCCCTCTCTCCCTCCCCCCTCTCTCTCTCTTTCTCTCTCTCTCCAACCCACCTCACAGGGTTGTTGTTGCGGAGACAATAGGAGGAGAAGGATGGGTTGGATATGTTTGCTGCCTTGGGTTATAGTCTAAAAATAATAAAGCTGGCATACAAATAAATACATAAATAATGGCTTGGTCACCCACTGCACATTTTGACTTCAGCATGAATTCACTTGGAACTGTTCCTCCCCCCCCCCCTCTTTTCCAGATGACAGAGATGTCAGAAGAAGATATTGGGAAAATGCTCAAGTCGAACCAGCTTCTGTCAGAACCACCAAAGGACGAGGATTTCAGAATGAGTAAACCAGAGAGTGACGGCAGCCAAAACTTGAGTAAGTTCTTAAGAATTGGCTAGCACAGTGATGGTGAACCTTTTAGAGACCGAGTGCCCAAAAACTGGCCCCGCCCCCACTCCACCCCCCCTGCCCGCCCCCGCTCTGCCCCTCCATCCCCCGCCCCGCCTGCCCAAAGAACCACTCACTGCCTCCAGGGCCCGCCGCAGATCGCCCAGGCAGCCCAGCAACACCATGGCGGCCACACCCTCTGCCCGCGCCCTGCAGCATCAACTGTGCACGATGGGGTGTGAGGGCAGAGTCTTGTCTAAGCTGCCTGGCTGCCATGTCCTTGGCTGCGCTGCTCCATGTGGGCCACGCTCGAGGGTGAGTCTCCTTCAGGGGGGCTGCTGGAGAGGAGGGGGTCGTGGGGGGAGCCAAGGCTGGGGCAACGGCACATGTGCCCAGAGAGTGGGCTCCGAGTGCCACCTCTGGCACCCATGCCATAGGTTCGCCACCACTGGGCTAGCATATAAATTGAATAATGAATAAATAAATCTCTTTTGCTTTCTGGCTCTTGGAGACAGATCGTTCAGGCTTTTCCCTGAATTGCAAGAAAGCAGAACAAAGAGCAAATGTTGGCCACGTCTGTGATGCATTTTATGTATTCATTTGCTAAACCCGTGTGCCTTCAAATCCAAGCTGACTCATGGCAACAATCAAAACATCTCTGGTGTAACTTAATAAACCATCAGAGATCCCAATAAACAGCGTAATTCTAAAACACCCATAAACTCAGCACATACAGTAGTGGCCAAAATTGTGGAAACCTTTTGGGAAAAGTGTATTTTTGAGGTTTGATGGCTAATAACACCCCTTTTTTTGGAGTAGTACCATAAAATTATATATCAATGGAAAGATAATTTAATAAAGAATGTAATGTAACATAGTTTGTTAGATAAGATAAGATAAGATAAGATAATCTTTATTGTCATTTTTTTTTACCATGGGCAGAACAGCACACATCAAAAATGAAATTTAGTTGCCTGCTCTCAAAGTGAAACACATACATGACACACACCTAAAACATACTATATACAACATATATTTAGACCCACACCCCTACATATACATAACAAATAAATATTAAATACTGTCCATCTTGAATATATAACGGAAGGAGGAAGCTTGAGAGTTCACAAGGTTAATGCTGTATGGAACGAAACTATGGCTGAATCTGGATGTTCTGCTGCGGATACCATGGTTACCTGCATTGTATTCTCTGAAAAGTTATAGCCAAATAACCAGAAAAAGGAAGTACAACTTGCTTAGGTTGATATCAGGTAGCTTTCCTTCATCTGATTATAGCCAATGAGCACAAGTGTTTAGAGAGCCAATCAGGTGTCATCTTGTTTTGGCAATGAGCCAATTAGATCACTAGGATTCAGTTATTGATGTCATGTATTGAAGCTGAGTGGAGGACATTTGTCGGCATGTTATCAAGTTGGTTGGGTTTTTTTGTGTGTTCTTTTTAGTGAGCTTGTAAAACGTAATAAAATTAAAGTAACGGTGCAAAGAGTTATCTGGTTGCCCAGAAAGCAATGTAAAATAGTATTATTAAGTGAACAAGGCTACCGTTATAAAGAAATTAGAAGGAAAATTGGTGGAAACTTAACCAAGGATGGCACTTCTACTGTACACTTTTCCCCAAAGGTTTCCACAATTTTGGCCACTACTATATCTACATAAATACTAATACAATAATTAAATTACTAACAATAATATATTCTTCATTCTGTTCATTTTCATTCAAGATAAGTCAGTTTGAAAGTAAGCGATAGAAATCCATGCAGTGATTTTCATCCCATAGTGCAGGGGTCTCCAACCTTTGCAACTTTAGGACTTGTGGACCTCAACTCCCAGAATTCCTCAGCCAGCCATGCTGCTGAATAATTCTGGGAATTGAAGTCCACAAGTCCTAAAGTTGCCACGGCTGGTGATCAGACCCCTGCCACAGTGGACACTTGAACCTTTCCACCCAGTACTTCAATCCAAATATCAACCCATCAAGCCTTTTCTGCACAATCAAAAGAGTTAGTGGGAGACTATTTCAGGCTCATTAGCCCTCATTAGCTAGTCACACCCTTCAGGGATTCGAACCTGGGCAGCTTGCATGTTAGGCAGTTGTATTACCCTTTTGAACCACAGGTTCCCCCTTACTCCTGTCAGCAGAAACCAGAGAGGATATATATCTTATCTGTTGGGTAATACAGCTGCCTAACATGCAAGCTGCCCAGGTTCGAATTCCTGAAGGGTGTGACTAGCTGATGAGGGCTAATGATCCTGAAATAGCTATACTAGTCTCCCACTAACTCTTTGCCAGCCACAAATTTTGAATTTATAGTGCTCACAGTATGTGACGTCTGCCTGCAAAACATGCTCCTAGATTGGAGCGAAACGCAGAACAGACTGATTTATATTTGGTGGACCGGGTGCCTCACCCAACAGATAAGATATATATCCTCCCTGGTTTCTGCTGACAGGAGTAAGGGGGAACCTGTGGCTCAAAAGGCTAATATAGTAATACAGTTGCTTCACATGCAAGCTGCCCAAGTTCGAATCCCTGAAGGGTGTGACTAGCTAATGAAGGCTAATGAGCCTGAAATAGCTATACTAGTCTCCCACTAACTCTTTGCCAGCCACAAATTTTATATATATTCAAAATTTGTGGCTGGCAAAGAGTTAGTGGGAGATAGGTATAGCTAGTCACAATCATTGTGTTCCCTGGTGCTCTTTGAGCTTGGTTGTTTTCTTGCAGACATTTCATCACCAAGCTAGGTAACATCATCAGGGTAGATCACTGGGCAAAAGGATGGCCTATTTTGTGAGGATATTAACTTGTTTTGTAAAAGCAAGCAAGCTGTCTAACTGATGGTCACACAAGAAAGCATGTTAATACAATACTTTCCGGTCAATGTCCAGTTTCCTTCCTTTCTTTTAGCAGGCATCGGGTGGCTGAATGAAGATGGCGAATCAAAGCTGATGAATTCTGAGAGAAGGGAGCCTCTAAGGATGTTCTTGAAAGCTGCCATTGAGAGCGATCTGCCGGTTTTCAAAGAGAACAATGGAAGCCATGACGCGGCACCTAGGCAGAATGGAAGTGATGTTAGGAAGGGAGTGGGCCAGTTAGTTCAGCCCCAAAGTGTTTGCCCAGGATTCAGAGGCCCTGCTGTCCAAGAGGAGGAGGAGATAAATAATAAGGGGAGTGGGGAAGGGGCGCAACAAAGCTCACAGATTACAACAACTGAAAGCCCCGATGCAGAAGAGAAGCTGTTCCGATGTTGGCATTGTGGTAAAAACTTTGGTAACAGCTCCCATCTGCTGACCCACGAAAGGACCCACGTTGGTGAGAAACTCTACAAATGTTCTCACTGTGGAGAAAGTGAGAGGATCCACAAAGGCCAGAAGCCCCACAAATGCTCTCATTGCGGGCAGACGTTTGACAGTCATGCTCACGAGGAGATCTCCGCGGAGGAGAAGCCTTACGTGTGTGCCGAGTGTGGGGAAAGTTGTAGTCAGAAATCCGATCTTTTGAAACACCAAAGAACCCACCCGGGTGAGAAGCCTTACAAATGCTCTGTGTGCGGCGAAAACTTCCGAAATGAGTCGAGTCTCATAGTGCACCAGAGAATCCACACTGGTGAGAAACCGTATGTGTGTTTGTACTGTGGGAAGTGTTTCAGCCGGCGCTCGCACTTCCTGTCGCACGAGAGAATTCACACAACTCTATGCTCCCACTGCGGAAAAAGTTTCAGTCAGAAATCGGAGCTGTTGGAACACAAGAAGACTCACCTGGAGGAAGATTTGTTGGCTTGTTTTGCCTGCGGGAAAATATTTGAACGCAGCTCTGAGCTCTTGGCGCATGTGCAGACTCACCAAGAGAAGCTGTTTGAGTGCTCGGCCTGTGGGAAAAAGTTTCGGAACAGTTTGCAGCGCCTTGCGCATCAGAAAGTCCACACAGGAGAGAAGCCGCACAAATGTTCCCATTGTACGAAAAGCTTTAGCCAGAGACACAGTCTGATAGCTCATGAGAGAATCCATACTGGAGAAAAGCCACACAAGTGCTTAGTGTGTGGAAAAAACTTCCGAAGCATCTCGGATCTCAAATCTCATGAGAGGACTCACAGGGGAGAGAAACCCTACCGTTGCTCTCATTGTGATAAAAGTTTCCGGTGGAGTTCACATCTCCTGTCACACAAGAGGATTCACACGGGAGAGAAACCCTACCTGTGTTCTGATTGCGGGAGAACGTTTGACAAGAGATCCAGCCTTCTGGTGCACGTGAGGATCCACACAGGGCAGAGGCCCTACGTGTGTACGGATTGTGGGAAAAGTTTCTTCTTCAGCTCGGTCCTTTTGCGGCATCAGAAGGTCCACGTGGGAGAAGATGTTGCAAGGTGGTTAGAGCACGGGAAAGGTTTCGGACAGCATGGGGACCAGGCGGAAAAGGTCTCAAAGTGTCCTGAGTGCACCCAGGGACCGTCTCTGAGTTTGGATCTTGAACATGCGCAAATGCAATTGAAAGGAAAGAGATTTGAATGCCCGCTCTGCAGCAAAACGTTCAAAAACAGCTCTCACCTTAGGATGCATCAGAGTGTCCACACCAAAGTTCAACCAAGCCAATGTCTGGACTGCGGGCGAAATGTAATCAGGAAGCCTAACCTCATTGCCCCTTTGAAAAAGCTTTCTGGGCAAACCCCAGGGAAATGCTCAGAATGTGAAAAACGGTTGAATTTGATCTTGGGAGGAAAACGTTGACCTCGACCTTCTTCCACCCATCTCCTTCCTGAATGTTACACTTCCTGTCCCTTAAAAAAGAAAAGATTCTTGTGTCAGAGGACATTTAGGGGTGGTGGTGACGTGTACGTCAGTCAAAAAAAGGCCCAGATGGCCATACCCGTGGAATCAAAGCTCAGCCCTTTTGATGTGGAGCTATTCCACGATTTATGATGTTTAGTGACCGTTGGACGCTACGGCCTACCTGAAGAAGATCAAACATTTGGAGGATTGGGTATCCCGTTGGCATCACGTGACCGTACTTTGGGCGTTGGGCAACAAGGACAGATTTACAGCCCTTTGCTGTGTCATATGGCCGTGTGACTGTTTTACAACCGATTTGCCAAAAACTGGCACTTCTGTTTTTTTTTACCAAAACTGCATTTATAATGAACAATGGGTATCCACTTCTGTTATGTTTGCTTTAACAACCGGTGTTCACACAGTCACAGTGATTCACTGAGGTATATAATAATAATAATAAAGTTGGAAGGGACCTTGGAGGTCATCTAGTCCAACCCCCTGCTCAGTCAGGAAACCTTATACCATTTCGGACAAATGGCTGTCCAGTCTCTTCTTAAAAACTTCTAGTGTTGGAACTTTCACTGCTTCTGGAGGCAGGTTGTTCCACTGATTAATTGTTTTAACTGTCAGGAAGTTTCTCCTTAGTTCTAGGTTGCTTCTCTCCTTGATTAGTTTCCATCCGTTGCTTCTTGTCCTGCCTTCAGGTGCTTTGGAGAATAGCTTGACTCCCTCTTCTTTATGGTAGCCCCTGAGATATTGGAACACTGCTGTCATGTCCCCCTTCGTCCTTTTCTTTGTTAAACTAGACATACCCAATTCCAGCAACCGTTCCTTATATGTTTTCGCCTCCAGTCCCTGATCATCTTTGTTGCTCAAATGATTATATATATATATATATATATATATATATATATATATATATATATATATATATATATATATATATATATAAAACAACCATTATTATTTAAGCAGTATTCACTTAACAACTGTGGCCTTTGCTTAACAACTGTCACAAAAAATGTCATAAGACCAGGCCCAGTCACGTGGTGACCTGCTTAACAACTGCAATAACTTGTAATCATAATCCAAGGCTTAATTACAGTCATAAGTTGAGGGCTGTTGGTAGTCATTGGCTCTGATTCTTTGGTTTTATCTCAGCCAGTCTCAGATTTTCTTCAATCTTCAAGTTTCGTTTCCTTGATGTTGAATTCTGTTTTCTTTCTGCTTGTTTTCCACCTAAATGCTTTTTTTAATTAATCAATTTGGTTTATATGCTGGTCTGTTTCTGAAGACTCCAGCTTCAGCTTATATTGGTTTCTGCAGCTTGTGCCAGTCCTAATGGACAATCACTTGACTATGAGCCAGCAGTATGCAGCAGCAACCAAAAAAGCTAATACAATCCTGGTGTTGTATAAACAGAGGCACAGAATCAAGGTCACGCGAAGTACTAGTACCACTTTACAAAGCCCTACTAAGACCACACCTGGAATACGGCAGCCAAGTTTGATCACCATATCATAAAAAAGACATTGAGAGTTTGGAAAAAATTCAGAGAAGAGCAACTAAGATGATCAAAGGCCTGGAGGCTAAAACATATGAAGAAAGGCTGCGGGACTTGGGTTTGGCTAGTCTACAGAAAAGAAGAAATAGGGGAGACATGATCGCAGTGTTTCAGTATCTGAGGGGTTGACACAAGGCAGAAGGGGTCAGGTTGTTCACCAGAGCACCAGAGGGAAGGACGAGAAACAATGGTTGGAAACTGTTCAAGGAGAGAAGCAACCTGGAATTAAGGAGAAACTTCCTGCAGTGAGGACAATCAACCAGTGGAACAGCTTGTCTCCAGAAATCGTGGGCACTCTATCACTGGAGACTTGTAAGAAGAGACTAGATAATCACCTGCCTGAAATGGTGTAGGTTCTGCTTAAGCGGGGGGCTGGACTAGAAGACCTCCAAGGTCCCCTCCAGCTCTATTCTATTCTCACAGTTTCAACTCAGTTGCTGAGTTGTCACCTTTCACAGCTTTTGTGTGGTCTCTTTGATCATAGTTCTACAAATTCAGCGAAGACAAGTGTATTTATAATTACATGAACAAAGATATCTTCCCAAAAGATGCTGCTAAGAATATTCAATATCTATTGGTTATCATTGGAATTTTATTTCCGTATTGCTTTCTCTGTTTTTTTAAAGGCAAGATCAAAATTTGTTGCTGTTTCATTTTTCTTTTGTGAAAGCAACCACTTTTGCTGTTGTTCTGAAGTCTGCTATTGACCCTTGGAAAAAATTATTTGAAATGGCACAAAGTGCAGCTTTTTAAATCTTTAGTAGCTGCATGCCTGGGTGCTATGGGTGGTATGGAGAGCTTTTATGATGTACAGAGACCGTATGTCTGATGACAACTTCTAAGATAACAGCTTATCAAAACAAACGTCTACTTCAGAGGTGTCCAACCTTGGCAACTTTAAGACTGGAGAATTTGGGGAGTTAAAATCCACAGGTCTTAAAATTGCCAAGATTGGATACCCCTAGTCTATTTCATTTATTCAATCACGTTAGTAAAGGTTACTTCATATTTAAAGTCATGTCCATAAACTAGATAATTGTTGTTGTTAGTTGCGAAGTCGTGTCCGCCCCATCGTGCCCCCATGGACAACATTCCTCCAGGCCTTCCTGTCCTCTACCATCTTCTGGAGTTCATTTAAGCTCAGTGACTCCATCCAGCCACCTCATTCTCTGTCGTCCCCTTCTTCTATTGCCCTCAATCTTTCCCAGCATTAGGCTCTTCTCCAGTGAGTCCTTCCTTCTCATTAGGTGGCCAAAGTACTTGAGTTTCAACTTCAGGATCTGGCCTTCTAAAGAGCAGTCGGGTTGATCTCCTCTAGATTTGTCCGATTTGATTGCCTTGCAGTCCAGGGGACTCGCAGGAGTCTTCTCCAGCACCATAGTTCAAAGGCCTCAATTCTTTGGCGCTCAGCCTTTCTGATGGTCCAGCTTTCACAGCCATACATTGCAACTGGGAAAACCATGGCCTTGACTATACGTACTTTTGCTGGCAGGGTGATGTCTCTGCTTTTTAGTATGCTGTCTAGATTTGCCAAGAAACCATAAGGTGAATACAGAAGCAGTCCCTACCTTCTGCTTGATTTCACCTCTAAAGTTAAGTCTGGTTAATTTTTAAAGCTAAAATGAGTAATGAGTAATAGTATTTGATGGACCTGTATGTGGGTCTGTAAAGTTTCTCACTCTGTGTCCTGAACACAGCTCCTTTTTCTTTCAAAAGTGATTTTGCAGACACAGTTCCTTGAGAAACAGCTTTCTCCCAACCCAAATTAATTTGACCATGGACACATGTATCTAACGGTTCTCCAAGGCCCAAACGTCTACTCCAGGGTTCTTCAAACTTGGCCCTTTTATGATTTGTGGACTTCAACTCCCAGAATTCCTCAGCCAGGCATGCTGGCTGAGGAATTCTGGGAGTTGAAGTCCACAAGTCATAAAAGCCAAGTATGAAAAACCCTGGTCTACTCCATCACCATGGCATCTAGGCATCTGTTGAGCGTTGCCTATAGCAACGGGGCCTGCTGGCATTCCAAAGCTTGGTACATGTCCTGTCTTTGGTCTTCATGGGACAATCTTGGCTCAAGCTGGTGGTGAATGATTTGCAGTGGAAGAGTGAAAGGTGACTCCTATAAGGTGGTACGCAATTTCATCTATTGTTGTGATAACTTTTTCACCCAAGAGCTGTTTCCATTAGGTTTTTATTGGGTTATCAGATCTCCCTGCTTCTGGTAGCTCCATGTTTTTTTTCCCCATTGTTACTCAAGACAGAAATGGATCCATCAGAAAATGTTGCTGTCTTCTTATTGGATACCTCAGACAATGCTTATAAAAATTGTGTACTGTATCAGATTTCTTGTCTAAGAAATTTAATTCCTATGATTGATCATGGTCAGCTGCGGCTTTGTTTTTTTCTTTTGGTTCCAGATAATTGTAGAATTGCAGCTTTATTAGATTTGGGAAAGAATTATACTGTTCAATTAGAAAGTAATATTAAAGAATGGATTCACAAGATGCGTTCCTTATTGATCTTGGAAATATCCTTTTACTTATAGATGGAGCAGTATTTTATGGATGGTCTAGGCCAGGGGTAGGCAACCTCGGCTCTTTTATGACTCGTGGACTTCAACTCCCAGAATTCATGAGGCAGCATGGAAACTTCTCCCTTTCCCCTCAGCATGGCTGGCTCAGGAATTCTGGGAGTTGAAGTCCACGAGTCATAAAAGAGCCAAGGCTGCCTACCCCTGCTCTAGGCTGACTTCATTTCTTATTAATAATATATGGTCTCTCTTTTGTAGCCTTAGATCTTTTCAATCACAATTTTGGATACTCTGTGCTCTATTATATTATGATTCACCTTAAAAATTAATCACAAAATGGGAGAGATTGATCAAGCTAATAAGATTATCATCCCATTCAGTTTGTGGGGGGGATTTTATATAAGATTTTAGCCAGGATGGCTCTCTGGCTATGATAGAAAACTTGGTTAACTAGATGACTGAATTAACCTCAGAATTAGTTTACGATGCCATGCATTAGGCCAGGGATAGGCAACCTTGGCTTTTTTATGACTTGTGGACTTCAACTCCCAGAATTCCTGAGCCAGCATGGAAACCTCTCCCTTTCCCCTCAGAATGGCTGGCTCAGGAATTCTGGGAGTTGAAGTCCACGAGTCATAAAAGCCAAGGTTGCCTACCCCTGCATTAGGCAAACCCCACAGATAAATGGTTTGTCCAGTAACCATTACACCCCTGAGGTTTGACTGTGGTTTAGCCTGATGCATAACCTCATTTTTTAAAAATTAAGTTGCCCTTGAGTTTTGAATGGCTCCCACCCTACTGGTGTTCGAAGAGTCCTGAAGACGCTTTACAACAAATATGATTGAAACCCCTTTTTCATCTTTTTCTTTGTTCCCACCTGTTATCTTTGCAAGGTTTTTTTTTTTTTTTAACTTTTGAGTTTTCTTGTTTTAATGCTTTTAACAATGGCCAACATTCCCCTGGTGAAAGTCGTCAGTGTTCCAGGAACGGTTTGTTCCATTTTACAGAAATGCTGCACCTCTGCTCCTGACACTGTCCGTGCAACAGGCTAAGGCCACAGGGCATATCACTCCCCACATGCTGGGGGTGGGCCAAGGCAGCTTTGCAGGAAAATGCCCATGGACACCAGGATTTTTGCACCCCCGATCTGGATTTCTGAGTGCATACAATGGGCTGGCTGGGATTAATAGGAGCTACAGCCAGCATGCATTTGGGAAAAGTTATCCTACACCAGGGGTAGGCAACCTTGGCTCTTTTATGACTCGTGGACTTCAACTCCCAGAATTCCTGAGCCAGCCATGCTGAGGGGAAAAGGAGAGGTTTCCATGCTGCCTCATGAATTCTGGGAGTTGAAGTCCACGAGTCATAAAAGAGCCAAGGTGGCCTACCCATCCTACACTGTTTCTCCATCCTTGGCAATTTTAAGATGGTTGAACTTCAACTCCCAGAATTCCCCAGCCAGCCATTCAATTCTGGGAGTTGAAGTCCATCCGTCTTAAAAGTTGCCAAGGCTGAAAAACACTGTCCTACGCGATGAGCTTTGCTTATTTGCCCTTCCCTTCCAAATCCACAACCCCCCCCCCCACACACACAAAAAAAACCCCTCTATGAGTGATCTTCGTGCTCCAAAGGTGTTTCTTCCCCCAGAAGCCCAGAAGGGGTTAATTATACCGAGATCTGCTTGCTAGAGGCGCCCAGAGGCAGACTCCTTCCTACTTACTAGCCCTCCACTCTTTGACTAGTCGTGAGAAGCTCAGTTCTGCATTTTATTTATTTATTTCCCTTTGGCAGCTTGAGAGGGAGGAGCACCGCTGCAGGAGGTCAACAGGCTGCAATGCAACGGTTGCAAGAAGGAGGTGAGTGGAAGATTTAGCGGAAAGGGAAGGAAGGGCATCCCTGCTTTGAGCAGGCTTTGCAAAACAGGTAGCCTCGCTGCAACTTTCCTGCATTGGTAGGACCTGCATTGCCCCAAGCTAGCCCATCGCTGGAGATTTTCAAAAAATAAAAAATAAACCGGATAACTATTTGACTCGGATGGTATAATAAGATCTCCTGCCTTGAGCACGGGGTTGGACTAGAAGACCTTTGGGTCTTCTTTGAGCCCTATGATTCTATGTTCTATGTTCCCTTCCCCCATTCTCTGGGATCAAGAGGGGAATCCAGAAGAAAGAGAGGGAGAGCCCTGGTCCCTTCAAGGAAAGATTTGGGGTGGATCTCCAGAGCATTGCTTTGCTTAGCCAGCAGGATCCCCACAAACCACAGCAAAGGTGGTTTATTTTATTTGGAAGGGAGGGAACTTCGAAAGATTAGACTGGAAAGATAAAAAGGAAGATGACTAGTCAAGAACTCTGATCTACTCTACAAATGGGCAAGGAATAATTTGCTGGTTCCTTTGCCTGTAATCTCAGGCTGATCGATGCAGAATAAATCAGCCACACCAGACTGGATTTTTCCTTTTACTTCTAGTTTATTTAGGTGCACGAAGGAGACTTCCTTTGCTTACAGGTTGCACTAGAGCAGCGTTTTTCAACCTGGTCAACTTTAAGATGAATGGACATCAACTCCCAGAATTCACCAGCCCTTAAAAGTTGCCAAGATTGAGAGGCACTACTCTAGAGTTTTGGTATGTTCTTCAGAAACTATTGAAAACTGGAGGGGTGGAGGTGGGGGCTCAATCAGAGGGAGTTCCAGGGACTGCAGAAGACGTAGTCAGAGCCTGCAACTCCACCACACACTCCCAACTAAAACCATTACCTATATTGTGACTCGTGGACTTCAACTCCCAGAATTCCTGAGCCAGCCATGCTGAGGGGAAAGGGAGAGGTTTCCAAGCTGAGCCACGCTGGCTCAGGAATTCTGGGAGTTGAAGTCCACCAGTCATAAAAGAGCCAAGGTGGCCTACCCCTGCCTTAGACTTTGTGGGGAGGCCTTTTGGAAGAAATAAAGCGACACGAGGCCAGGAACGAAGTTGGTGTACCTTGATTGTAATTTGCAGGGCAACAGGAAGTAAAAATGGAACAGGAAGACCCTGAAGGGAACGGAAAAGGAAAAAAACCCAAGGCTGTACAGAAGGATCTCCAAGCCACCCAGGCTGGAACTGGGGCTGAGCTTCATTTTCAAAAGCTTTTGAAGCCAATCAAGCAGGAACCGGAAGATGAACTGCAACAGCGCTGGGAAACCCAGTGGCAGAAATTCCTGAAGACCATGCAGGTGCCTTATTTCTCAGAAAGATGTCCACAGCTGGCTCGGCCTCTGTTGGAGGAGAGTCCTAGAGAACTTCAAGCTTCTTTCCCCCCCTTGAAGGGGATAGCAGAGACCAGTCTACTGTCTAGAGAAGAGGCGTTCAGCCAGAAGACCTTGTGCAGGACTTGTGAGAAAGACCCAGATTCTTCTGTGCAAGTGAAGGAAGAGATTTGGGGGGAGGACACGGAGAGCTTAGAAGAACAGAGCCAGCATTTCCGTCAGTTCTGCTACCGGGAGGCTGAAGGGCCCAGAAATGTTTGCGAGCAGCTTTGGAGACTTTGTCACCAGTGGTTGAAGCCGGAGAGGCATAGCAAGGAGCAGATTTTGGAGCTGGTGGTCCTGGAGCAGTTTCTCACCATCCTGCCCGAGGATGTAAAAAGTTGGGTAAGAGAAGGCAGACCGCAGACCTGCGCCCAGGCTGTCACCCTGGCCGAAGATTTCCTCCTGAATTTACAGAGAAGACAGCAGGTAAGAGCTTTTCCTAGCCAAATTCTGGAAATCTTGACTGGGGTGTAAAGGTATTCCTCAAATTACAGCTTTAATGGAGCCTGCCCGTTACCAGTTGTAAGTTGTAACAGTCATAAAACATTTTTTGCGGCAGTCGTAAAAGGAACCCATTTTTTGCTACAGGACAGTTTTGCCGAAAACTGGAAATAGTAATAATAGTAAAGTTGGAAGGGACCTTGGAGGTCATCTAGTCCAACCCCCTGCTCGGGCAGAAAACCCTACACCATTTCGGACAAGTGGCTGTCCAGTCTCTTCTTAAAAACTTCCAGTGTTGGAGCATTTACTGCTTCTAGAGGCAGGCTGTTCCACTGATTAATTGTTCTCACTGTCAGGAAGTTTCTCCTTAGTTCTAGGTTGCTTCTCTCCTTGATTAGTTTCCACCCGTTGCTTCTTGTCCTGCCTTCAGGTGCTTTGGAAAATAGCTTAATTCCCTCTTCTTTATGGCAGCCCCTGAGATATTGGAATACTGCTATCATGTCCCCCCTTGTCCTTCTCTTCGTTAAACTAGACATACCCAATTCTAGCAACCATTCCTTACAGGTTTTAGCCTCCAGTCCCCTAATCATCTTTGTTGCTCTTCTCTGTACTCTTTCTGGAGACTCAACATCTTTTTTACATCGTGGTGACCAAAACTGGATGCAGGATTCCAAGTTTGGCCTTACCAAGACATTGTAAAGTGGCATTAACACTTCACGTGAGCTTGATTCTATACCTCTGTGAGATGCAGTTTCGTGATTTTCGCCTTCTGGTGACATGTCCTGGTGTTGGGCACTCCAGTGCTCGCTTGTTAGTCACCTTTGCTTTCCAAGGAATGTGCAGGAGCCTTCTCTAGCCCCACAGATCAAACAATTCCATTTTTTTTCTGCCTTGCTTTTTCACAATCATAGGTAGCCACCGGAAACACAGTAGAGTGAACCAACCTATATTTGATGTCCTTGCTTTTCCATGCTCGGCTCATGTTCATCATTTCTGGGCAACCCAGTGCAATCTGACATTTTATTTCTGTGGTTCCTCAACCCTGTCATACTGATTTGGATTGTGTCCCTGATTTGCTTTGCAGGAACTGGAGCCGTATGAAAAGGTGATTGTTAATTCCCCCAAGGCAGAATTGGATCCATCAGATACAGAGGACCCAGGGAACTCCACGGAGGTTGAGCCTGATAGCGATGATGACCCTCCCTTATTCAGTAAGTGTTGTTGGAAGGAAGGGCTGAACTTGACCACAAATGGTTTAAACCAGACATCTTCAAACCTGACCCTTTTATGACTTGTGGACCTCAACACCCAGAATTCCTCAGCCAGCTCACAAAGGGCATATTCTGCCACTATGCTATGGCAGCCTCATGCAGAAAGAAAATCTTTCCTGTTAAATTCTCAGTTTGGGATTGCTGAGTCACTTTTCATGTGCTAATGGTATGGGAAAAACTGTGGGAGACGGGGCCCATAGACACTGTCTAGACCAGAGGTAGGCAATCTTGGCTCTTTTATGACTCGTGGACTTCAATTCCCAGAATTCCTGAGCCAGCATGGCTTAGCTTGGAAACCTCTCTCTTTCCCCTCAGCACGGCTGGCTCAGGAATTCTGGGAGTTGAAGTCCACGAGTCATAAAAGAGCCAAGATGGCTTACACCTGCCCTAGGCTATATAAATAACACTTAGAATAGCCCTTAGACCAGGGCTAGGCAACCTTGGCTCTTTTATGACTCGTGGACTTCAATTCCCAGAATTCCTGAGCCAGCATGGCTTAGCTTGGAAACCTCTCTCTTTCCCCTCAGCACGGCTGGCTCAGGAATTCTGGGAGTTGAAGTCCACGAGTCATAAAAGAGCCAAGGTGGCCTACCCCTGGCCTAGGGAATGGTCAGATAAGAGAAGGCATAGCCCTCAGCTGGGTGGAGAAAAAGGCTCACGAAGGAATCTCCCTAATTTCTTGGACTGGAAAGGAGACGTCGGAAGATTTGTACTTTCAGACTTGTATAATTCTGTCAATTTAGTTGTGCAATCATTAGCTGCAATAACGGAAAAATATTTGTAACTCAGGGTTGAAATGAGAGGCCCTTGGTGCTCTCTGAACTTGGTTGCTTTCTTGCAGATGTTTCATTACCCAAACTTGGTTACACCCTCCGTGTGCTAGAATTAGTTCACCTAATGCAGTGGTTCTCAACCTTTTTAATGCCGCGACCCCCAACCGGTCGTAAGTCGAGGACTAAACCGGTCGTAAGTCGAGGACTAAACCGGTCGTAAGTGAAGCACTACCCAACCGGTCGTAAGTCGAGGACTTTCCCTGCCCGGGAGCCCCGCGCATGCGTGGTGCCGCCCCTTGCGCCGGCCGAGGCGTAGCTGGCAAGCGGCAGAGACAGAGCAGGCCAACCACCGGCTGGGCCACCAGCTGGCCCAGCCCAAGGGAGGTAAGGCACCCGCCGGAAAAGGGGAAAAAAATGGCAGACAGCTTTGCTTGGCGACCCCCGTGAAATGGTCGATCAACCCCAAATGGGGTCACGACCCATAGGTTGAGAACTGCTGACCTAATGTAAATAAAGGTGTTAAACTCATCTCTTATTCATCCGCATCCTACCTGATTCCGTCAACTCCTCTGTTGTTTTAGGAAAGTTCTCAGATTTTCTCCAGTTCAATGCCAATGTTTTAGACTTGAGTTTGTGATTCTCTTTGGGCAGGTGATGGAGAAAGGAGCTGCCGTCATCACCCAGAGAGAATGGAGCGTGGAGAATTCAGGAGGATATCCACAAAAGACCGACGAGGACAGGCTAACCCAGATCCTTGCTTTGCTTCAGGATGTGAGGATGAGGAGCTGAATCAGGAAAGTGCCCAGATGGCTGAATTCAGTGACATCTCCTCAGAAAGAGGCAGAGAGACACTTCTCCAGGTACCTGAAGTAGAAGGAAGGCCAGGAGGTCAAGAGAGACTAAGACACACCCATGGAAACTCAGCCAGGAAGAGGCCAAGAAGAAATGTGGTTTGCAAGGAAGACGATTCAGACAGAAGCCCCAACCGGAAGAGGGTCCCTGAGTACCTATCCCAAAAGACGGCCACCAAATGTGTGAAAAAGAGCAGCCCGTGTGTTGACTTCGCTCAGCCAGCCAAGGCCCCATCCTACGAGTGTTCCTACTGCGGCAAGCGGTGGCCCTGCCAATCCCAGCTCAGCCGGCATCTCAAAATCCACACGGGCGAGAGGCCTCACAAATGCACAGACTGTGGGAAGAGCTTCAGCAACAGCTCGAACCTCAGCCAGCACAAAAGGGTGCACACCGGGGAGAGGCCCTACAGTTGCAAAGACTGCGGGAAAAGCTACCGACGCCGGGCCTCCCTGGTTCAGCACGAGAGAGAAACCTGCCGGAAAGGGAACCCCTTGAACACTCCAGCCGTGGGGTACATTGTGTTGGGGAACTGCACCTTGCTGTGTATGAAGAAATCGGGGCAGGGCAGGAAGAATCGGGTGATCGCGCCAAAGGGGTCAGAGGTCCCCCTCGCCACTCAGCCTTTAAACCTAGTAATGGGATATTCGCAAGAGAAAAGCCAGGCTGGCAGTTAGAGGTCTAGAAAACTTACATTGGATATATATGATGCTGTCTTTGACCAAACGGGCCTCTTGGCTGGAGTACAGGAACACCAGATCTTCTTTGGAAACAAATCTGTGGTAAAGTTATGGGCAAGGAGGTGTCGACCTTGAGGAAAACTCTCCTGTTTCAGTTTCAGCAAAATCCAAACATTAAACTAGGAGAGAGGCAGGAGGAGGAGGAAAATGATCAATGGAGGGCACTTCCGAAGGATCCCACAAAGTGACTTGTTAGGCCTCTTGGCTTGGAACAAGTGCCAAGAATAGGGAGAAAGGTTCTGCCTGGAAGGAAGCTTCCCCTGGAAATGCGTTGGGCCTATCTGCAGGTTTACCAAGCCTTTTAAGGCAGGTGTGTCAAACTGCCAGCCAATGGAGTGGGTGAGCCCACCCCATTGCCAGCAATGGGGGGAAAATTGCCACACATCGCGCGACACGAGTTTGACTTGCCCATTTTAGGGTATGCCGAAGGGAGCACAATAGCTTAGCTTTGGACAGTAAGGCTGTATAGATGCCTGGATTGCAAATGAACGAGAAAATTCAGAGCCTGTCCAGGTAGGAGTGATACCGTTGTCTGTATCTCTTTAAAGGCTGAGTCTTTCCCTGTCTCTTATGTCTGTCATGGTTCCGACTAATGAAACACTTCAAAGAACCTCCAGGCATCTTATCCTAAAAAGTCTTTTTTATTCATGTGACAAAATGTTGGCACGGCATGATAAAAGAGGTGCTAAGATCTGAAATTTCCATCCACCAAGCAGTTATTTTTGCTAGCATTTCCCCTCCCTTATTCGGCTGTCATGATTTACATTCTCCAGTTAGTTTGAAGGGCAAAGGTTCTCTTCCGTCCTCTTTCCCGGGCTTTTCTCTCCTCCCTCATTCTCCTCTGAATTAACTCTAAAAGTACCAGACAATTCAGCATAATTTGTCAAAGCAAGAATATTCAATATTAGCAGCGTTGACAATGTCTCTCCTAGAAAAAGACCCCTGGCTTAAGGATGTACTAATAGGGGGCAGCGCAAGTGTGCTGCTCCAAGTCGCCTGTTCCATTTGAGATTTTGACTGATGCACAGTGTGAATGTACTGTAAGATTTGACACGTGCCTTGGCAGCGTTAGTGTTATTCTCCGGCAGGTTAAATGATCTGTATTGAGTGCAAATCACAGAGGTTCAGTCAGTTTGCAGATACTTGTTCGGATCATAGGTGGATGAGATGCAATGAGTCCTTGTTCAGACTTTTTCAAACTGCCACCAGTTTAATCTCAATGCACCTGGAAGCAGAAACCATATAATTTTTTTCCAAATTTGAGAGACTCTCCTTGACCTAGTTGCCTCCTTTTTCAGTATAAAGGGCTGGGAAGGCAACCTGGAGGTTTCGTAACATTGGAAAAAACTATTTTTTTTCTTCCTTAAGCAACCCCTCCCCCTTTTTTAAAAAAATTAAGTGTTGAAATCGTGGAAGGTTTTGACAGAGATCAGACTGGATGTCAAATCCACTCTTAGTCTGCTTTGAAACGTCTATTTCTATGTCACTGAGGGGTTTAATGTTGATTACACCAGGGGTCCCCAACCCCCCCAGCCTTGAGCTTTTCGGAAGTGGGCTACGGAAGTGGCGGGCGACTGCCTGCCTGCGTGTTTTATGATCGTTTTTGCACCATACGTTTTATAAAATTTGCCAAATTTCAATTTCATGGGAGTTATCGGTCCCAGATGTTGGACACCTTCTATAAGTTGAAGTACTTTGATTCAAAAACTGTTGCCCTACAAGATACCGTTTTGCCCAGTTAAAGGTTACACAAAGATAAATGGGAGAGTTTTAGTAATGTACACATGATAGAATGACCAATTGTATATAGTTGGTATCATTTTTCACTGACATTCTAATGCGTCAACATTTCAGCCTGAAGAATTATTGCGGCTATAGTCAGAAACAGCATAATGATACAACAGAGCTACATAAGCAGACTAAATGGGATGACAATATCAGGGATCAGTAGAACCTGTGAACCAGCATAGTGATTGGATCCCCTTCACTGGATATATCTAATCAGAGGCTGGATAGTTATCTCTTGGGAGCGCTTTAATCTGCATTTTTTGCACGATAGTTATCTCTCGGGGATGCTTTAATCTGCATTTTTTTGCACAGATTGGATTTCAGGGCCCGAATAGCCCCTTCCAGTGCTGCAACTCTGAGTATACCTGATCAGGGAACAGGTTCACATACTTAACAGATATACTGTAAATAGGATAGACTGCCAGATTCTTTGGCATCTTTTCCAAGCATGTTTCTTATAGTCTAGCAAGATTTTGTCAACATCCAGCTTGAGAATCCAAATAAAACTCCAGTTTCATCCCATTCCTGAGAAGTTTACTGTTTATTGGATACACTGTATGGTTATGTCAATGTAAAACTAACGCTGAGGTTCCAACACCAATCCATAGACTTAAACCAGGGGTTCCCAACCTCCAGTCTATGGACTGGCACCGGTCCACAGCATACCAGAAACCGAGGCACGCAAGCAAGTGAAGCACCATCTTGTTGTTTTGCGGAAAATAGCAGGAGAAAGGAGTATGAGGTACTTTTGATACCTTGACTAATTTATATAAGGTGGGGTACAAAATTAATAAATATCATGGGTCAACCTGTTCCACTGGCTAATGGCTTGTACTCTCAAGAAGTTCCTCCAGGGATCTCACCTCAGTCTTGATTTATTTCCTCTCTAAAGCAGGTTGATTTCATTTTGTTAGGTCTCCCATTGAGCCTTGCTTTGTTGCTGGTGTTGGGCAGCACTTAAATCAAATACATTAAATTAAGGGTTTATAGACTTTCCTCCACCCATTGTCACTCTGCAGACATACAACTTCATTGTGAACTACAACACTTTTGCAAGTATTAGGTCAACGTTTTGTAAAGTATCATTGTAATCTGAAGAATTATAGGATTGTAATAAACTATACTATGACTGATATCTAATTGTTATGGCTATAATAATGAATGCAATTAATATCACTATGATAATACACCAATGTTAGTAACAATTATGGCTGTAATAATTAAAGCTATTAATATTTCTACAAGGGCAATAATAATAAATTGAAAAAGGCAGGTTTATTTGCAACAGTTTACAGACCGCTGTTCCTTTATTGCCATCAAAAACAACATCTGCCTCTCCAAGGTCCTTGGGAAGGGCTTGATAGGTGGATAAAAATGCCAAATTCAATCTGAACATCCAGCTGGCTGCAATAAACCACAATAATAATTATGGCTATAAAAATATTGTTAACCACTAGAGTAATAATGATGTCATCCTTACTATAACTATAATAGCAATGATGTCATCGTTACTATTACTATTGTGGGAAAACCCAATGGAAAAGACAAGAGATAGCAACACAAAACAATTCTTACTTTAAGATTCAGAGGTTTATTCTCTAATAATTTGAAACATAGCATAATAACATCAGTTACATTAACAACCCATTGCAATGAGGACCATATGGTATAGCAAATTCCAAAAGACAGCTATAGACCAATGGCCCCGAACCAGACTTAAACCAACATTTTTATACTTTTCTGCTACCGACCACACACTCATAATTCTTACTTTGCAAAGATGGTTCCCATCTGAAACTTCTATACCAGGGGTAGGCAACCTAAAACACTGAAAGAGCCACTTGGACCCGTTTCCCACTGAAAACAAAACACTGGGAGCCGCAAAACCCTTTTGATATCTAAAATGAAGGTAACACTGCATATATCCTTTTTTACCTTTAGTGTGTGTGTGCGTGTAATACACACACTTATAATAAAGGTAAAAAAGGATATATGCAGTGTTATCTTCATTTTAGATGTCAAAAGGGTCTCTGGCTCTTTCCCTCCCTCCCTCCCTCCCTCCCTCTCTCTCCCTCTTTCTCTTTTTCTTTCTTTTTCTCTCTCTTTCCTTTTCCTCTCTCTCTTTCCCTCTCCCTCTTTCTCTCCTTTCCCCCTTTCTTTCTCTCTCTCTCCCTCTCTTTCTTTCCTCCCCTCTCTCCCATCTTCTGCTCACCTGGCAAGCTGGCTTCAAGCTGTTCTCCAACAAGCTCAGGAATAGGCAACTTCAGCTCTTTTATAACTCATGGACTCCCAGAATTTCTGAGTCAGCAGAGCTGGGCTAGCTAGCTCTCTCCTGCCCTTCCTGCTTCCTGCAGAGATGCAGCAAAAGGAGGAGCTCCGCCCAAATAAGCTTTTCAGCTCGTTGGAGAATACTGTGAGTCCACTCTTTTTTACACACACACACGAGAGAGAGAGAGAGAGAGAGCCTCTGTCTCTCTGCAAATGGCAGAGGAGGCTGGGAGCCATAGGGGGAGGCTCAAAGAGCCACATGCGGCTCCGGAGCCGCAGGTTGCCGACTTGTGTTCTATACATTTGCTATTTTCACTTCTTCTTTTCTCATAGGTAAAATACTTATGTTCCAAATATATATGTATGTATGTATGTATGTATGCATGTATGTATGTGTGTGTATATATATATATATATATATATATATATATATATATATATATATATATTCAGATTTCTTTTTGCTGACAAAAAGTTAAATAATTAAGTGGGAGACTAGTATAGCTATTTCGGGCTCATTAGCCCTCATCAGCTAGCCATACTCTTTATGGGATTTGAGCCTAGGTAGCCTACATGCTAGGCAGTTGTATTAACCACCGGGCCACCAGCTCTCTTCCCCTCTTTGTCAGATATATGTAGAACTACCAACTTTGCAATTTATATTGCTCAAAGCTCAGCAGATTACAAATAGTATGTCCTTATTGGGAAACAGCATAAAGTTCAAGTGAAAGCTTTAAATCACTTCTGTGGGGCCTATTTCAGGTTTTATTCTAGCCTTATATGAGAAGGAGGCTACATTTTCATCTCCCACACTATAATAACAACAATGTCAGCAATAACGATGCCTATATTATAGGAGAGCTTTGTTAATTTGTGATTTCAAAAATTCAGGAAGAGTCTGACAGCATTTTTTTCTGATTAATAAAGTGTATTATATGATTATGATTATGACTTATTATTACTATTACTATTGTTATTATTATATACACAGCATTGTAAAATCATAGCTGCCAGTTCTTTAGATGTTGGCTATCATGCATACTGAGTTTATTATTATTTCTCCTGGCACCAGGCTAGAAACCAGGAGACTGTGAGTTCTAGTCTCCCTTAGGCATGAAAGGTAGCTGGGTGACTTTGGATCAGTCCCTCTTTCTCAGCCCAACCCACCTCACAGGGTGGGTTGTTGTGGGGAACATAGAAAGAGTAATTCAAGAGTTCACCACTTTTGAGTTATTTATAAAAATAAATAAGGAGGGATATGAAATAGATAAATAAATGCATTTGAATCTAAGGAGAGAGAGAATGCCTTGGCAAACCAAGTCCATGCACAATTTCTTGCAAAGCCTGGGATCACAACCGGGACTCTTCAGATCTACAGTCAAACGCCATCCATGCTGAGCTACAGAACTTTGGCTACCCAAGAACAAATGGAAAAGGGACACTGCCAGCTCTTTTTCAACAGGACAAGGGGAGTGTTCTTGGCACAGGGAAATGTGCTGTGTTAGGAAGAAAATGCACCACGATTGCAGCTGTCATTGGGTCTGCAGCGTTGTGTCTGGTGCAAAACAACTCTGTGTTACTTGAAAAAGGTAAGTCTCCTTCCTAACACAGAACTTCAAGATAGCCAATGATGGATTAATTAAAAAAAAAAAATCTAGTCCCAAAGGTGCCTTTTTTTTCAAAAAGCAACTGGACTTTCTTGATTTTTTTCCTTTGAAAAGGTTTCACTTTTCATCCAAGAAGCTTCTTCAGTTCTGTTTTCAAAAGGGGGGGGGGAAAACCAAGAAAGTCCAATTCCCTTTTGGGGGGAAAAAGCAACTCTGGAACAACCATGACCTAGATCAGACATGTCAAACACAAGGCCCGGGGGCCAGATGCGGCCCGCAAAGTGGTTTCATATGGTCCACACAGCCATCATGGAAACAGTGAGGGAATGGCCCCCACTGCCTTGGCCTGAGAGGAACAGTGAGGCTTCTCCAGTGGACTATGCCTTGGCACTTGCCCTGGTCCCACCCCCTTCTGCCAGAGACCCTCAGATCTGTCCCACTCCTGCCCAGGCCCCCACAGGCACCCTTGACGTGAACGATGTAGAGCTGGCCACGCCCACCCAGTAGGCCACGCCCACCCTGGCCACACCTACCCGGCCCCCTGAGGGCAACCGCAATGCTGATGTGGCCCTCAGTGAAATTGAGTTTGACACCCCTGACCTAGATGATTGAGAATCTCCATAGACAAAAAGCATTACAAACAAAGCAGAGTCTGGTAGAAGGTGGTTGGGTCAGGACCCTGGAGAGCTCCCACTGCTGGGCTGGATTAAGATCGATGTCAGTTTAAAGGTGAAGTAATTCCCCAGTTCCATCTTTACTGTCTTTAAAGAGCCAATGGCCCCTTTCTCCGATTTGGTGCAAGGTTGCAATTGAAATCCATACATTTGAATGTTGTCAAGGTTGAGAAACACCGCTGTAGAACCTGTTCTAAACAGGAGGTTGGACTAAACGTATCTTTACAAGTACAGTAACAATACATACAGCATATACAAGTCTCCTTTATTTATGGACGATCACTTGACTATGAGCCAGCAATGTGCAGCAGCAGCCAAAAAAGGCAATATAGTCCTGGGTCATATAGACAGAGGCATAGAATCAAGATCACACAAAGGATTAGTACTGCTTTATAAAAACCTAGTAAGACCACACCTGGAACACTGCAACCAGTTTTGGTCACCATACTACAAAAAAGATGTTGAGATCTTGGAAAAAGTTCAGAGAAGAGCAACTAAGATGATCAAAGGCCTGGAGTCTAAAACATATGAAGAACAGCTGCAGGACTTGGGTTTGGCTAGACTAAAGAAAAGAAGAAATAGGGGTGACATGATAGCAGTGTTCCCATATTTGAGGGGCTGCCACAAAGAAGGGGTCAAATTATTCTCCAAACCACCAGAGGGCAGGACAAGAAATAATGGTTGGAAACTGATCAAAGAGAGAAGCAACCTGGAATTAAGGAGAAAGTTCCTAACAGTGAGGACAATTAACCAGAAATGCCTCCAGAAATCGTGGGCGCTCCATCACTGGAGGTTTTTAAGAAGAGACTAGACAGTCACTTGTCTGAAATGGTTTAGGTTCTCCTGCTTGAGCAGGGGGCTGGACTAGAAGACCTCCTAGGTCTCTTCCAGCTCTATTTCTATTATTTCTATTTATTTCTATTTCTATTATTTCTTTCTATTTCTATTCACTACACCAATTTCTATCCTACTGCCTCATTGAGCCCTACATGCTTCGAATAGTACAACAGTACCGTAGCAATAAAAATAGCAATGAAAATGAACATTACGTCCACCATCGCAAAAATGAAAAACTGCAGAAAGCAGCCGTCCCAAAGGCACAATTAAAATATATGGTCTTCATTGCCTTTCTAAAAGCCAGAGAACCCCGTATTATCGATTCCTCCATAAAAGCTGCTGAGCTGGAGCTACCTGATAATAGTGGTGTGTGTGAGGGTCCTGTCAGAAGAACTGTCTTCAGATGGAGAAGAGCGCCATACCCAGCCCCTCATAACAAGCTTTTAGGCTACAGACTTAAGGTTGAGTCAGCTTCCAACCTCACCCTCTTTACCCTGACCAGAACTCTCCTTCTCCTGATCCTCTACATCAGTGTTTCCCAAACTTGACAATTTTAAGGCATGTGGACTTCAACTCCCAGAATTCCACAGCCAGCGTTGCTGGCTGTGGAATTCTGGGAGTTGAAGTCCTCATGCCTTAAAATTGTCAAGTTTGGGAAACACTGCTCTACATCAGTGGTTCTCAACCTTTTTGAACGAATCGCCCCCTTGAGCCACTGAGGAAGTTGTCATCACCCCCTCGCCCAACATAACCCCTCAATCACAACATAGGAAATAATTCTTCAATTTATGCAAACACTTTTTTTGTTTTCTTTAAAATTGTCATCAGGACATATCGATGCAAATAATTTATTTCCAGTCTTTTTCCCATATCTCCCATATTCTGGCCAACGGTGCGCCACTGTATGGGTAGAGGCTGCTGTGCAACGTGCATGAAGATAAGCGATGCGTCTTCACATATGTACGGCGTTCTGTACTGAAGCTAGCTGGAGGAACATTTGAAAACACCATTCAATCCACTAATAGCAAGCGATCTGATGTTTTTGTACGACAGACATAAAGCCATTCGCTGTACGAAAAAGTCTCAAAAGTGTCCCCCAAACTTCTCACTCCATCGCCCCCATATCACCCCCTTTTCGTTCCTTTGCCCCCGCGTCGCCCCTTTTCGTTCCATTGCCCCCCTGAAAAATGAAATCGCCCCCTAGGGGGGCGATATCGCCCAGGTTAAGAACCCCTGCTCTACATCACCACCATCTGAAAATGGAGCCTTGGGAATTAAGCCAAGAATCATCTGATCCTGGCCAAAAGAAATACTTAGGAGCAGTATAGGAGCTGAAGGAAGACATCTTCTGACTTGGCCATGGACTTAGGCCAGGGGTAGGCCCCCTTGGCTCTCTTATGACTTGTGGACTTCAACTCCCAGAATTCCTGAGCCAGCCTGGCTCAGCTTGGAAACCTCTCCCTTTCCCCTCAGCATGGCTGGCTCAGGAATTCTGGGAGTTGAAGTCCACGAGTCATAAAAGAGCCAAGGTGGCCTACCCCTGACTTAGGCCAAGTCAGAGGTTGCTGTGAATTAGGGAACTTGACCAACGGACCTTGGAAAAGTTTCCAGAACAAGGCTGAGCCAGGAAGTCTCATTTCAAACCCTTCTAGGCTCTTAGTTTGACTTGTCTTCTGATTTAACATGCCTGCTGCCCCTTCTGATGCTGTCCTTCCAGTGTGTGCTAAATGTAGACCGGATACAGGTACCAAGAGCAAGAGCACTTAGACTTATATACCGCTTCACAATGCTTTACAACCCTCTCCAAGCTGTATATACAGAATCGGCATATGCCTCCCCCCCAGCAATCTGGGACCTCAATTTACCGATCTCGGAAGGATGGAAGGCGGAGTCCACCGTGAGCCGGGTGAGAACTGAACTGCAGAATTGCTGGCAGCCGGCAGGCAGCAGAAGTAGCCCACAGTACTGCCTTCCAACCACTGCGTCACCACGTCCTTGACTTCCAACCATTCGTTTAGTGACCGTTCAAAGTTAGAATGGCACGGGGAAAAAGTGACTTATGACCAATTTTGAATGACCGTTGAAATATCCTCGTGATCATGTGACCAAAATTCAGATGCTTGGCAACTGGCATGTATTTAGGACGGTTGCAGTGTCCCGCGATCACGCGTTCGCCTTTTGTGCCGAGCAAAGTCAGCGGGGAAACAGATTCACTGAACAACTGCAGTGATTCATTTAACAACGGTGGCAAGGAAAATTGTAAAACAGGGCAAAACTCACTTAACAAAATGCCTGACTTAGCAACAGAAACGTTAGGCTCTATTGCGGTCATAAATCAAGGACTACCTATATACAACCACCATCTTTGGTCCTTCAGGAACTTCAAAGTGATTCTGGCTGGGCGTGTTGCGGAGTGGTGTGTGTGGTGTAAAGGTACAGCCTGGCACTCTCTTTCTGTCACAAGCCGGAACTGAGATGTTTCTGCTCAGCAAGCATCCTCATTATGCTTGCAGCTGACCTTGCAAGTGCAGAAACGGGCTGGCAAATCACATCAGCCTAATCTTCTCCCCTCCAGCTTCTGCTTTCAATCCAGCAGAGTGGCGCAGCGGGAGCGTGCTGGGCCCATAACCCAGAGGTCGATGGATCGAAACCATCCTCTGCTAGGCTAAAGTAAACTTTTTATTTTGTTCCGTGGGGGGGGGGGGAGGAAGTGGCTGTTTGGCTGCTGCTGCTCTCTAGAGGCTTTGTAAATTGATTGATTTATTTTTGGTAAAAATGTGCAGTAACGTACTGGCCAGAAGCCTTGAAGCAGGCACTGTTCCTGAGCTGCTCTCAAAGTACTTCATTTTCTGGGCGAACCTGACAGAGGCACTTTCTGAATCTGGGGTTTTCATCAGACGGACATCATCATCATCATCATCATCATCATCATCATCATCATCATAGACTTCAGAATTCAAACAGACAAGCACCTGCAACATAGCATCCCAGACTTAACAATTGTCGATAAGAAAAACAAAAAAGTCTGGATAGTGGACGTGGCAGTGCCTGGAGATAGCAGAATAGAAGAGAAAGAACTGGAGAAGATAACAAAATACAAAGACCTACAAATAGAAATAGAAAGACTGTGGCAAAAGCAAGCAAGGGTAGTACCAATAGTCATAGGCGCCTTGGGTGCAATCCCAAAACAACTGGAGCACCACTTGAACACCATTGGCATTGACAAATTCGCTATTAGTCAATTGCAAAATGCGGCCTTACTAGGAACTGCTTCCATCCTGCGACGATATCTGTAATACCATCAAACATCCACATCTGCCTATCCCAGGTCCTGGGTAAGGACTCGATAGGTAGACAAAATGCCAAATCCAGTCTGAACATCTGGCTGACTGTGATGATCAATAATAATAATAACTGCATGGAGCCTGCCCATCACAGTCATAAGCCATAAAGCGGGTCTAACAGTCTTTTTTTGTGGCAGTCATTAAATGAACACTGCGGCCGTAAAGCACTCCGCTGTTTGCTATGTGCCAATTTTGCTGAAAACCAGAAGTAAATGCCAGGTGTTGGCAAAACCATCATGAAACACAGTCACATGACTCTAGGAGGGTGCAAACAGCCATAAATGTAGGCTGGTTGCCAAGCACTTGACATGTGGCCACATGACCCTGGAGGTGGGGTGATTGTGGGAACTTCGGAACTGGGTCATAAGTACCCTGGAGAAGTCTGTTGGGACTTTGAATAATCACTAAGCGACCAGTGTAAAGTTGAGGACTACCTGTATTTTGGCCTGGAATATTTTGCTTGCACTGGCCATAGTTTTTGCATGAACATGCAGATGGTCTGCTCTTCACAATCAGGTTGTTGTTGTTAATTGCGAAGTCATGTCCAACCCATCATGACCCCATGGACAACGTTCCTCCAGGCCTTCCTGTCGTCTACCATCTTCTGGAGTCCATTTAAGTTCACGCCTACTGCTTCAGGGACTCCATCCAGCCACCTCCTTCTCTGTCGTCCCCTTCTTCTATTGCCCTCAATCTTTCCCAGCATTAGGCTTTTCTCCAGTGAGTCCTTCCTTCTCATTAGGTGGCCAAAGTACTTGAGTTTCAACCTCAGGATCTGGCCTTCTAAAGAGCAGTCAGGGTTGATCTCTTCCAGGACTGACCGGTTTGATCACCTTGCAATCCAGGGGACTCGCAGGAGTCTTCTCCAGCTCCATAGTTCAAAGGCCTCCATTCTTTGGCGCTCAGCCTTTCTTATGGTCCAACTTTCACAGCCATACATTGCAACTGGGAAAACCATGGCCTTGACATGTCACAACCAGGTAGAGACACTTAAAGCAGGTCACTAACCAAAACAGAAACCCCTTTTGGGGGTTGGGTTGCTAGGCTGCTGAGCTGGACAGGGCTCTTTGAAAAGCCAAACTTTCACTGAACAGGAGTGAATTTTGTGTTACTACTTTCTAAGATGGATGATGCCACTTTAACATGGGTTACAAATAGCTTAGAAGACAGCCAAAGTAGCTCAGCTGGGAGAGCGTTAGACTGAAGATCTAAAGGTCCCTGGTTCAATCCTGGGCTTTGGCAAGCTTGTGACTAGTGCACATTTTTTTATAGTCTCCGACTACTCCTTTTGATAAGTGATCCTCCACGAATGCAAGCTTTAGCCTTAGGGCACTTGTTTTTAAGGTCTGAGATTCTCAAACTGCAGGTTGCAAACCTGGGGTACATTGTAAGCAAATTTAAAGGCGGGATTGCACATTTTGAGAGTTTTGCATCCAAAGACAGAACCCTGTGCCAGACCTCATTCAATTTCTCCCGATGGAGTGGGCATGAGGTTTAATAGTAATTAGTAGAGACTGAAAGGAACTGAATGAGCATTTATATGTTTTGGATGTTTATCAACTTCTGAAATGAAACTGGCTGAAGCCACCTTTGTCATTCTCAGTTGTTCTCAACCTTTTTAATGCCGCGACCCCCAACCGGTCGTAAGTCGAGGACTACTCAACGGTCGTAAGTCAAGGACTACTCAACTGATGCAGCACCGTTTGCAGAATGGGACTTTTGGCGGGCTCAGCAGGGCAGAGACAGCCTGGACAATTCCTATTGGCTTTTGAAAGCCAATAGAATTAGACTCTATTCAAGAGAGTTTATTCTATTAGCCTGGAGAAGGGCCTAAAGTTGGGGAAGACTGAGGGCAATAGAAGAACGGGACGACAGAGAATGAGATGGCTGGATGGAGTCACTGAAGCAGTAGGTGTGAACTCAAATGGATTCCAGAAGATGGTAGAGGACAGGAAGACCTGGAGGAACATTGCAAGGCAGGGGGGGCTGCTACCTGACACCATCAGCCACTGCACACTGCACGAGTGCCATAGGTTCACCATCACTGTACTATGCTATTGATCATGCTATCCAATGAGGGCAATTGGCGGGCTTCGTGACACTTCTTCTCTCTATCTTCCAGCACCTGTGGGAATGACCTTGGTTCCCACGGGATTGTGTTTAGTCTAGCAATCCTTTCAGTTTCTTCCCCATCCCCTTCCTCCCAATTTGTGTGGCAACTGAGAATGACAAAGGTGGCTTCAGCCAGTTTCATTTCAGAAGTTGATGTCCATGGGGTTGCGATGGGTCGGACACTTATCAAAAGGAGTAGTCGGAGACTATAAAAAAATGTGCACTAGTCACAAGCTTGCCAAAGCCCGGGATTGAACCAGGGACCTTTAGATCTTCAGTCTAATGCTCTCCCAGCTGAGCTACTTTGGCTGTCCACTGAAGTGTTTGTAACCCATGTTAAAGTGGCATCATCCAGCTTTGAAAATAGCAGCACAAAATTCACTCCTGTTCAGTCAATTGATCAGAATAGAGCTGGAAGGGATCTTGGAGGTCATCTAGTCCAGCCCCCTGCTTAAGCGGGAGACCTTATACCATTTCAGACAAGTGGCTGTCCAGTCTCTTCTTAAAAACTTCCAGTGATGGAGCGCCCATGATTTCTGAAGGCAAAGCTGTTCCACTGGTTAATTGGTTTCCCAAAGAGCTTTGTCCAGCTCAGCAGCCAAGAAACCCATCCCCAAAAGGGGTTTCTATTTTGGTTAGTGACCTGCTTTAAGTGTGTCTTCCTGGTTGTGAACAGTAGACCATTTGCATATTCATGTGAAAGCAATCGTCAGTGCAGGCAAAATATTCCAGGTCAAAATAAGGTAGTCAACTTTCAACGTATCGCTTAAATTCTGACACCTGCCCCACCCCATGTCACATGACCACCCATCAGGTGCTTGGCAACCAGCCTACATTTATGGTGGTTTGCAGCCTGTCATGCCTCATCTGAGCCTGCGGAGGAAAATGAGCTGGAACGGGACCCTATGGAGGTCCAGGGAGAGGTGTCTGTGGCTTCAGAGGAATGTGGGGAAGAGCAGGCTGGCAGGCTGGGGCCCTTTAGGATTGGGACGGGAGGAACAGGAGAGGCAGAATTCAGGCAATGAGCAAGGGCCACCCCCACATGATCCTAGAGCACGGAGAGTGGAGAGGAGGGAAGAGGAGGGAACAACGCAGGCAGGCTCAACTACTTGGGAGGAGAGAGTCCTGTCCCTCTCCACAAGGCACACATGGAGAATGAGATTTAAGGAGACGCTGTGGGGAGAGGCTTTTGTCGGGAACAAATCCTGATTCCTTGGGAGTTTTGTGTGCGTTGTTGCTGATCTCTTGTTTGGTGACTTCTGCTTGGAAACCAAGACACTCTGACCATTGGACTGGCTGACAACATTGCTTGGATGTTTAAGGAACTCGGACCGTATTTTGGCTCCCCTACTGAAACTGCTCAGGCAAGTGTGTATTCACACAGACTCCTTAGGTTTATGATGTATGTGTTATTCTTTCTTATCTCCATGGCCTTGAGTAAATTCCTCTCCTAATCAGACTGTATGTTTAACTACTTGCAACCAGAGGTGTGTGTGTCTTCCTGTGTTTGGAGGCTTGCCAGAAGGGAAAATTTGGGGCAATTAAAGGGCAGTTTGAATTGCCAGCTGACTGCATTGCCTCGGTGCTGTGCCCTGGGTCATCACACAGCCTCTCAGAATCACGACTGAATTTTATGATAGTTTTGCCAAAAACTGACATTTATTCCTGGTTTCAACAAAACTGGCCCATTGCAAACACCGAGGGTGCTTTACGACCAAAGCATTTGCTTAATGCCATTAAAATGGTCACAGGATTGGTTGGTCATGTGGGTGACTTGCTTTACAACCATTGTTACTTATGATTGTGATGGGTAGGCTCCATTACGATCATAAGTCAGGGTCGCCAGTACAAATAATGTAGGTAATGCATTAAAAATGAATCAAAGTAAAAAAATAACAAAAATAAACATCGACTTTTTCCAAATCCATAGGAATATTTTAAAGGCCCACCTATGGATTATGCAGAAGAAAAGAAATTTGCATTGGAAAAATCAAATAAATAAAAATTAGAAAAATGAAAATAAAAAAAAAATAAAGTTAAAATCTTTAGAAGAGAAGCTGGATGCTTATGGGTGTTAGCTGGATGCTCATGGGTGTCTTCTGTGATCTGTGAAATTGGGAAAGCCCAGGCCCAGATGGATTTCCAGTTGAATGGTACAGAACTTTGATAGACCTAATACGGGGTAGGCTCTTTTATGACTCGTGGACTTCAACTCCCAGAATTCCTGAGCCAGCCATGCATGGCTGGCTCAGGAATTCTGGGAGTTTATTTATTTATGAGACTTATATACCGCTTTAAGTGCAAGCACTCTCTAAGCGGTGTACACCAGTAAGCAATGTATATATATATTTACATTGAGTTGAAGTCCACCGAGTCATAAAAGAGCCAAGGTTGCCTACCCCTGACCTAATAGAACATTTGTAGTTCAGGGCTGAATTGTAGTCTCTATGGTTGGTTGTTTTCTTGCAGGCGTTTCCTTACCAAACTAGATAGTATCATCAGTGCTACGAGAGTTGGGTTTGCCTGATTATTTACTAGTGGCTTTGTGCTTGTAACTACTTGCATTTCTGTTGCTGGAGGTCCATAAGGAATCATGTCATCCCTATTTCCTTCATTGTTTTCCTACAAGATAGGCAGGATATCAACCGTAGTAGTAGTAACAGCAAAAGTAGCCAGTGCCTCTTTTTCAAGTTTTATATTCAGTTTTTGTATTTTTAACATTTCATTTGTACAACACCAGAGTCCCTCCGTAAGGGTAATGGGCAGTTTCTAGATGTGGTGAATTAAAGAAAAATAAAGTAAAATTTAACAAGAGATGTTAAGTCTTCCCTTCTCAGCTGTTTCCTGAATTCTTTTTTATTAATTAGATTTATATGGCCACCCATCTCCCCCACAGAGGGACTCAGGGCAGCACACAATAATTCTTTCCATGTCTTTCTTAATGAAAGTTTCCACTGCCACCAACTTTCTAAAAGGGGGCATTCAAATCAGGATAGCAAAAAAGCTATAGGATGCTAGTGGGAGCTGAGTTTGTAAAGAAATCACTATCTCTCCATAAATAAGTCTAGCATCACTTTTTAAAGAGGCTAGACCAGCGGTTCTCAACCTGTGGGTTGCGACCCCATTTGGGGTCAAACGACCATTTCACAGGGGTCGCCAAACAAGGCTGTCTGCCATTTTTTCCCCCTTTTCTTTAGCTGTGCTACTCCCTCTTATTCTATTGGCTTTCGAAAGCCAACAGAATAGACTCTCTTGAATAGAGTCTAATTCTATTGGCTTTCAAAAACCAATAGGTATTGTCCAGGCTGTCTCTGCCCTGCTGAGCCCGCCAAAAGCCCCAGTCTGCAAACGGTGCTGCAAGTTGTCTGCAGCGAAGGCGAGCTGTCTGGAAGCTTCCACCCCTCCCTGCTGAGCAACTACTAAAAATGTAAGTAAAAGAGGGCCAGGGGTGGGAGGCCAGCGAACGCAGGGAGGATTGCTGGCGTGTATGGGGCCCGGCGGGTGCCTTACCTGCCTTGGGCTGGGCCAGCTGGTGGCCCAGCCGGTGGTCGGCCTACGCCGTCTCTGCCGCTTGCCAGCTACACCTCGGCCGGTGCAGGGGGCGGCACCACACATGCGCGGCGCTCCCGAGCAGGGAAAGTCCTCAACTTACAACCGGTTGGGTAGTCCTCGACTTACGACCGGTTGGGTAGTCCTCAACTTATGACCGGTTGGGGGGTCGCGGCATTAAAAAGGTTGAGAACATTGGGCTAGACAGTTATCGGAAATGGTATAGGTTCTCTTGCTTGAGCAGGGGGCTGGGCTAGAAGACCTCCAAGGTCCCTTCCAGCTCTATTCTATTCTATTCCTATTGTATTCTATTCTATTCCTATTCCATTCCAATTCTTATTCTATTCTTCTATTTCAATTCTATTCTATTCCAATTCTATTTTATTCTTCTATTCCTATTCTATTCTATTCTTCTATTTCTATTCCAATTCTATTCCATTCCATTCCTATTCTATTCTTTTATTCCTATTCTATTCCATTCCTATTCTATTCTTCTATTTCAATTCAATTCTATTCCAATTTTATTCTATTCTTCTATTCCATTCCATTCCAATTCTATTCTATTCCATTCCATTCCAGTTCAGTTTTATTAGTCAACAGAGCAGAGGCAGGCATCTCCCTTACCCCTGATGTAATGAAATAAGAATCCATACACACACAGACACAAAAAGTTTAAGATATAACCGATAAAAAACACCCAAGGGTAAATTAAAGATATTTTTAATGCATTTACAACTACAGAATCACAAACGTTCATGGGAAGAAAGCAGTGCCTCTCGGTGCGAATAAAGCAGGCATGCATACAGGCTGAGGGGCTACAGACGGGTGCAAAAGGTGACGTTTCGTGTGAAGAGAAAGCCACAGAGGGCTGGAGGAAAGGCAATGGTCACAAGCATCTCAGAAGGAAGCACTGGCTAATCTGGACTTGAAGGAAAGGCAGATTCTGAGAAACAGCGGCTTAATCAGGAACATTGCTGAACGTTGTTGTTGTTGTTTTTCATGGAAGAAAGGGATTTCCTTCTAGCTAGATACACATTATAAACAATTTGAATTCTGGGATGCAGGTGGGCTCAGCACTAGAGTTTTCCACCCTGGACCACTCCCGCAACATCAGATCGTAATGCCCGTCGTTGGAGGAGGACAGCCTACCTGGTACGGTGGGAGTTCCTGTCCAACTATCTTGAGGGCACTAGGTTGGCAAAGCTCTTGTGGAACTTCTCCTGGACCGGCAAGACCTGTATTCAAATCTTCCCTGACTCATGAAACAGAACCCCAAATCAGATGGGATGGAATTATAGCTATGTGTGATCTCAATTTTCCTCTTGAGCAGGAGAGGACAAGCATTGGCGAAAGAACAACCTAGGATTACAAGAGGACAGCATGCCTACAATCATGTGTGGTTATTTATTTAAATTTATTATAGCCACCCAACTAGGAATTTCAAGAATACCAAGCAAAAAACAGAGAAGTACGCGGAGCCTTCTCGCTTTAAGAATATCTCAAGTGTAAAAATGGCCAGCTGAGACTAAAATAGGCCCCGTCTGATTGAGGCTCAAATCAGTTTGAAGGAGGATTTCTTAAATGCAGAGTTTGGACTGAACTTGGGCTCATGAGCCTGTACTGGTTGCCCATAATTTTGGATCAAGACAATAAAAGAGACAAAGAAGGAGACCCCAACCCCCCTTTTATTGGACTGGTCAAATGCTCTACCCAACGACATCAACTCTCCTTCAAGTTGGGCTTAGTTCCTGATGACTTCACGGACAGATCTATGCAGTTTTCAGAGATGAGTACAGAAGTGCCTCCTGGTTGACCTCTGAACCTTACAGCCTAGCACAGTGGTTCTCAACCTTTTTAATGCCGCAACCCCCAACCGGTCGTAAGTCGAGGACTATTCAACCGGTCGTAAGTCAAGGACTACTCAACTGGCGCAGCGCCGTTTGCAGAATGGGACTTTTGGCGGGCTCAGCAGGGCAGAGACAGCCTGGACAATTCCTATTGGCTTTTGAAAGCCAATAGAATTAGACTTTATTCAAGAGAGTCTATTCTATTGGCTTTCAAAAGCCAATAGAATAAAAGGGAGTAGCACAGCTAAGGAAAAGGGGGAAAAAAATTGCGGACTGCGTTGTTTGACAACCCACGTGAAATGGTCGTTCAACCCCAAATGGGGTCCCGACCCACAGGTTGAGAACCACTGGCCTAGCATCTCCTGAAAGTTCCCATCCAAGACTTAGTTTTTCTAACAACCAAGGTCAGTTTCTACACTGCAGTTTCATAAATCTTTCCCTTCTCCACCTTTCTGACTGGGAGAAGGTAACCCCATAGATCCTTCTTAACATGCCTTCCAGGCTAGTCTAGCAGCAGGATTACTGTAAGACAAATTAAGATTCCCCCTTCTCGCCTATTCAGTTGCCCTGAGATACTATAAAATAGATTACCATTTATGGAATAGGCCAGTATCAATTTTACCCAACTATGTTCTGCCCGGAACTTTAAGAGTCCATGTTCCCAATTTCTAAATGAACCCAAATCCATGTAAGCCAGCAGGGAAGCTACTGTATAAACCAGCGATGGCAAACTTTTAGAGACGGAGTGCCTCAAAACCACCCCTGCCCCACTCACCCGCAGGGCCACCCATTGCCTGCTGCAGCAGATTGCCCAGGCAGCCCAGCAGCGCCATGGCGGCTACGTCCTCTGCCCGTGCCCTACCAGCTCACAGGGTCACCCATCGCCTCCACGGCCCACCGCAGATTGCCCAGACGGTCCAGCAGCGCCATGGAGGCTACGCCCTCTGCCTGTACCCCGCAGCATCATCTGCGCACGACGGGGCAAGAGGGCAGTCTTGCCTCACTGCCCGACTGCCATGTCCTTGGCTGTGCTGCTCCACGTGAGCCGCGCCCGGGGGCGACTCTCCTCCGGGGGGGGGCTGCTGGTGAGGAGGGGGCTGCGGAGGGAGGCAGGGCTGGGGCAACGGCGTGCACGCCCAGAGAGAGGGCTCCGAGTGTCCCCTCTGGCACGTGTGCCATAGGTTCGTCACCACTGCTATAAACCAATGTTTTTCGAATCTAGAATTCTGGGAGTTGAAGTCCACACACCTTAAAAATGGCCAAATATTGCCCTGATCATCATGGTTGACTCACTACGCTCCAGACAACTGTAATGGGGGGGGGAGGGAATGCATTGGAATGTAAGGGAGGCTTGGGAGGGAAATTTGCAATGCACCTGTGCAGATGGGAAGCCTGAGACAGACCCAACACCTCAAGGTCACCAGTTGGGGAATTCTGAGACAGACAGATCCTTCCCAAAATGAAGAGAGTGCAAATGATTGGTGGACGGTGGATGGTGAACAATGGGAGGTCCAAGGGAAAAAGGGAAAGTTTTCCTGTGCTGTTTTCGCGTGAAATTGTTAGAACTTTTCTACTTCTGTACCCACACGGAATCTCAGGTAAAGTTATAGTCTTGGTAAAAAAATGCCCCAGGAGTTTCTTTTGCTGTCTTAACCTAGTTGGATGGCTGGCATTAGCGATAAAATCAGGGTTAATGCAGAGGACGGGGAAGATGTTACGGAAGAACAGTCAGAAAATCCACCCCCTAACTTTCTAACTTCTCCATTTCCTGGAGAAGGAAATGGCAAACCACTCCAGTATCTTTGCCATGAAAACCCCATGGACAGTACTAAAAGGCAAAAAGATATGACACTGGAAGATGAGCCCCTCAGGTCGGAAGGTGTTCAATATGCTACTGGGGAAGAGCAGAGGGCTAGTACTAGTAGCGCCAGAAAGAATGAAGCAACTGGGCCAAAGCCGAAAGGACGCTTAGCTGTGGATATATCTGGTGGTGAAAGGAAAGTCCGATGCTGTAAAGATTTTTTCTCCATAGGAACCTGAATGTATGGCTGTGAAAGCTGGACCATAAGAAAGGCTGAGCGCCAAAGAATTGAGGCCTTTGAACTATGGTGCTGGAGAAGACTCCTGCGAGTCCCCTGGACTGCAAGGTGTTCAAACTGGTCAGTCCTGGAGGAGATCAACCCCGACTGCTCTTTAGAAGGCCAGATCCTGAAGTTGAAACTCAAATACTTTGGCCACCGAATGAGAAGGAAGGACTCAGTGGAGAAGAGCCTAATGCTGGGAAAGATGGAGGGCAATAGAAGAAGGGGACGACAGAGAATGAGATGGCTGGATGGAGTCACTGAAGCAGTAGATGTGAGCTTAAATGGACTCCAGAAAATGGTAGAGGACAGGAAGACCTGGAGGAATGTTGTCCATGGGGTCGCGATGGGTCGGACACGACTTCGCAATTAACAACAACAACAACTTCCTAGATAGCTTGGTACATTCCTGGCTTCCAGACATTGAGGCTAGGAAGGAAGAGATGGCCAACATCAACTTCTCATTTTCCCAGAATCCTCCCTGTTTTCAATCTCACCGACCCCCAAAAATGGAAGAAATATTTTAGAGCTGTTTCCTCACCTTTGTGTTCATTAACTGCAGAGCAAAGGGGAAAAAAAACACATTAAAAAGGGGACATATGTTTTTGCAGCTCCTCTCTTGGCTCAAGGCTTGTTTTCTACATGTACAGTGGATATAAAAAGTCTACACACCCCCGTTAAAATGCCAGGCTTTAAGAAGCAAAAAAAAAAAAGATCAAAATAAATCACTTTAAAAAAATTTTCCCCACCTTTAATATAACATACGAGTTGCACAACTCAATTGAAAAACTAAATCTTCTAGAGGGAAAACTAACAAATGAAAAATTTACAATAACGTGGGTTGCATAAAGATGCACCCTTAAGCTAACGCTTCGTGGAAGCCCCTTTTGGTTTTATGACAGCATGCAATCTTTCGGGATAGCCACATCCTGCCTTGGGAATCTTTGCCCGCTCTTCCTCGCAAAAAGTGCTCCTAATCTGTCAGATTGTTCGGGCATCTCCTGTGCCAGGCCCCTCTTCAAGTTACTCCGCACATTTTTAATTGGGTTCGGATCCGAGCCGTTCCAAAACGTGGATCCTTCTTCTGGTGAAGCCATTCTTTTATTGATTTGGAGGTATGCTTTGGGTCATTGTGTTGGAAGGTAAAAATTTGTCTTCATTTTATAGCCTTGTAGCAGAGTCCTGAAGGGTAGGTTTGCCAAAAATAGGCTGACATTTGGAACGGTTCACAATTCCCTCCACGTTGACTAAAGCCCCCAGTTCCAGCTGAAGAAAAGCAGCCCCAGAGCATAATGCGGCCATCACCACGCTTTGGGTAATGCGCAGTGTTGTTTTTGCGCCGATCATATATTTTTTTTGCAATTACGGCCAAAAGGTTCAGCCTTGCTCCCATCAGAACTTAACATTTTTTTCCCACATGCTTTTGTCAGACTAAATGTAGATTTTTTGCAAAATATAGCCAGGCTTAGATGGGGGATTTGTTTTTATTTATTTTTTGTAAGAAAAAGGCTTCCATCTTGCCATCCTACCCCACAGTCCAGACGTATGAAGAATACGGGGAGATTGTCACGAATGAAAGCGAACATACGTGTCCCAGGGTTAATGTTGCAGGATCCAATCTGGGTCGGCCACCGGGACCAGAAGTTTTATTTTCCATCCAAGGCTTTTGGATTCATGCTGGAGCCCATCTTCAGGGACCTTCTCTCTAGGAGTGTGTGTGCTTTGGGCTGTTCTGTGTGTGGTATTTATATGGTGCCTGTGGTATGTGGCTTTTTAGATGCCGATTGGGATGTTGATGTTGATTTCAAAACAGGAGATTGTCTTCACACGTAGTACCCAACCAGTACTTGCCAGAAATTCCTTCAGCTCCTTTTAATGTTGCTGTAATTCTCTTGGCAGCCTCTCAGATTAGTTTTCCCTTTTTCATCCATTTTGAAAGGACTTCCAGTTCTTGGTAATGTCCCTGTTGTACCATATTTTCTCCACTGTTGAAGACTGTCTTCACTGTGTTCCATGGTACATCCAACGCCTTCAAAAAGTTTTTGACTTTGTTTCTTGACTGATACCTTCCGACAAAAGATTCCTCCGTGGCTTTGTAAGCTCTTTGCAGGCTGCGGCCTTAGCTGTAAGAGGTAACTGAGTAAAAACCGTCAGAAAAATCCTATTAGAACAGCTGAATATTAATGGGCTTGATCAGAGTCACTTTAATTGATGGCAGGCATGTACTGACTGCTATTTAAGCTCCACTTGAATGCGGGTTACTTCTGAACATAGCCACATCCCTACCTATAAAAGGGTGTGAACACTAACAGCCACATTATTCTAGTTTTTTTAATTTTCATTTCCCCCCCCCCACTAAATAATTTTTGAATTGTACAGCTTATATGTAATATTAAAGGTGAGGGAAAAACAATTCTGAAATGATTAATCTTAGTCTGATTTTTTTTACATCTCAAAAATCTGGCATTTTAACAGGGGATGCAGACTTTCTACATTCAGTATATATGTTGCTCTTTCCATCACACCCATTTGATATTGACATAAACATATCCCAGCTTATTCCTTCCTATTTGCCTATAAGATCCTTTCTTTCCAGTGGATCCAGACCCTTCTCTTCCCTATTTTCCCACATGCATGGGGGAGGGGGGGGAAACACCCCATCCTCCAGAACATAAACAGAACACCCCCTGGAGCAGTTCAGACATGCAAACTACATGCTTGCTGGATGCAGGAAGCTTTAAATAAGGACTTTGTACGGGTGAAAAGATTCACTTAGAGACCAGATGTCACCACCTTGTATTTCTTCCATATCCCCATGTTTTGCAGTGAGACCACTACTCAAGTCTGCAGCCCACGCATGTGTGAATTATGTGAGAATGGTTTTTTTTCTCCCCAAAATACAACATACTCCTAAAATTCTCTCTTGCACACACTTTTTGGCAAGTATGTCTCTCCTGATACCCATTTTGTACAGCACTGCCTCATATACAGAGGGACAGATGACAGAAATTAAGAAGAGGGACTTTGGAAGTTCACGCCATCTACTCCTGCATTCTGCTTCCCATCATCCACTAAACACGAGCTACATGACATCTCATTCCATAAGTCCCCAAACATTACAGAATTGCAGTGCTGATGTAAGAGCAAGGGTGGGCAATTATGGCCCCTTTATGACCCATGGATTTCAACTTCCAACATGTCTGGCTCAGGAATTCTGGGAGGTGAAGTCCATAAGTCACAAGAGGGCCATTGTTCCCTCTCAGAGCAGCTAGTCTGGGCAGTTACAAGAGCCCAAGTATCCTGGCAGTACTCTTGGACTGGGTTCAGTTTGCACAATGAACTAGATTAGGCTACAGAGGGGCTACAGACATCCTCAACTTACAACCGGTCGCTTAGCAACCAGTTAAGACAGGCCTACCTTGTGACTACTGACAACCTGGATTCAAAGCGCTGATGGTTGCTTCCCCCCCTGCAGTCACGTGACCAAATATTGGCAGCTTGGCAACACGGTCACATTTACAGCTATTTGTACTGTCCCACAGTCATGTGGCCACATTTTACACGAGTTATGCTGAAAACTGGCATTTGCTTCCGGTTTTCGGCAAAACAGGGCTCACAGTGCGCCGTTGGTTTGCTTAAAGGCCACAATGTTTGCTGAACTACCATGGCATTTACTTTATGACTGTAGCAGAGGACTGCTGCAAAAAGGCCATAGAATTGTTTTACAATATCATGATTTATGAAAGCGGTCTCCAACCTTGGTAACTTTATGACTGGTGGACTTCAACTCCCAGATTCCTCAGCCAGTGTGCCTGGCTGAGGAATTCTGGGAGTTGAAGTCCACCAGTCATAAAGTTGCCAAAGTAGGAGACTCCTGATTTATGACCACGATGGGCAGGCTCCATTATGGTTGTAAGTCGAGGACTACTTGTAAATCTCTCGTCTTGGAAAGCTGAGTGAACTGGGCCATCTCATTAAGCCGTAGTTATTTGTTTAGTGTGTTAGATGAATAACACCGAGCAATTGTGCTTTGCCAACCTGAAGTTAGGGTTTAGCCCAGTTTTTCAATCTCAGCAACTTTTAAAAAGTGTGGACCTCAACACTCAGAATTCTCCAGCCAGCATCGCCATTGCTAAGAATTCTGGGAGTTGAGGTCCACACATCTTAAAGACGCCAAGTCTGAGAAACATTGGTTTAGAGCAGGGGTAGGCCACCTTGGCTCTTTTATGACTCGTGGACTTCAACTCCCAGAATTCCTGAGCCAGCCATGCTGAGGGGAAAGGGAGGGGTTTCCAAGCTGAGCCATGCTGGCTCAGGAATTCTGGGAGTTGAAGTCCACAAGTCATAAAAGGGCCATTGTTCCCTCTCAGAGCAGCTAGTCTGGGCAGTTACAAGAGCCCATGTATCCTGGCAGTGCTCCTGAACTGGGATCAGTTTGCACAACGAATTAGATGGCTGGCTCAGGAATTCTGGGAGTTGAAGTCTACAGGTTGTAAAGGAGCTATAGTTGCCCATCCTGCTCTATCTTATAGCAAGGCTGATTCATCTGCTGAGACTGGCAGAGCTGTCATGTGGGACGCTGTGAGACAGACCTTTTTTTGACTCAATGCTTGTGGCCCCACCAGCTTGGTCAGTATCCTGCATCCATGGGCGATCCCTTCTGCCTCTTTTGGGAAGCGGAGAGCACTGTTCACGCAAGCCAAGCCTGCATCTTCTACATGCTGATGTGCACGGAGATACATAAGGGCCAGAGTGCATGTCAGCTGGCCTTACCAAGAAAACCAGAAAGTAGATCTTGCAGGAACATCCCTGGGCTTATAAAAAAAAAAAAAAGTTCTTTTAAAACTTTTCAATGGTGCATTGAGGAAATGGAACGGCCTTCAGAGCTACAGGTTGCTACGCCATCCTGGAGATATAGGATTCCCCGCTAGAGTCACATGGAAGCCAGCCCGGTGCCACATCGGCAACGCTTTCCGTTCTACGAGCATTTCAAAGGTTCCTCTCCCGTATGGACCCTTTTATGGCTTAGAAGGTGAGAACTGGAGATAAAGCATTTCCCGCACTCTAAGCATTCGTAGGGTTTCTCTCCCGTGTGGACCCGTTTATGGCTGACGAGACGAGAACTGGAAATGAAACTTTTCCCGCACTCGGCGCATTCGAAGGGCTTCTCCCCCGTGTGAGTCCTCTTGTGGGTGATGAGGGAGGCCTTCTGCCTGAAGCTCTTGCCGCAACCTGAGCATATATATGGCTTCTCTCCTGTGTGGATCCGGCTGTGAGCCGTAAGGTTGGAACTCCGGCTGAAGTTCTTCCCGCAGTCGGGGCACTTGTACGGCTTCTCGCCTGTGTGCGTCCGCTTGTGATCCGTCAGGTGGGAGCTGCTGCCGAAACGCTTCCCGCACTCCAGGCACTCGTAGGGCTTCTCTCCCGTGTGCACCCGGATGTGGTTGATGATCTGGGAGCAGGCGCTGAAGCTCTTCCCGCAGAGCGTGCACTCGTAGGGCTTCTCGCCCGTGTGCGTCCGCTTGTGCGTGATCAGGGAGGCCTTCTGGTTGAAGTTCTTCCCGCAGTAGGAGCAACTGTAGGGCTTCTCCCCCGTGTGGACCCTCTTATGGGTGATGAGCTGGGAGCTGGTGCTGAAGCTCTTCCCGCACTCGGAGCACTCGTAGGGCTTCTCCCCCGTGTGCGTCCTCTCGTGGGTGATGAGGGAGGCTTTCTGGTTGAAGCTCTTGCCGCAGACGGCACACTTGTGCGGCTTCTCGGGCATGTGGGTCTCCTCATGCCGCATCAGCTCGGAAGGATGAGAGAACCACGTCTCGCAGACCGAGCACTTGTAGGGCTTCTCTCCGGTGTGGATCCTCTCGTGGATGATGAGGTGAGTTCTCTCATAGAAACTGGCCCCACAGAACGAGCACTTGTGAGGTTTCTCCATCGGTTGAATTTCCTGAGGGCCAATACTTTTGCCGGAACTTTCCCCCGAGTCGACGTGCCGGGGAATCCCCTCCTGAGAGGAGCTTTCCCGGGCGCCCCTGCTGCTCTCCTCAAAGCGCTTGGTCGCCTTTCCAGGATGGCTTTCGGAGTGACCTTCAGGATTCTCGTCCGACTCGGGGCCTTGGAAACCCTTCCCTACAGCTCTTTCCAGGGATAACCCGCCACTAATTGTCGGTTCAGGATGGCTGGGTGGGAAAGATTCCTCCTCCTCTCCCTCCTCCTGCACTTGCTCGTTCCCTGTGACGACAAAAAAAAAAAAAAAAAAAACAGATAAAAGTTAGGACAGTCTCTCCATCTTCACCAAATCTGGAAATCACAAAAGCTTCGCTCCAACTCTTCAGCCTTCAGCAGCACGAGAACTCCTTGGAATCTGTAAAGGTAAAGGAGGACCTTTTTAACCATCGCTGGTGGACTTGCAACAAAGCAAAAAAAATATTGGAGTAGGATTCACGTCTTAACACAGAAACAAATATACAGATAAAACCAGAGACTTTTCTTTTTTAGGTTTAATGAACGAAAGACTTAGGAAAAAAAAAAAAGAGGAACTTCGTTGTCGTATACACTGACAGCAGGAAGAATGCTTTATGCACAAAAATTGGAAACATATTTTAATTCCACAACGGATGACTGGCTGGGAAAACTGATGGAATTAACAGAGATGGCTAAATTAACTTCCCTAACCAAAGAAAAGAATACAGATTGTTTCCACTTGGAAAACGCTTCTGGACTTTGAACTTGAGATGGAAAAAAATGAAACCTTGACTTTGGTTTTTGCTGATTAGATACGTTTGTTATTATAGAAATGGCTAGGACAGGGGTAGGCAACCTTGGTTCTTTTATGACTCGTGGACTTCAACTCCCAGAATTCCTGAGCCAGTCATGCTTGAGGGGAAAGGGAGCTGTTTCCAAGTTGAGTCATGCTGGCTCAGGAATACTGGGAGTTGAAGTCCACGAATCATAAAAGAGCCAAGGTTGCCTACCCCTGGTATAGGCTTTGGGACCTATTGCCGTTGAAGCAAGTTGGCTGATGCCCACCTTAATGCTCTAATATTGATTGTTCCAGGACAATCCTTTGCCAGTCCGAGCGACACAGCTTTAAGAGGCTAAGAGCCTTGCCTAAGGCTGGCTGTGGATGATCCACCTGATCCCTGTGTCTCTGAAATTCCTGCTTCCCAGAATGACAACCTAGAGCAGGGGTAGGCAACCTTGGCTCTTTTTATGACTCATGGACTTCAATTCTCAGAATTCCTGAGCCAGCCTGGCTCAGCTTGGAAACCTCTCCCTTTCCCCTCAAGCATGACTGGCTCAGGAATTCTGGGAGTTGAAATCCACAAGTCACAAAAGAGCCAAGGTTGCCTATCCCTGACCTAGAGGAATCAGAAGGGACCTTGAGAACTCTGGGTACTCCAACACTGGAGATTTTAAAGAAGAGATCGGACAATGATTTGTCTGAAATGTAATAGGGTTTCCTGCTTCAGAAAGGGGTTGGACCAGAACAGAAGTCCCCAACCCCCAAACCATGGCCCACTACCGGGCCCAGGCCTATTTGCAATCGGGCCAAATGAACGGCGGAGTGGTGTGGATGTGCATGCGAGGTCAACTCGCACGAGTGGCGGGCTGGGGTGTGAGCTCGCAACTTGCACACTGCAGCTCGCCTGGCTGAGGGGGGAGAGGGGAACTAGGCCATGTGAGTGGCGGGTCAACATATGCGCAGCTCACCTACTTGGGCTGTGTGTTCACGCCGGCATGCTACTCGTATGAGTCACTTAAGCGGCTCAGTTCTCTCTCCCCAGCCGGGCCGCCAAGCCACAAAGGTTGGACTAGATCAGTGGTTCTCAACCTGTGGGTCGGGACCCCATTTGGGGTCGAACGACCATTTCACGGGGGTTACCAAACAACGCAGTCTGCCATTTTTTCCCCCCTTTTCCTTAGCTGTGCTACTCCCTTTTATTCTATTGGCTTTTGAAAGCCAGTAGAATAGACTCTCTTGAATAGAGTCTAATTCTATTGGCTTTCAAAAGCCAATAGGAATTGTCCAGGCTGTCTGCCCTGCTGAGCCCGCCAAAAGTCCCATTCTGCAAACGGTTGTGCACCAGTTGAGTAGTCTTCAACTTACGACTGGTTGAGTAGTCCTCGACTTACGACCGGTTGGGGGTTGCGGCATTAAAAAGGTTGAGAACGAGTGTTTGGGGAAGTTAAAGGAGGAACATCTCAAAGCCAACGGAGGCGCTTGCACTCCTGCCTGGGAACTCTTCAGGGACGATGGAGGAAGGGGAAAAGAGACCACAAAGAAACTACAGCAGAAAATAACGACACCACCACCAACAAAAGGAAAGGTTCAAGCTAACTTGCCTGACAAAGTGGCCTCCCAATCATCTTCCTGCTTCTTTTCCAAAGGGAGCTGCACCTTCAGGACATGAGGCGAAGAATGATCCGATTTGGGAGAATTAAACCCCTGTTCTAACGTTCCTGACACCTAAATGCAAAAACAAAGCAAAAAAATGCATTTGAATATAGTTCGCATTGGAGAAACAGAATGATCAGAGAGCCATTTACGGGTCTGCCTCCCAATCAAAATTGTTGACAGTCTCAAACATCTGGTCATAGAAGATTGTAATAGTAGTAAAGTTGGAAGGGACCTTGGAGGTCATCTAGTCCAACCCCCTGCTCAGGCAGGAAACCCTACACCATTTCGGACAAATGGCTGTCCAGTCTCTTCTTAAAAACTTCCAGTGTTGGAGCATTTACTGCTTCTGGAGGCAGGCTGTTCCACTGATTAATTGTTCTCACTGTCAGGAAGTTTCTCCTTAGTTCTAGGTTGCTTCTCTCCTTGATTAGTTTCCACCCGTTGCTTCTTGTCCTGCCTTCAGGTGCTTTGGAAAATAGCTTAATTCCCTCTTCTTTATGGCAGCCCCTGAGATATTGGAATACTGCTATCATGTCCCCCCTTGTCCTTCTCTTCATTAAACTAGACATACTCAATTCTAGCAACCGTTCCTTATATGTTTTAGCCTCCAGTACCCTAATCATCTTTGTTGCTCTTCTCTGTACTCTTTCTAGAGTCTCAACATCTTTTTTACATCGTGGTGAGCAAAACTGGATGCAGTATTCCAAGTGTGGCCTTACCAAGGCATTGTAGAGTGGTATTAATACTTCACGTGATCTTTATTCTATCCTTCTGTTAATGCAGCTTAGCACTGTGTTGGCCTTTTTGGCAGCTGCAGCACACTGCTGGCTCATATTTAGGTGATTGTCTACTAGGACTCCGAGGTCCCTCTCACAGTTACTACTATTGAGCATGATGCCACCTATGCTGTACTAAACTGCTCCTCTTGAATGTGGAGGTTCTGTATGTTTTAAATTTGAACGAGTAAACCTTGTCGGCTGGAGATCAGCCTAATCTCTGCTGTAGCAACAGGAATGTGTTTATGCCTCCAGATTTTCAGTATCGGTCAGCAGGCCCAGCATCTGAATTTTGATCACATGATCATGGGGAGGATGCAAAGGGTGTAAGTGTGACCTACGATCATAAGTCACTTTTTTTTATTAAAACGTTTTATAAAAAATTACAATATCAACCCACCCAACCCCCCCTCTCCCTCCCCCACTTCCCAGAGCTGAGTACAGGGTTACAAATATGATAATCATAATCTAACTAACATTAACAAACTATATAAATAACCAAATCCATAATGCACTTTAACTCCCCCTTAACATAAATATAAACAAATTAAAAGTAAACATAATAATAATGAGAACATAAACAAATTAATATCCTAATTATTAAACAATGCAGTCCCCAAATAATTAAACAATACTAATACTAAAAATAATAATATCATAATAATACTCTAAAATTCACTCATGAGCTAAATGAAACTTTTTAGTCCCATATTTATTCTGAATATAATTCATCCATCGTCTCCAAACCGAAATGTATCTTTCTTGTGAGTGATCCTTCAAGTAAGCAGAAAGCCATTTCTGCTAAATTTGACACTTTAAGCGTCCATTCTTCTATAGTAGGCAAGCAATCCTTCTTCCAATATTGCCCTACTAACAACCTTGCAGCTATTATCAAATTCAACATCAGTCACATTTTTCAGTGCCGTTGTAAACGAAATGAATGGCCCTAAGGTGGGGACTACCTGTGTTAACTGTTCTGATAAAACACAAAGGACATGGAAAACCTTAAAGCTTCATGGAGGCATATCAGCCCTTCGAGGTAGGCCAGGCAAGAAACTCATACTACAAACACTGATACTATTTTTATTGTAATGTTATAGTAACAGAATTTTGCAAATCTGAAAGCACATCCATCCCCCCCACCCTTTACTTACTAAAGAACTGGGGGATGGGGTCCTCCTGAGACTCTTTCTCCACCCCACCCCACCCCCTTTCCTTCTGTGGGCTGAGAGATCTCTTGTCCAGGCTGCAGCTTCTCCTCCCAAGGTTATTCTCACAGTCCATAACAACACAGCCTCACACTTAAAATTGGATATGTCTCTAGTTTAACGAAGAGAAGGACGAGGGGGGACAGGATAGCAGTGTTCCAGTATCTCAGGGGCTGCCACAAAGAAGAGGGAGTCAAGCTATTTTCCAAAGTGCCTGAAGGCAGGACAAGAAGCAACTGGTGGAAACTAATCAAAGTGAAAAGCAATCTGGAACTAAGGAGAAACTTCCTGACAGTGAGAACAATTAACCAGTGGAACCACCTGCCTCCAGAAGCGGTGAATGCTCCAACATTAGAAGTTTTCAAGAAGAGACTGGACAGCCATTTGTCTGAAATGGTATAGGGTTTCCTGCCTGAGCAGGGGGTTGGACTAGATGACCTCCAAGGTCCCTTTCTATTCTATTCTATTCTATTCTTCTGTTCTACTCTATTCTGAAATGCCATGACTTTGTCTCTACTGTAATCTATACAAGTAGTCCTCAACTTGTGACCACAATTAAGCCCCAAATTTTGCCAAGCAGGATAGCTGTTCAATGGGTTTTGCCCCGCTGTACAACCTTCCTTTGCCACAGTTGTTAAATGAACCACTGTGGTGGTTCAGTTAATAACACAATTGTTCAGTGAAGACGGCTTCCCCATTGATGCGGCTTGTCTGAAAGTCGCAAAAGGTGATCACATGTCTCCGGGATACTGCAACCATCATAAATATGAGACATTTGCCAAGGGTCCGAATTTTGATCACATAGCCACAGGGAATGCTGAAATGGTTGTAAGTGTGAAAAGGGTCATAAATCACTTTTTTCCAGCACCCTTGTAACTCCCAACAGTCGCTAAATGCAGGGTTGTAAGCTGAGGACTAATTAGCTGCCAACTCCCAAGAGCCATGCTTACTCACCTTCTGCTCCGGCTCCTCAGAGTCTTGCAAAAAACGTTCAGCCAGGGCGACGGCCCGCGTGCAGGTCTCCGGCCCCTGTTCCCGGATCCAGCTTTGCATCTCAGGGGGCAGGACAGTCATGAACTGCTCCAGAATCAGTGACTCCAGGATCTGCTCCTTGGTGTGGGTCTCCGGCCTGAGCCATTGATGGCACAGCTCCCAGAGCTGGTTACAAACCTCCCTTGGCCCTTCGGCTTCCTCGTAGCAGAAAAGACGGAACCGTTGTCGCCGTACCTCCATGTGGATGGGATCCTCATCCAGGACCTCTTCCTTCACCTTCACGGATGAATCCTGGCTGCTCCCGTAGGGCTTACTGTCACCCAGTGTGGTTTCAGATATGCACTCTACTTTCGGCCACTGGTTTTCTTCTTCTGCTCTCTTAAAGGAGGTTGGGCAATACTTGGAGTCTTCCCCTAACATGTAGTGAGGGGACCGGGGGTTCCTCCAGCCCGAACGGGAGGGCTGCATGGTCTTCAGGAAGTCTTGTAATTGGTTTTCCCAGCATTGGTCCTCGGGCTCCTGCTTAAACTGCTGGGGGGGCACAGCCCCCTCCAGCAACTCCCCAGTGGCCCCGATTTGAACCACGTGGAGGTCTGGTGCTTTGCCTTCCAAACTCTCCTGGGATTCAGCTCCAGCAGTTTCCTGTTCCTCCATTTGGGCTTCTGAATCCAGCTCCTGCATTGAAAATGAAAAACCAGGTTACCTCAGTACCAAACAGGGATCCAGACCCCACCCCAAAACAGACTGCAAGGAGAGAGCAAAGTAAATTAAGCATGCAAAAAAGAGTCTAGGGGTCTCAACCGGGCTTTTATTAAGTCTCACTTCTCCAGACATGTGAGACAGGGCAACATCCCCAGTTGGAATACAATTCCGGCACTTGTGGGTTGCAATACATCTGGGTTAGAAGACAGAGGCTATCCAAGTTTGTACACATTCAGGAATCGTAGGAAAGCTACAAATCTGAGCTGATGGTGAAATGGGAGCAACTGAGCCAAACGTGCTTTTATTTTAAAGACAACTGGATTTTCTGATTTTTCTTTAAAGCATTTCGCTTCTCATCCAAGAGGCTTCTTCAGTTCTAACTGGTGACAAGAAACAGGGAGAAAGCAGAACTATTTAACTCGTTTTTTTGCATCCGTCTTTACACAAAGGGAAGAAACAGTCCAACCTATCAAAAACAGTACCGTAAAAAACAGATTTTTTGTCACAGTTGAGCGAATCGTTGCAACTATTAAACGAATCCTGTTTAATGTTAAGCGTTAAGAGAATCGGGCTTCCCCATTGCCTGGCCGAAAGTCACAAAACACACGACCTCGGGATTCTGGAACAGTCATAAATACATGCAGTTGACAAACAGCTGAATTTTGATCACGTGACCATGGGGGACGCTGCAAGGGTCGTAAAGCGTGAAAAAAGGTCATAAGGGGTTTTTTTTTCCCCCAGTGCTACTCTAACTTTGTACGATCACTAAACAAATGGTTGTAAGTCAAGGACTATCTGTTTAAGGATTACATCTAATTAGGAAAAAAGACAACAGCATAGATTAGGTCAGGGGTCTTCAACCTTGGCAACTTTAAGACTTGTGGACTTCAACTCCCAGAATTCTTCAGCCAGCCATGCTGAGGGGAAAGGGAGAGGTTTCCAAGCTGAGCCATGCTGGCTCAGGAATTCTGGGAATTGAAGTCCACGAGGCATAAAAGAGCCAAGGTGGCCAACCCCTGATCTAAGGCAATGTTTGAGAACAGAGATTCTCTAGTTCCAATTTGTTGACATAATAGATCAAATTAAGCAAGTTGAAGTCCACAAGTCTTAAAAATTGCCAAGGTTGAGGACCCCTGGATTAGGGGAAGATTAATGATGCAGGATTAAAGCAAAGGCATTCCCCATCTATCCTTCAATTTCCCCCACTAATCAGACAGAGGCTTCTGGTGAAGAGTCCACAAGGGGCAGCTACTGGCATTCAGAGACAAAAATCCGTAAATATGGACCATCATCATAGACTTTTCCTCTATGATTCCGAATCGCTCTCTCTGAATGCTGTTGAAATCAGGGATCCCATAAACATGCCAGACTAGGAGGCCCTCCCTTTGGGGAGGCCCTCATTATTATCACTTGGGCCCTAGTCTCCTCCTAGTTCAGTGATGGTGAACCTTTTAGAGACCGAGTGCCCAAACTGCAACCCAAAACCCACTTATGCATCATTGGGTGCCAGGTAGGTGTGCCCATTGGGTGGGCATGGCTGCAGTGGTAACAGCAGACTGGGTGGGACTAAAAAGTTCAATCAATTCCAACTTTACAAGATCTTTTTTCCCCCGCGAGAAGTTGAAATTGACTGATTGATTGAACCTTTTTTTTTTTGCACACGGCGGTAGAGGCCTAAAGCGAAAAGTTTTTATAAAACCCAGCTGAAGGCCTAGGACTGGGACGATGGTGCGCGTGCCCACAGAGAGGGCTCTGAGTGCCACCTCTGGCACCCGTGCCATAGGTTCGCCACCACTGTCCTAGTTGGACTACTGCAGTGTGCCTCCACATGGGGCTGCCCTTGAAGGCAAGAGGTCTGGAGCACAACAGCTAGAAGTAGGATAGTCAATTTGCCCTCAGCTTCACTGGCTGCCAGGATAGGATGTTCCCAGATGGTCAATCCAAGTTGAGGATTGTCACTTTTAAAGCTGCTCATGGATCAGAATATGTTGCTTCTCTATGAGATCGCCTACCTCCAGTGGTATCATTGCAAAGGGCAAGGTTTCCAGTCAGCCAGTCAGATAATAATAATAATAATAATAATAATAGTAGTAGTAGTAGTAGCAGTAGTAATAACAACAACAGACAAGCACCTGAAACATAACACCCCGGACTTAACAATTGTTGATAAGAAAGACAAAAAAGTCTGGATAGTGGACATGGCAGTACCTGGAGACAGCAGAATAGACAAGAAAGAACTGGAGAAGATAACAAAATACAAAGACCTACAAATAGAAATAGAAAGACTGTGGCAAAGGCAAGAAGGGTAGTACCAATAGTCATAGGCGCCTTGGGTGCAATCCCAAAACAACTGGAGCACCACTTGAACACCATTGGCATTGACAAATTCGCTATTAGTCAATTGCAAAAGGCGGCCTTACTAGGAACTGCTTCCATCCTGCAACGATATCTGTAATACCATCGAAGATCCACATCTGCCTATCCCAGGTCCTTGGTAAGGACTCGATAGGTAGACAAAATGTCAAATCCAGTCTGAACATCTGGCTGACTGTGCGATGATTAACAACAACAACAACAATAATAATAGAGTTGGAAGGGACCTTGGAGATCTTCTAGTCCAATCCCCTGCTCAGGCAGGAAACCCTATACCACAGGTCGGCAACCTGCGGCTCCGGAGCCGCATGCGGCTCTTTGAGCCTTCCCATGCGGCTCCCAGCCTCCTCTGCCTTTGCAGAGAGAGAGACAGAGACAGAGAGAGGAATTGCGCTTCCCTGCTTCTCTCTCTCTCTCTCTCTCTCTGTGTGTTTTTTGTGTGTGTGTGTGTGTGTGTGTATAAAAAAAAGAGAGTGCACTCACAGTGTTCTCCGAGGAGCTGAAAAGCTTACTGGGCTGAGCTCTTCCCTTTGCTGCATCTCTGCAGGAAGCAGGAAGCAGGAAGGGCAGGAGAGAGCTAGCTAGCCCAGCTAGGCTGACTCAGGACTTCTGGGAGTTGAAGTCCATGAGTCATAAAAGAGACGAGGTTGCTTACCCCTGATCTTGTTGGACAACAGCCTGAAGCTTGTCAGGTGAGCAGCAGATAGGAGAGGGGGGGAGAAAGAGAGAGAGAGAGAAAGAGAGAGAGGGAGAGAGAGAGAGAGAGAGAGAGAGGAAAGAGAGAGAGAGAAAGAAAGAGAGCGGGGGAAGAGGAGTGGCAGATCAAGGGCAGATAGGGAGGGAGAGAGAGACCCTTTTGACATCTAAAATGAAGATAACACTGCATATATCCTTTTTTATCTCTGTGTGTGTGTGTGTATGTATATATATATATATATATACATACATAGATATACATATATATACACACATACACACACACACACAAACACACACACACAAACACACACACACCTATAATAAAGGTAAAAAAGGATATATGCAGTGTTATCTTCATTTTAGATATCAAAATGGTTTTGCGGCTCCCAGTGTTTTGTTTTTGGTGGGAAACGGGTCCAAGTGGCTCTTTAAGTGTTTTGGGTTGCCTACCCCTGCCCTATACCAATGGTGGTGAACCTATGGCATGCCCCAGCCCCACCTCCCCCCATGCCCCCCTCCTCACCAGCAGTCCTCCTGGAGGA